>NC_090655.1:100024867-100328455 GCF_040937935.1 Hyperolius riggenbachi | reverse complement strand
TATACTACTTCTCCTGAGTACGGCGATACCACGTGTGACACTTTTTTGCAACCTAGGTGCGCTAAGAGGCCCAACGTCCTATGAGTACCTTTAGAATTTCACAGGTCATTTTGAGGCATTTGGTTTCTAGACTACTCCTCACGGTTTAGGGCCCCTAAAATGCCAGGGCAGTATAGGAACCCCACAAGTGACCCCATTTTAGAAAGAAGACACCCCAAGGTATTCAATTAGGTGTATGGGGAATTCATAAAAGATTTTATTTTTTGTCACAAGTTAGTGGAACATGACACTTTGTGAAAAAAACAATAAAAATCAATTTCCGCTAACTTGTGAAAAAAAAATGAAATCTTCTATGAACTCCCCATACTACTAACGGAATACCTTGGGGTGTCTTCTTTCTAAAATGGGGTCACTTGTAGGGTTCCTATACTGTCCTGGCATTTTAGGGGCCCTAAACCGTGAGGAGTAGTCTAGAAAATAAATGCCTCAAAATGACCCGTGAAATCCTAAAGGTACTCATAGGACTTTGGGCCCCTTAGCGCAGTTAGGGTGCAAAAAAGTGTCACACATGTGGTATCGCCGTACTTAGGAGAAGTAGTATAATGTGTTTTGGGGTGTATTTTTACACATACCCATGCTGGGTGGGAGAAATATCTCTGTAAATGGACAATTGTGTGTAAAAAAATCAAAAGAAATCTCATTTACAGAGATATTTCTCCCACCCATCATGGGTATGTGTAAAAATACACCCCAAAACACATTATACTATTTCTCCTGAGTAAGGCGATACCACATGTGTGACATTTCTTTTGCAGCCTAGGTGCGCTAAGGGGCCCAAAGCCCCATGAGCACCTTTAGGCTTTACAGGGGTGCTTACAATTTAGCACCTCCCAAAATGCCAGGACAGTAAACACACCCCACAAATGACCCCATTTTGGAAACTAGACACTTCAAGGTATTCAGAGAGGGGCATGGTGAGTCCGTGGCAGATTTCATTTTTTTTTGTCACCAGTTAGCAGAAATGGAAACTTTTTTTATCTATTTTTTTTTGTCACAAAGTGTCATTTTCCGCCAACTTGTGACAAAAGATAAAATCTTCTATGAACTCACCATGACTCTTAGTGAATACTTTGGGGTGTCTTCTTTCCAAAATGGGGTCATTTGGGGGGTATTTATACTATCCTGGAATTCTAGCACCTTATGAAACCTGACAGGTGCTCAGAAATGAGAGAGATGCTTCAAAATGGGAAAATTCAATTTTTGCACCATAGTTTGTAAACGCTATAACTTTTACCCAAACCAATAAATATACACTGAATGGTTTTTTTTTTTAATCAAAAACATGTTTGTCCACATTTTTCACGCTGCATGTATACAGAAATTTTACTTTATTTGAAAAATGTCAGCACAGAAAGTTAAAAAAATCATTTTTTTGCCAAAATTCATGTCTTTTTTGATGAATATAATAAAAAGTAAAGATCGCAGCAGCAATCAAATAGCACCAAAAGAAAGCTGTATTAGTGACAAGAAAAAGAGGTAAAATTAATTTAGATGGTAGCTTGTATGACTGAGCAATAAACCATTAAAGCTGCAGTGGTCTGAATGGAAAAAAGGCTCTAGTCCTTAAGGGGTGAAAAGACTGCGGTCCTTAAAGGAATACTATCGATGTATGCATTTACATTTAAATGCTGTATGTTGTAGCACACATTAGGGCAAGTACTAGGAGCAATTTGATTCCTCACACAGCTGTTCCTCTCAGCTGCAAAATCCTCCATCAGTTTTGGTGTCAGTGTCTCTTTGTCTCTGCAAAGGGGAGATGCTATCAACTCCTCAGTTTATAGTTTAATTATCACCTTGCTGAAAGAATCTTGTTGATATGGTGGTAAGGGGTTAAAGATTCTAGCAATGTGTGTTTATTATCTTTGCTTCTCTTTACTGATAAAGATACTAATAATGCTAATTGTAGACAGTGGTCTGCCCCTCTCAGCAGCTTGTAAAGTGGATGCAGCCTGGAGTGAATCGCCTCAAGCAGGCAGCCAGCCTGAGTGTAAACACAGACTCCTGGTATAGCTAGTTATATTCCAGCAATATTCCAGCTCATTTAGTTACCTGTTACCACCTCAGATCAGCCTATTTCTCCTCATGTCTGCTGCATGCTGTGAGTGACACAGTGAAATATATTTGTGAGCTGTGTGACAGAGTAACCAAGCAGCTCAGGGTGACCCAAACTACTATGAGCTGTGTGAGAAATGAATTTTTAAGCAGGGATAGTGAGAGAGAGACCTGGGTGAATAAATAAAGTGCCCCTAGCACTAGTGGTAATGTGTACACTAATATAGAGTATTAAAAAAAAAAGTCGTTTAAATCGATAGTACTCCTTTAAGTGGTTAAGGATTCTTCATGAACATAATATTCACTAGAACAGAGCATCATTTATCAGTAGGATACTTTCTCTTGTCAATAAGGTCTCTCTCAGGAGCTACACAGCACAGATTGTCTGAATTGCCTGAGACACACTTCTCATGCATAGGATATATCAGGCTGTGTGGAGAGTAAGTGGCAGACTTATCTTGAGAGCTGCAGCCACATGCAGCTTGGCAGACTGGAGACCTGTCTGTGGGTGCTGCGTGTTTGGCTCACTGCTTTCTCTAATGTTAGATGGTCCTCTCCTGAGATATCACTATGCTCTTCCCTGCAGACAGCTGTACTTGGGGGTCCCCACTAGAACTTTCTTCTCCTTCAGGACAAACCAGAATCATTTTCACAGGCCCTTTCTTCCTTCAGTGCTTACTAGTGTTGTCCAGATCATGAACGATTCGGATCTTTGATCCGAATCTCTTTTGTGAGTCGAATCATCCGAATCATCAAAATGAGTGATTCGGATCGCAAAAGGGGCGGGGCCAGGAGCGACACGCCCCCCTGCCCCCCCAGCGGGCAGCGGGGTCCTGGAAGCAGAGCAGAGATGGATCGCTCTGTTGGAGGGGAGCCAGGGAGAGGTAGATGAGAGAGAGGGGACATGGGTGCCACTGCCAGATATGTGTAGAGCACACATACTGGCTGCAATGTGCTGATCATTATAGGCTGTCTGTTCCGTAGTTGTGCAGTGAAGAAATTGGAAGCTTTTGGCTCAGCTCAGCACAGCTCAGTAACTTTGCAGGCAGTGATTGCAGCGCAATATGATCCCCCTGCACTGCTCTAAACAGCTGCACTTCACTTCTGGGAATGCTTTGGGGAATGCTTTCTTTCACTGTGCGACGTTTGTATTCAAAGTGTACAGATGAACATATAGGTGAAATATATGTAAAGCATGATTGCAGCATGTGGGTATTGTGTGCAAACAAACATTTCTGCTCTCTGCTCGTCCCTCCTCCCTTCTCTGTCCACTCCCTGCCCTCTGTCCATCTTCTCCCCTTCTCTGTGTGTCCACCCCCCTCCCCTTCTCCTGTCCTGCTAGTCATTTCACCCCCGAATGCTTCAGTAGTAAAATGATCCGAGATTCGGATCAAAGATCCGGATCTTTTCAATGATCCGATTCGAATCATCCGGATCATTGAAAAGATCCGAACTTCGCATCTCTAGTGCTTACTCTCTTCCCACCGTGTGACAAACCTCTCTCCTCTAGCTCAACAGCCCTCCCCCTGCTCAATAAAAACTTTATTGTCCTAGAACAAAACAGACATGTTCTGAGAGCACACACCCTCTCTGCGCAAAGAGTGTAGCATACAGCAGTAAGTAACTATTTTACTTGTTGTCCCACACATATACAGTACTACCGTATGCATTTAAGAACCACTAGTATGCACTGTCATTATTGGGGGGTTTACATTCACATTATTGTCGGGTCTGTCAAGATTAGCTGCATGTTTGTTTCTGGTGTTATTCAGACACTACCGCAGCCAAATAGATCAAGTTGGCTGCCAGGCAACTGGTATTGTTTAAGAGGAAATAAATATGGCCGCTTCCATATCCCTCTCACTTCAGGTTCCCTTTAAGGTTCCTTTTAAAATACAGTTTGCAAAATCTGTTTTCCAAAAACTTGATTCTGTCTGTGTAAAAGTTTCTTGATTAGCTGATAGACCACTGGTAAAATACTTGTTTCAAATTTGGGCCACTGGGCACTTCCTGTATCACAGACTGTCAATGCATAGGCTCCAGTCTTCACAAAAAGATTCAGTCTTCTCCTGTCCCCCTCCAGTTTGGGCAGTGGGATGAGGCAGTGTTAGCAACAGCAGTCACACCTACAAAGCCTGAAATGCACTGGCTGAGCTCAATTGCTTTTTCTTATGTGAAGTGATCAAAATTTGAAGAGAAGTTACTTGTCTCCACCTTAGGGTAACATTTGAGCTCTCTGATTTCTAAGCTAGGTCTGTCATTACGCCCGCCGCACGCACAACACCCGCCGCGCGTGCCCCGTGAGGCCCTCCGCCCGTGCACACATGCCTGCCCCTTCTGGTCCCGTCCTCCGGCTTTCGGCACCATCGGCAGTGTCTCTGCGTCTTGCTAAAATGCACTGACACAGGGACAAAGACAGACGCAGAGACACTTGCCAATTATATATAGAGATATATGCTTGGGGATGAGCTTTCACTATAGCAATCTTGAGGAAGAAGTTTATACAGCAGAGATAATGCTCTTCTCTGGCAAACTGCATTTCATTCTTTGTTTTCAAAACATAGCCAGCCACAATATTAAAATATATAAATTAAAAAAGTCATTATCGGCAAAACACAAGTCTTTACGGATGGCAAATTTTGATATATTCCACACCAATATACAGTACATAACAAAACACTATTCTGAGCTGCAACTTTAAAAAATTAGGACAACTGTAGTTAGCAGAAAATGGAGGCTGCCATATTTATTTCCTTTTAAACAATGCCAGTTGCCTGGCAGCCCTGACGTCCCCACCAAATAACTGCGAAATGTCAAATGCAGCGGATGTGGTGCTTGTAGTAGCGCTGTCGGCTGCGGAAGATGAGGTGTTCTGTGTTAAATAGTCAACTACGTCCTGACAATCTTGGGAGTTGATGGGACGTGCCTTTTTCTGAGCACTGAACTTTGGTCCAGGGCCGCACGAAATCACATCAGCACGACCTCGCACAGACCTGCCGGGTGACCTTCCTCTGGGTCTGCCTCTACATCTGCCTCTACCTGTTTTGTCCGTTTTGTCCATATCGGGGGGGATGAAGTGAAAGGTATGCACTGACTTGACTAATACAATGTGCAGTCACACAGGTGCAGTTAACAGGTATGCACGGAGTGGTATATCACACTGCGTGCACTCACGTAGGTAGGTGGGTGCACTGAAGTGAACGACATGTAAATATATGCAATGATGGGTATTACAAATGTGCACCTGTCACACACACATACCATGAACAGGTACAGCCCTGGTGAGGGAGGGTGAGCCAATGAAAGCCCTGGTGAGGGAGAAATCGAAGTGACTGGAAGCGTGCGTGCTGAGTGAAGGGCTTACCGGCGTGGAGCTGGACCAGAGGGCAGGCGTGCAAGAGGCCTCTCTTAAACTAAACTGATTAAGTGATTTTCTACACTACTAATAAATATACATTTGTCAAGGGGTACTTGAGATTATCTTACCTTTGTCAGGTGGTAGATGGGGAGCATTTGCTCATATGAGAGGGTATGTGCAAAAATAATAATAGTCATACTTCACTCCTTGCGTACTAGTGGTCTCTGGCCCTTAAAGAGCAAATGTCGCAAAAATCTTAAAATTTAAAACAAGAGGCCTCTTGCACGCCTGCCCTCTGGTCCAGCTCCACGCCGGTAAGCCCTTCACTCAGCACGCACGCTTCCAGTCACTTCGACTTCTCCCTCACCAGGGCTTTCATTGCCCCTCTTGTTCTCTGGCCATCACTCTTCACCCACTGGCCTCAGTATATGGAACCACCGTCCATAATCTCTCTTTTCTCACCAGACACACACCTTATCAGCATAGGCCACCAATTTGCATGCTTAGACTTGCTCTCTTCACATCCCCTCCCTCCTTGTTCCCGGTGTGTGCAGCTGTGTTCAGGCTACATTCTACATATGTATCCATATGATTGATATGAGCATATACAGTGCAATTTTTGAGGGCATTATTTATACTGTGCTTGTTTTTATGGTTTTATTGTTATTTGTATGGTTCAATAAAGGCTATTTTGTACTTTCTACATATTGTGGTGCGGTTTATGCAGGGCCATACGCTTGTCTTTTTGGTACAGTGAAACAATACAGCAAACTTCTTCATTTTCAATAAACACTGCGTATAAACATTCGTGCATGGTTGGATCTTACATGTCCTTTGGCTAGTGGGTCATCATAGTGGAGGTGGGTGGTGGACAATAGGGTGGTTTAGCGACGGCCGTTTCGCGTCTCCTGACACTTAGTCACGCTGCGTACCACTGTGAATGGAGGTCGTGGGCTTCCGGACTTAAGATGGAGTTCTAAGCTCCGCCCCTTCTGGCCGCGTCACTTCCTCCATACTCGAGCTGGTTGCCATAACCACTGGGACGCCAATCCGAGGGGTAGAAGGCGGAGGTTCAAGTTCCGCCTCCGCCACCCTGACCAATCGGTGGAGATATCCACCGTAGTAGCCCCCATTGTAAGCACATTAATACAACTATGACGGCGCATTATTATAAGCGCACAGTGCTACCCATGACGGGGCACCTTTGCAGCGGGCATATTATTACAGCCCCCCCCCGCGAACGTCAACAAAAGGGGGGGATACTACAAAAAAGGTCATCATATCCCTCTGTTATCAGCGTCTCCGCTGTCATGGCAACCGTGTAAGAAGTGTTATGTGACTAAAAAGTGAACCTTAAAAACACTTGGGGGGTATTAAATTTAGATTACACTAGAGTATATCATTTGTTCCCAATAGGTAGAGCATCTAATCAAGGGGCGAACAGCAACAGGGATAAAGAAGGGCAAGTCATACACTGCCAATCTTAACGTTCTCCGGACCCGAACTAGACCATATCTATTGGTCATATATTTATCACTCTATGGTCCCTGGAACAAATTATATCCGGCAGTGTATATCACTTCTATTCATACAGATCACAGATTATACCCGTCTTAGTTGTAACAATATGAATACAAATACTAATTTAAGGGTAGAAGACCGAGAGCCCAATATAGTGTAGAATGTATAAGAAGGGAGGGAAAGTATTATGAGAAGTAAGTAATATACTCACAAACCAGGGTTACCTCCAAGGCAACCACTGTAAAGGCAGGTGGGGAGAATAAGCCTGTCCCCACTCAGGATTAAGACGTCGCTCTCTGTGGATAGGAGGAAATAGTAGGGTATGTCACCCCTCCACCCAGGGTGGACTTCTAGATGCACGAAGGTGTACAGAGGCGCCGGTAGGATAAAAGTCGATAAAAGGTTTAAAATTGTTTCGGTTGTGGTGGTGGACCAGCCAACCAAAGACAGACACATGTATTTGTAATAATCCAATTATTATACAATTTATTCGTTTACTCCTAATGACAGTCACAACGCGTTTCACGGGCGAGAACTCGCTTCTTCAGGCAATAAAAGGCAGGAGCAATACACTGAAAAATGACAGAGACTATTGACAACCATCAGAATACTAGGTGTGTTGTAGTTGTATAACAATAGTGTGCTTAATGTTTATTTACATGAGGGGATTCTATTATACAATGAAGTAGACAGTACCAATTGTGAAAGTGGACCTAATGTCCATATGCATATGTGGAGGTTACTCTTTGTAAACAATGCAACAGTATGATTTTGTATAAGGGGATGAGAAGGAGTGATATAGGGATAAAAACCTCCACATATGCATATGGACATTAGGTCCACTTTCACAATTGGTACTGTCTACTTCATTGTATAATAGAATCCCCTCATGTAAATAGTCATTAAGCACACTATTGTTATACAACTACAACACACCTAGTATTCTGATGGTTGTCAATTGTCTCTGTCATTTTTCAGTGTATTGCTCCTGTCTTTTATTGCCTGAAGAAGCGGGTTCTCGCCCGTGAAACGCGTTGCGACTGTCATTAGGAGTAAACGAATAAATTGTATAATAATTGGATTATTACAAATACATGTGTCTGTCTTTGGTTGGCTGGTCCACCACCACAACCGAAACAATTTTAAACCTTTTATCGACTTTTATCCTACCGGCGCCTCTGTACACCTTCACAAATACTAATTTATACATGATATCAACTGATCTTTTTCTTATAGAAAAATCCTTTAAGGGTCCAGCATGCAAGAAAGTTCCGTTTTGTCGTTAAGGCCTAACGGGCCCATTGCTTCAGTCCTCAAAATCACAATAAGTAGTAGAAATCTAACATTACCTACAGATTTTGGGCTAGTCCATCTATTCATGGGGGATTCTTAGCATGGCCTTTATTCTTCATAAAGTAATTCCCTGAAAATGATTAATACAAAGAGCTGGCCAGCCTCTTTGCTCGCTGCACACTAGTTTGGCAGTTGGACGGAGCAACTGCCATTGAGTAAGTGCTTTTAAAAATAAAGAAAACCCTGAGAACCCCCCTATGAGAAGATGGGCTAGTCCAAAACCTGTCGATAATGTCAGATTTCTACTACCTACTGTAAGTGACAGCGACATAGGAGGAAAGTAATTTATGGCTCATTTTACTCGGGGAGAAATGTACTTCATATTTGTATGAGTTTTAAATTTTAAGATTTTTGCAACAGTTGCTCTTTAACCACTTGCCGACCGCGCACTCATAACGCGCGTCAGCAAAGTGGCAGCTGCAGGACCAGCGACGCAGTACTGCGTCGCCAGCTGCAGGCTGATTAATCAGGAAGCAGCCGCTCGCGCGAGCGGCTGCTTCCTGTCAATTCACGGCGGGGGGCTCCGTGAATAGCCTGCGGGCCGCCGATCGCGGCTCGCAGGCTAAATGTAAACACAAGCGGAAATAATCCGCTTTGTTTACATTGTACGGCGCTGCTGCGCAGCAGCGCCGTAAGGCAGATCGGCGATCCCCGGCCAATCAGCGGCCGGGGATCGCCGCCATGTGACAGGGGACAGCCTGTCACTGGCTGCACAGGACGGATAGCGTCCTGCGTCCTGTGCAGCCCCGATCTCCGGGGAGAAGCAGGTAGGAGAGGGAGGGGGGAATTTCGCCGCGGAGGGGGGCTTTGAGGTGCCCCCCCCCCCGCCAGCCACACGCAGGCAGGAGAGATCGGACCCCCCCAGCACATCATCCCCCTAGTGGGGAAAAAAGGGGGGCAATCTGATCTCTCTGCCTGCTACCTGATCTGTGCTGGGGGCTGCAGAGCCCACCCAGCACAGATCACTAAACACAGCGCTGGTCCTTAAGGGGGGGTAAAGGGTGGTTCATCAAGTGGTTAAGGGCCAGAGACCACTAGTACGCAAGAAGTTACGTATGACTATTATTATTTTTTGCACCTACCCTCTCATATGAGCAAATGCTCTCCAACTACCACCTGACAAAGGTAAGAAAATCTCAAGTACCCCTTGACAAATGTATATTTATTAGTAGTGTAGAAAATCACTGAGTCAGTTTAGTTTATGAAGAGCCATTTCTGGACCTTTTGGTGCCTTATGCAAGACACCTTTTGCCCCCCACCTCGTGAAAAGGAAGATCATATCCTACATTCATTTTTTGTGCAGGCAGCAAACTGAATTATATACAAAATGTTGTTTCTCAAAATGATGTTGTTTCTCTTTAAGGACCAGAGACTGCTGGTACCAGAAAATGGCGCTTACCGATGAATTGTCGCACATACCTGCCGCTCTCGCCAGTCATGATGCTGTAATGATCTGTGCCCGTGTCATCCTGCTGGTGGCAGCACTAAAGAACTTGAGGTGAACTTCAGCTGTCGACCAGCAGATGGCTCTCGTATTGCTGGGAGCAGTGCAATTCCTCGGCTCACCAGCAGATGGAACTGTGAAAGACTCTGGTCAGTCACCTGAGCAATGTGCTGCATATATAAGGCCGGACTTCCTAGCAGCACATTGCTAGGTCATTTTGCTTGTTCCCTTGCAGGGTTGTGACTCTGGCCAATCTTCCTGTACTCCTGAAACTCTGTTCCTGTATCCTGAGCTCCTGGTATTTTGACTCCTGCCTGTTCGACCAATCTCTTGCCTCCTGATTCTGTACTTCTTATCCATTCTGATTTCCCGGTATTTGATCCTTGCTAGTCTGACGATTCTTCTGTGTGCTGATTGTGTTGAGACGTGTTTGTATATATTGGGTTACTGTATATATTGTGTGACCTGTGCCCTTGCATATTCACTGTATATATTAGTTAGTTAGTTAGTCAGGGTGATATTGGGTCACAGTGGTCACCTGGTACGATTGCATGCATTGGTTGTATGTGTATGTGCATCCTTGTAAATAAACACATTTATTATTCTATTCTGTTGTGCAGACGTCAGTATTTCTATTGTGATCTTCCAGTTTGTTTAACCAAAACGATTGCCATGCAGAGATCGTGGATTTGCCAGTCTGGTTCCAGTCACGACCACGATCTGCATGGCCAATCGTTACAGAATGACCTAGCCCACCCATATATTGATCACAGAAATACTGCAGATTCATCTAGCAGTACAATGAGTTGGAATTTTGATGATGTGTACTACTATGTCTTGCTCGCTGAGGATAGCAAAAGTTATTCCTTCATGTATTTTGCAGCTTACTCCAGAAAGCAGCTTCAGCAGTTATTGGAGTTAGTGCGAAACTATGTTAATCAGAAAGTTCTTGTCTGCTGAAATATGTGCATGCTGTGAAAAGGATGAGTGGTTACAAATTGTGTCCGCAGAAAGCCGCCTCTGCCCTGATCCAAGTTTGGGAGGAAATCTTGTCATTTGATGCAGATGCATGCATGCATGCATGTGATTGAGGAATCAAATGAGTGGAGAGATTGCAACAATCGAGTCAGTTTTGATTTTACTGCAGAAGAGATCAATGCTTATTATGGCTATTTGAAGAATGATAGGGAAGAGTTTATGTCATTCTATTTGCAACAAGATGAGGAGTTTATTAGGAATTGCATCTGTGGAGTAAGATCTCTGATGGTTAATGCCTTGTGTGAGAATGAGTCTGCCTCTGCTTTGATTGCCATCTGGCAAGAAATTCTTTCCTCTAAATTTCAATCTCATCCTCTCTCTGATAACCCTTATGTCCAGAGTTCACAACCTGCAAGTCAGTTATCTGTACAAACTCCATTGCAAACTGCAGTCAGAACTACACCTTGGTCCTGGCAAAGATCATTAGAAAACAAGTCATCATCCAAGAAGAAAAAGAAATTCTTTCCTACCAACTCCATTCAGCATGTGCAGCCTCCAGCCGATTCCAGTTGTGTGCAGCCTCCGGTCGATTCCAGTTGTGTGCAGCCTGCAGCCGATTCCAGTCGTGTGCAGCCTCCAGCCGATTCCAGTCGTGTGCAGCCTCCAGCCGATTCCAGTCGTGTGCAGCCTCCAGCCGATTCCAGTCGTGTGCAGCCTCCAGCCGATTCCAGTCGTGTGCAGACTCCTTGCAGCTCCATACAAACTCCATCCAGCTCCATACAAACTCCATCCAGCTCCATACAAACTCCATCCAGCTCCATACAAACTCCATCCAGCTCCATACAGACTTCATCCAGATCCGTGCAGACTTCACCCCGATCCGTGCAGACTTCAACCATGTCCATGCAGACTCCAGGTGATTTGTGTCCTCAGCAATCTCCAGTCTGTCCTGAGCAGTCCTTCGCCTTTCTTTGTGGACTCTTTCATGGACTAGGTTTGCTGACAGTGGGTCAGCCTGCCAGGCCTGCAGAGCTCCAGAATGTTTATCCTGCAGTATCCAGTCCTGCAATCCAGCCCGCAGAGTGTTGCATCCAGCCCGCAGAGTGTTGCATCCAGCCCGCAGAGTGTTGCATCCAGCCCGCAGAGTGTTGCATCCAGCCCGCAGAGTGTTGCATCCAGCCCGCAGAGTGTTGCATCCAGCCCGCGGAACTTTGCTCCTTGCCTGCGGAACTTTGCTCCTTGCCTGCGGAACTTTGCTCCTTGCCTGCGGAACTTTGCTCCTTGCCTGCGGAACTTTGCTCCTTGCCTGCGGAACTTTGCTCTTTGCCTGCGAAACTTTGCTCCCAGTCCACACAGGCTCAGTTCACACCGTTTCAGTGCCAGTCCGCACAAACTGTATCGGGATCTCAGCCAACGGTCCAGCCAAGCGCTCAGCCAACGGTCCAGCCAAGCGCTCAGCCAACGGTCCAGCCAAGCGCTCAGCCAACGGTCCAGCCAAGTGCTCAACCAAAGGTCCAGATCCATGAGGTTACACAGGCTGTTGTCCTGTCTGAAGCATCCCAACCTGTTAACTTGCCTAAAGTTATCCCGTCTTCTGTTTTGCCTGAGGGTATGCAAGCTGTTGCCCAGCCTTCACAGACTTTTGTTGCTGCTGTTCCTGTAGGTGCCAAGTCTGTTGATGATCCTGCTCCTAATGGTGCTCAGACTGATGTTCCTGATGGTGCCCGGCCTGCTACTGTTCTTGCTTCTCCTGGTAGTGCCTGGTCTGCTGGACTACTTGAGGGCACCCAGTTTACCATCCAGCCTGTTGCTGCCCTGCCCGAGACTATTCAGTCTGTTGCTAATCTGCCTGCAGCACTACCTGAAGCTTTCCAGTTAACTGCTCAGATGTCACAGGACTCTGCTGTTGCTTCCAAGTCTGGCGACTCTGCTGTTGCTTCCAAGTCTGGCGACTCTGCTGTTGCTTCCAAGTCTGGCGACTCTGCTGTTGCTTCCAAGTCTGGCGACTCTGCTGTTGCTTCCAAGTCTGGCGACTCTGCTGTTGCTTCCAAGTCTGGCGACTCTGCTGTTGCTTCCAAGTCTGGCGACTCTGCTGTTGCTTCCAAGTCTGGCGACTTTGCTGCTGCTTCCAAGGTTGGTGAGTCTGCTGCCGCTTCTGAGGGTATCCAGTCTGCTGCCGCTTCTGAGGGTATCCAGTCTGCTGCCGCTTCTGAGGGTATCCAGTCTGCTGCCGCTTCTGAGGGTATCCAGTCTTCGGTTCCAGTTGTTGCTTCCAAGTCTGCGGTTCCAGTTGTTGCTTCCAAGTCTGCGGTTCCAGTTGTTGCTTCCAAGTCTGCGGTTCCAGTTGTTGCTTCCAAGTCTGCGGTTCCAGTTGTTGCTTCCAAGTCTGCGGTTCCAGTTGTTGCTTCCAAGTCTGCGGTTCCAGTTGTTGCTTCCAAGTCCGCGGTTCCAGTTGTTGCTTCCAAGTACGGTGTTCCTGCGGATCTCAAGACTGCTCCGGCTCTTCTTGATCCTGATGGGTTCCAG
Organism: Hyperolius riggenbachi; assembly: GCF_040937935.1. Taxonomy (NCBI): domain Eukaryota; kingdom Metazoa; phylum Chordata; class Amphibia; order Anura; family Hyperoliidae; genus Hyperolius; species Hyperolius riggenbachi. The sequence goes on along the minus strand of NC_090655.1, from coordinate 100,315,163 downwards.
TCTGTTCCTGCTCCTTCGGATCCTGATGATCTCCACGCTGCTGATATCTCTGCTTCCCAATCTATGTTTCTGCGTGACTCTTTCCAGTCACATAATGTCCAGGTTCTCCAGCATCTTTGGGTCCAGCCTCCAAAGACTCTTGTGTACCACCCATATCTGTTAATGTCTTTTGAATTTTTTCCCTCCCTGCCCACCCAATCTTGGCTCCTCTATTGGGACCCAGGTGGGGGTAATACTGGAGATCGTGTGGAGCGTTCGGAGTCCGCTCCTAAAAGAGGGGGGTACTGTAATGATCTGTGCCCGTGTCATCCTGCTGGTGGCAGCACTAAAGAACTTGAGGTGAACTTCAGCTGTCGACCAGCAGATGGCTCTCGTATTGCTGGGAGCAGTGCAATTCCTCGGCTCACCAGCAGATGGAACTGTGAAAGACTCTGGTCAGTCACCTGAGCAATGTGCTGCATATATAAGGCCGGACTTCCTAGCAGCACATTGCTAGGTCATTTTGCTTGTTCCCTTGCAGGGTTGTGACTCTGGCCAATCTTCCTGTACTCCTGAAACTCTGTTCCTGTATCCTGAGCTCCTGGTATTTTGACTCCTGCCTGTTCGACCAATCTCTTGCCTCCTGATTCTGTACTTCTTATCCATTCTGATTTCCCGGTATTTGATCCTTGCTAGTCTGACGATTCTTCTGTGTGCTGATTGTGTTGAGACGTGTTTGTATATATTGGGTTACTGTATATATTGTGTGACCTGTGCCCTTGCATATTCACTGTATATATTAGTTAGTTAGTTAGTCAGGGTGATATTGGGTCACAGTGGTCACCTGGTACGATTGCATGCATTGGTTGTATGTGTATGTGCATCCTTGTAAATAAACACATTTATTATTCTATTCTGTTGTGCAGACGTCAGTATTTCTATTGTGATCTTCCAGTTTGTTTAACCAAAACGATTGCCATGCAGAGATCGTGGATTTGCCAGTCTGGTTCCAGTCACGACCACGATCTGCATGGCCAATCGTTACAGATGCCCTCCCATGCAGCAGGCACCTCTTCTCTCTGCAGTCGCTATGATGGAAGAGCTCTGTGACCCAGTCAGGAGCCACTTTCATTGGCTCCTGACGCGGTCCATCAATGTAAGCCAATGTGATAGTCTCACGAGGACAGGAGCCAATGAAAACGGCTCCTGACCGGCTCACAGAGCTCTGCCGTCTTATAGGTGGTGGGGCAAGTGAACTGCGGTGGGTGCAGAACGGCAAGATCGAAGGTGAAATCTGTGTCCTGTCAGAGCCGCGCAGTTACCTGCAGGACTTAAATTTCTACCAACGCGGGCCTGAAGCGGTTAAACAGTCAAAATCAATAGTCAAAATAGCATAATAATGAATAGAATTGCTTTTTTTTTCCTTACAACATTCATTTATAAATAATTTAGTTGGTGTTTGCCCATTATAAACTCTTTCTCTCCCTGATTTACTTTCTGAAATTGTTTGTTTTACTGTTTCTTTACTGAGAGTCCTAAAATCAGTAGGAAAGATGAAAGATGAAGAAAAGTGGGTTTCCTGAATAATTTACTGCATTCTGCTATACTGTATGTCGTTATGGTTCCTCTTTAAAGCCCTTTTATCCTTGAACTATCAGTGATATTATAACCTAATGATGTCACAACAGGCTGGTGATTATCAGGATCGGATGGCATAAATCTTATCTCATTACACCCTTCTAAGGGCTGGAACCCACTACAGCGATTTTTTTGAGAGTTTAGGGAGCGATTCAAAACCCTAGCGATTTCCCTAAATGCTCAGCTAATGTTAATGGATGGGCGCAATTCCACTGGAGCGATTGTGATTACCAAAATTGCAAACGCAGGACATGCAGCATTTTTGAGCGTTTTGCGTCAGTGGTTTTGCAATGTAAAGTACATAAACGCTGTTGTAATCGTTTATGAATCGCAATACAGAGCAATTTGCTAGTGTTTTTATATTACTACACACTGTAAAAACAATAAACATTAATTGAAAGGACCAATCAGGATTAAAAACGCTAATAACAAATCGCTACACAATCGCTGGCAAAAAGCTTACATTTTTTTTAAAATCGCTACCAAAATTGCCAGAACGCTCATGAAATCGCCCTACAAAGCACTCATTAAAAACGCCAGTGATTGCAATTAGTGATAGACCTTTGTATTGGGTTCCAGGCCTGAGACTTGTACTTACCCGCTGAGTATACCCTCTGGAGTCTTCGTCAATGTAAAGTTGTTTTCTAGTTACTTTTTCTTCTCACTGTCTGTTATCAGTAAAAGGCAGCGATGCGGCCAGTCTGATTCAGTGTTATTTCTGCTCTGGTAGGATCTTATTAAGAATACAAGGTCAAGTGGTATTAATTTATGGCAAGAGCAGAAGTCAGTGCTTTCTGGGAACACGACGCAGTCTGAACATTATTTCTCTCCTGCTGAGCTGCTGGTAAATGAGAGTTGTTATAGCCATGTTTTTTTACATCTATCCAAGCCACATCTACTCCATTGTATACATCTCATGCGTATTTGTGCTATATGTGTCTTCATGTTACTTATTCAGTATATTACAAAACATGTATCTACAATTGGGGCCTATCTATGAAAAGTGGCTTGAAGTTGCATACATCACCTCCGTGATTTTTATTTATTTTATTTTTTTGCAGCTCGCCCCTTTTGGATCACTATATTTATTAAAGGACACACTAGTGAAATAAACAATTGTATCTATCTCCCTTCTCCTAAAATTACTTTTTAAGATATTCCACAGTTTTAGTTTATGTTTAAATCTGCTTTTTAAGTTTTTACTGTTTTATTGTTTTTGCTCAATGACACATTCATTGAAGTATGCCAGAGCTAAAATCTAGGAATTATTGATCCTTTTTATCTCTTTCCTGCTCTCAGAAGCCATTTCCCGCTAGGAAAGTGTTTTATAGTTGGAATTTCTTATCAGAGAGGGTAACACTGTAGTCACTTCCTGTCTGAGTCAGGACTGAGTCAGCCACTTACATACTTGATATTTAACTTTTTCAGGCAGAGAAAGAAAAAAAGGAACACAGCATAGTTATTTGTGTGATAGGCACTGCACATACACATGTCTATCTCATCATGTCACATGTCACCTCGGGTATCCTTTAAGGGTGTCCTGCTATTAATTTTTTTTCCTAGTCGATTGTTTACCATAATAATTACTTTAAAGTGGTGATCTTCAACACCATCCATTTAAAGGACACCTGTAACTGAGGCCATGAGGTGGTGAGGCGCCATGAGGTGGTGAGGCGCATTCCCCCGCCGCTGCTACTGTGACCATGTTTTTTTTTCTTTATATTATATTACCTCCCGACTCAGTCCCGGGTGCTCGGCACGCTACCATGTGCTCAGCAGTGCCTCCACCTCCACTTCTCCCCAGCCAATAGAGCAATCAATACTGCTCTTCTCTGCCAGGCTCCTTCTTTAAAGCCGTGCCCCTTCTTCTCAGTAGTCACACAGGTAAAGTGTTTACCTCGTGTGGCCCAGACTTTAACTCCGCCCCACACCAGTCAAACCAGGAGCCAGCGGCCAGCCAGCTTATGCCCCCGACAGTCTGACCCCCCACCTGTGTCACTGGCTGCACACAGACACTGGAGCGAGACAGCCAGGGGACAGATGCAGTCACAGAGAGAAGAATGTGATGTGTCCGTGTTGGAGCCCCGCCCCCGCACAAGACAGCAACACAGCCCGGGAGAAGGGAAGTTTCTGCTCCAGAGTAGTGATGGGAATTCCGGCTCTTTTCAGAGAATCGACTCTTCTGAATTGGCTACCATTAAAGAGCCGGCTATTACGGCTCTGAATCGGCTCTTCATTAAATATCACTAAACACCACTCAGAATCGGAGTAAAAGCCCCGACCCCGTCTCCATGACAATTCCAGACTGCTTCTCTGACTGGGGCAATCCCTCCTGCTACTGCTCTGCTCCGCCCCATACACTCCTACAAGCTGCAAGAGGAGGACTACATCTCCCAACATGCCTCAGCGCCCTTTATTGCAGAGCAAAGCAGAGCTCTGTGGGGCGGCTAAGGCATCGGCTCTTTCAAAACTGAGAACCGCCTCTTGTCGTTCGCAGCAAAGAGCCGGCTCTTAGAGCCGGCTCGTTCGCGAACGACCCATCACTACTCCAGAGATGATAAGCTGCATGCACAGGCAGAAGAGAAGGTATGCAGGCAGGCTGCTAAGAACACTTCCTGTCCTGTGTGCAGACTCCCAGTAATGTTATAACTGCTAGAATGTGCCCTGCTCTTTTGATACTAGAGTTTTCTTTGAAAGCTGGTTAGGCTGTAGGCTGGTAAAGCTGTAAACCTGTGCTTTAGTGCTGTGCTGTCTCTCCCTCTCCCCTCTCTGTTCCTCTGCCCCCTCTTCCATCTTATGCTGTCTCTCCCTCTCCCCTCTGTTTCTCTGCACCCTCTTACATCTTATGCTGCCTCTCCCTCTCTACTCTTTCCCTCTGCTCGGATTACGTGTATTTTCTGGTGAAACTCTCCCACATTACGATTATTTTCTGACAACACTGCCCCATTACGATTATTTTCTGGTGAAACGCTGCTGCCCTATGATTAATTTCTGGTGAAATGCTGCTGCAATAAGTGTATTTTCTGGTGATACGCTGCCACCTTACGAATATTTTCCGGTGAACTGCTGCTGCAATAAGTGTATTTTCTGGTGAAACACTGCGACATTACGATTATTTTCTGGTGAATTACGATTCTGAATTACGATAATTACTATTATTTTCTGATGAAACACTGCCACATTATGATTATTTTCTGGTGAAACGATGCTGCATCATGATTATTTTCCTGGGGGGGAGGGGCTTGCAGGGGCGCCATAGGTTTTCTCGCCTGGAGTGACAAAATGACTAGAGGCTCCCCTGACTATGAGCGATGGGGAAAGTGAATGTATTTCGAGATAAAAATAAAAAATTGTAAGGTTGGGCACTGTCACTAATATTGTCACTAAAAAAAAATTAAAAAGATATAATAATTCCGATACATAACTCATTTTTTACCCAACTACAGAAAATAATAGCAGACTACATATGGAAGAATAAGAAACATAGAATTTCATACAACACTCTATCCTGTACAGTAAAGAAAGGAGGCCTAGGCCTTCCCTGTATTAAATCTTATTACCATACTTTTATTCTTAATGTCTATGGAATGGTTGAAAGATAGCAGTAATAAACTATGGGTTCAAATGGAAGGGGAAATTACCCAGAAATCATTAAAACTCCTTATAGCAAAATCGATAATAACAGAGACCCCTTTAAGGCTGCTTACACACTAAGACGCTACACTCCCCCAATGCACAGCAATGTAACACAAGTGGGCTGTTCACACAGCCTACGTTGCGTTACATGTAACGCTGCACGTTCTGCCTAAAGTGCAGCATGCTACGGCGTTACAGTGGCTTAAGCCGCGTTAGACTGTTTGCACATGCGCCGTCATGTTGGGGAGGAGTGGAGAGTGGCCAGGCACATGGCTAATTAATATTCACTGCACGTTGTGACGTGCAGTGTTTACTTCCTGGTGCGGCCCCTCTGGGCGGCGATTGGCCAGCGGGACCACGTGATGCCGCATGTGTCCAAGAGTGCGCATCACGGCATCATGGACGCCAGAGTGAGCTGCACAACGCGGCTCACGCTGACGTCCACAGCAGGGAGCACCAGGCCTTGCGTTAGGTGCACGTTATGCGACCTTAACGTAGCACCTAACGCAACGTCTTGGTGTGCAAGTAGCCTTAAAGCATCTTTTCCCACAATTCAAGCAACCCTGATATCTTGGAGTCAATTCATGAAAAATCTTAAAAATACCCAAATCGAGGATACATTTGTCCCTAAATTACCAATTTCAACCATAAACATGGTGATACCTTATATTAATATTCAACCATGGAAAATTAGAGGCATCTCTTTAATTAATAATTTGTTCCATAACAATACTCTTAAAAGCTTCAAACAATTCCATGAAGAATTCAACCTCCCCCCCCCCCCCCCCCCCCAACAACAATTTACTTACAGTCAAATATATCACTTAGTTTCTGGTACTCATTTATATATACCAAAACTCTCTAGACAAATCACCATTTTTTTAATTCACCATTACAGTTAAAAGGTGGAATATCTGCTTGGTACGAATGTATCAAAATAACAACCTATAACCATCTGGGTAAATACCTACAAACCTGGTCCTCCTCAGATCTGGGATCAGAAATCTCCTCATCCCAATTCCTAAATGCCACCTCCTCATTACACAAATACTCTGGCTGCGTCCACACTAGGTCCGGAAACGTATCCGTGGCTGCGTTTTTCAAACCTGATGAAAAACGGAGTCCCGGATACTAATGTTTAAAATAGCAGCCAGCCTCACCCAATTGAAAAACGGATCCGTCTGCGTTTGCGGGGATCCGTTTTCAAAACCTGAACGGAAGGTCCGGACCTGCTGCATTTTCACGCAACGGATCAGGACCACGGATACACGCAGGGGTAGTGAAAGCAATGAGAAAACGCATCTCCAGCTCCACAGGCAAAAAACGGATGTGAAAACGGATAGCCTGAGCTTTATGATTGGCCCAAAAAATCCTCCCACTCCTTCCTAATGATAGAGACGTTTTCTGTCAGGGAAAAACCTGAACGGAAACTGATACAAAACTGATGCAAAACTGATGCACTTTCATCAGTTTGCAGTACAGTGGGTACTTCCCCTGATCCGGACTGCAGTGTCCGTCCTGCAACCGGGTCTAGTGTGGACCCAGCCTAAATGTATACAACATAAAGAAACTCTTTATAAGATTTTCTTTAAATGGCATTATACACCCAGGAAATTAGCGGCTTTTTCTACTGAGCACTCTTCTTTATGTTGGAGAGGGTGTCAAGAAATTGGAACCATTCTACACATTTTGTGGGAATGCCCACTAGTTAATTCCTACTGGTCATCCATAAATTCTCTTCTTAGAAAAATTCTAAAATCCCAATTTAAACTAGAACCAAAATTGTCTCTCTTCCATGTGGACTTGGGTATAATTCCATTAAACAGAAGACTGAAAGTCACACACATATTATGTGCGGCTAGATCACTCTTCCTGTCTAATTGGGCCTCAGCGGAAATTCCTTCATTATCACAACTGAAAACGCAAGTCGATTATAATATTTCACTTGAAAAAAAATTAAGAACCAGTGATATGCCACCACAAATACAAGAACCGGAGATCTTATTTGAAATAGATTGGAAATTTCTGTTACAAGACAGTGTTAGTAGATTATCATAATAATCCTCTAATCACTCTTTGTGATAGTCAAGTAATTCAATTATTCTTTAGGTCATAGCTTGGTATTTATAATTAAGAATGTGCTCATTGTACAATTTTCTTGAGCAAGTTTTGAAGATTATACATTCTACATGTCCTTAACCCATAAGCCTTGAAGGTACAATATTACGTATGTATTAGGAATCTTTTCCTATAACTGCAGCTGAACTCGAAAAACCAATGGTGAAACTTACCACTGTTTACTTCCAGGTTTTCTCTTGTTACTTTTCTACTATTCTGCTTATTTTGGAAATCTTGTTCAGATTTCCTTCCTTCCTCTCTTTCTTCCTTTCTTCCTACTTTAATTTCTACTTTTTTTTCTCTACATCTCCCAATACTTTCTTTTCGCTCTTCTTTTCCTTCCTTCTTTCTACGTCTTTTCCTCATAGTAATAAGCAACTTGTTATTAATGATGTTTCATATAAAAACAAAAGTTAATGTGACGTATATATTCTGCATATACATTGGTTGTTTTATCTGCATGTTCAATCAAATAGCTTCATTGTTTTGTATTTGACTTGAAATATCAATAAAAATTTAAAGTTAAAAAAAGATATACCGTAATAATAATTCCTTTTTTTGTATAGCGCTTTTCTCCTGTCGCGCTTGCGAGGCAGCCACTAGAGCGCACTCAGTAGGCAGTAGCAGTGTTAGGGAATCTTGCCCAAAGAACTCCTTACTGACAAGGTGCTGGCTTACTGAACAGGAAGAGCTGAGATTTGAATCCAGGTCTCCTGTGTCAGAGGCAGAGCCCTAAACCAGTACACTATCTAGCCACCAAAATGCTACACGTGTGCACAAGCCTAAGTATGACATGTGCATACATACATCTGCAATGGCGTGCCGTCTGCATGGAAATGTCAAAGACTGCTGGTACAAAACACAAGTATACAGCAAAGATTCATTTCCTAATTTATTTTACTGCTTATAAACCTGCAGAGTGCAGATTTGAAACTCTTAAGGGACAGATTAAATGGGGTAGAGGGCCGGATTCAGCCCACGGGCCTTGTGTTTGGCACCTGTGATCTAGAGGGTTCCCCAAACTGATGTAATAATATACGTTTTGTGCTTTAAGTTACTTTAACCCAAAAAGTCAACACCCATGACTCAGTTCAACCAATCAGGAGTTAGCAGCCAGAAGAGAAACATTTCTCTATGTTGTAGCAACATTCGTCATTACAAAAATTCATTGGCCTTTTATAAATACTCTGACATTACATTTTAAAAACCTCTGTGAGGTATAAAGCAGTGATGTATTGCTGCAACATTTTTGGACTAGTTAGCTTAAGGCTGCTTTTACAGTGGGACTTACAGGTGCACGATAGAGCAGCCTGTAACGCAGCCCAACTCACAGCAATGAAAAATCAATGGGCTGTTCACAGTACCCACGTTGCGTTGGAATATATCTTAAAAGAGGCCTTAAAGAGAATCTGTACTCTAATATTCTTACACTAAAAAGCATACCATTCTATTCCTTATTCTCTCCTGTGCCCCTCTGTGCTGTTTCTGCCACTCTCTGCTGCAATCCTGGCTTGTAATTAACAGTTTTAGGCAACGTTTACAAACAAACTAACCAGCTTCTAATAGGCTCAGCTAAGCATAGTGTATGAGTCATTCAGAGTATGCAGGGGGCCTGCAGAGGGTGTGTATCGCTTCTACCAATCACAAGCAGCCCTGCACATTCCACACAATCAAGCTTTAGCCCGACAAACAGGACAGAGGAAAGATACATTGATTTATTACAGAGACAGTGTAATTAGGAAGAGCTACAGTAAGCCCCAGCACATTAGAACAGGCATAGGAACTCATAGGATAGAAGAACTAAGGCTGAAAAAATTGTTACAGAGTCTCTTTAAGGTTTACAGAGCTGGAATGAACTAACAGTTTTATACATACCTGGGGTTTCCTCCAGCCCCATCCACACAGATCGCTCCCACGCCGCTGTCCTCAGTCTTCTCTGTCTTTTGTACCGGGCCCCGTTACTTCCTCCAGTCGGAGCCAGAAGCCTGTGAAGAGGGCAGCGTGGGAGCGATCCGTGCGGATGGGGCAGGAGATAGCCTCAGGTATGTATAAAATGTTTAGATTCCTTCCAACTCTGATTTCCTTTAAGGTACCTATTTTTCTAGCAACTTGGCCAATTGACCATCCAATTCTATAATTATTACCGATTTGGATTAAAATCTGTGCCACCAAGTGCATGCCCAATGTAAAAGTTTGGGCAAAGAATGTGGATCAGACATTCTGCAAGATGTCGTACCGAGATGGGGACGAGTAACGAAACCCCAAACGCTGTCCCCTGCTAATGTTCATTGTGCCACCCCAGTGCACTATGCATTACCTGTTGGTGTCCTCTGCTGGCTCCAAGGCTCCATCCTCCATCCCTACATGTGCCCCATGTGGTTGCCAGCGTACACGTGAGCGCATGTGATGTCATGGGACCATGTTACTCGGGCAATCACGTGGGGCGCATGTATAGACAGAGCCCGGAGCCAGCGGTGGACAAGGACAGGTAATCAGAATCAGAATCTTTTTATTTCGCCAAGCACGACTGGGCCGTGCCCGGAATTGGGTTTGGCAAGTACAGGGCTAGGTGAGAACAAGCAGACATAACGATACATATATGTAAGCAGACAGACAATATAAAGGGTACAGTTACAGCATTTGAACACATTTGAACACGTATATATGAAGTGTGCAGCCATACGGTCAGGCTGGGTGCTACTAGGCACCACTTGTCGTGGTAGGATGAGGAGGGATCTAAGAGTTCAGATAGTTCACGGCTGAGGGGAAGAAACTGTTCCTGTGTCTTGTGGTCCTGGTGTAGATGGATCGGAATCTCCGGCCTAGGGGGAGCTTATTAAAGAAGCGGAAACCTGGGTGGGACGGGTCATTAGCGATTTTTTGAGCTCTGGAGCGCAGTCTAGAGTTGAAGATCTGGGCGAGAGAGGGGAGTGGTTTCCCGATGATTCTCTCCGCTGATCTGATGACCCTCTGCAGTTTGTGTCTGTCGCTGGCGGAGGATCCAGCATACCAGACCAGGATGGAGGAGCAAAGGACAGATTCAATTGTGGCAGTGTAGAAGCTCAACAGAAGCTCGTGGGCCATACCGAACTTCTTTAGTTGGCGTAGGAAAAATAGCATCTGCTGGGCTTTTTTCTGGGTTGAGGTAGTGTCGGTTTTCCACGTCAGGTCCTTAGAGATTGTCGTGCCAAGGAGGCGTGCACAGGGGACGTTCTCAACTGCCGTGCCGTCAATGCTGATCGGGGGTGGGGTGGTGGCGCGTTTCCTAAAATCGACAATCATCTCAACCGTTTTTGTAGTGTTCAGGACCAGCCCGTTTGTGGTGATATATTGGGGTGCTGATAATGTTAAGGATAATAACAGAACATATTTCTGTCCTTTTTCTGTCTACTGGGAAAAACCTCAGATGTGTATTGTGCTTGGTAGTAATTGGCCACCTGGCCAGAGTAATCTGAAGGATAATGTAAGTCTGCATGTAAATGTACATTACCTCTGCCCTCATTGTCCAGCCGGGGAAACTGTGTGTACTGCTAATTAGCGGCCAATTGAGGAAGAATAGGCTGGTCGGCATGGCTTTTGAACTGGAATCAGCCATTGTCCCATCATACAAAGCAAGCTTGCCAGAGTGTTGGGGATGGGAAGCGGACACCTGAAGGTTGGAAATTTACATGGAAGGGGTTGGAAATTTCTACAGACTTTAAAAACGGAAGTGGAATTGCTTTGAAATCTGTAAGTGTAAACAGGATTACAGGCAAACTGCTACCTGTAACCAAAATTCGATCTTTTCATGGATGTGCTAAAATACACTTTAACCAAGGAAATAATGTGGAGGAAGCTTTTTGATGTCTGCAGAGTTCAATGGGTGACATTGTGTCCTGCCAAACTTCAAGAAGCTAAAACAGGAACCCCCTTTGAAGTGCATATCACAAGAAGGATTATGACAAGCGTTCGTTGATGTCACAAACGGGGAAACTGCATTAGTTCCTGGGGGCTGGACATTAAATGCCCCAGGGGACACTTCGGACTATTTAAGGTGGCCCAGGACAGCCACCAGTGTCTTCTCTCGGAGGTAGCGAATAGCTAGGGAGGATCGCGACTCCTGGTCGAAACGGCGTCCTCCCGTCAAACAACGTTCTAACCTAAGCTGGTAACGTTCTTTTTTCCCCCGTTTATTTTTACGCAAATATCCGTGTGTGGTATCTTTGTAACTCTTAATTGTGTAACATTTTTACTTTGTTTTTTGTAATCTTTTTGTATATATTAAGTTCTGCATTGTTCTATGTTTTTCTAGAATATTAAATTATTATTTAATAAGTTTGACTTCTGCCGTACTAAACTAACACTCATAGCCTAGAAGAGACTGAAGTGTAACCGTGTATAAGTTCATGCCTAATTGTACGCTTGAGCAACACTACCGTATGAAATTGTAATTGCATTGTGTGTGGGGGCGTTTGTCATACGTTGGCCTAAGCGCGCAGCTGACCCAACGTACGAACAACGCCAGTGCGAGTAGCGACAGCAGAGTGGCTAACAGTATCGTTCGGAACGACTGTTAGTGGGTCTTTGCTTCACGACAGTGTAAGATTGCAACTGTGTGTGTGTGTGGGTGCGTGGCGTTCCCGTATTTGGCCTAAGCGCAAAGCTGACCCAAATACGAAAACGCAGATTGCGTATTGAGCACTCAATAGCTGAGTGAACGTGTCTAGCAACGCTAGTGGTGGCAGTGGGAAGTGTTTGAGGGGTTCCAGCCTTGTTTGTAGCTTAAATAAGGCTGTTCCCTGCTTAATCTGGTCAAACCCGCAGTCGGGAACCGTATACGCAGGCGTGCCGCGGGCCGGTTCCTGACACCGTTCTCCCTACACCAATGGCAAATTCTGTCAATCTGGTGGCGATACTCCTGCTCATCATTTCCAGAGATGAGGCCAACGATGGTGGTGTCGTCAGCGAACTTGAGGACTTTGACGGAGTCTGCGGTGGACCTGCAATTGTTAGTGTACAGGGAGAATAGGAACGGCGACAGTACGCAACCTTGGGGGGCCCCTGTATTGGTGGTCCTTGGTTGGGAGATGATAGTGTCCAGCTTGACGGCTTGGGATCTATTACTTAGGAAGTCCGTGATCCAGAGGCAGAGGGTGGGGTGGACTCCGAGGGCAGCAAGATTTTCTTGAAGTATTAGGGGGCTGATGGTGTTAAACGCCGAGCTAAAGTCGAGTAGAAGGATCCTGGCGTATGAGTCAGGTCTGTCCAGGTGTTCATTTACAAGCTCCAGGCAGATATTTATGGCGTCATCAGTAGACCTGTTTGCTCTATATGCAAACTGAAACGGGTCCAGCAGGGATTCGGTCGATTTCTTGAGGAAAGGCAAAACCAAGCTTTCAAAGGCTTTCATGATGACCGAGGTGAGAGCCACCGGCCTGAAATTGTTGAGGTCTGAGACGCCCTGTTTTTTGGGGACCGGGATGATTGTGGACCTCTTGAAGCAAGCAGGGATCCTGCCTTCCTGGATGGACTTGGTGAAGATGGATGAGAGAATGGGAGCAAGCTGCTGTGCGCAGGTTTTCAGACAGGCTGGTGACACTCCATCTGGGCCTGAGGCTTTCCTTGCATTAATCCTTGACAGGTGCAATGGGCACGGGGCGGGCGCACATTGTTCTTTCAGAGATGGTTTTGTTTAGAAGGATAACTATACATTTTTCCTAGTCTGTACGTCAATCTGTTTATTTTTTATTTTTACAGCTATGTATTGTATATCTGTATCCACACAATCTAGACCGTTTTATCTTGTTTTCAGATTTTAGATAAAATACTATGTAAAAAGTTACGTTGATATAGTGCGTTAGTGCATTGCCCTTTTTTAAACCTCCTTATGATTAACCAGTAAATTATTTTGATGCCTACAGATATGTTTTGATGAAACACATTGTGAACTTTAATCATGGTTTTAGGTTACTATTTATCAAATATGTCTATCGGTATTATCAGTCAATCACTGATTAGTAGTAATAAAAACTGCCTGTGTGACTATCAACCCCCAATGAAAGTCCACTCTGATAAAATGCAGTAAAATATTATCATTTGAAGGCAAATAAGATAAACATGGTGTGCTGTGCTTGTACTGTGTGTCTCATATGACTGTATTAATAGGAAATTTACAATGAACAAGATGTTTTCTCACCGGCCATGTGAGCCTCTATTGATTTTCATTCAGAGTGTTGCTAATCAGATTGTGTATATTGTATTGTCATCAGCCACCCAATGGGAATACTATGGACCAGGATAAGTCGAAGTGGCTTTATCAATCTGTATTAACAAACTAAAACCATTCACTTCTATAAATGATATATATTGCCTGCATCATTTTTCCTATAGGAGAAATCATGGAGTAAAAAAATACACAATTTAAAGTTTTGACTGATTTGTAAAGCTAAGTACTCACCTTGCGATGCAGGTAGATGGATCCAGTGACGTCTCCCAGACGACGAGCGCACCGGCAATCCATCTTCCGGCCGGCGTGTTTGCGTGATATTACATGATGGGCGCGATGAGACTTCAATCGATTACGTTACTTTACATGGGAGTCGTCAGGGATGTTAAAGATATTATTGCCACACGATGCTAAGCGATGTTCGCGTGATCGTGCGCCTGTACCCACGGAAAGAAATCGGGTAAACCACTGCTTGTTAATCAAAAAATCGGTAATCATTGGGTAAATCATCAGGAGAATCGCGAGGTGAGTATGAACCTTAAGTCTCTGATTGGCTTGTCACTATCATGTGCCAATTCTGCTTTCTGTGCTGAATAAAAAGTGACACACGAATGTGACCAACCAACTTGGAAACTTAAGGTGCCCATACATCTAGCGATGATGAAATCGAATCTGATCAGAGAGTGATCTGTCGGCTGCCCATACACTGAAGGCTGATTTCTGATCGATTACAGCATGAAATCTTGCGGGAATTGGACTTGTGAGGCCACATCTGCCGCCTCCATCGCGTACATGCTATACACCGATAGCGTGTGTCATAACTGGAGGAAGTGATAGGATGGATGGGCACCATGGCGGGTGATGGTGGACAGGTAAAGTATAAATGCATGGGTGGGGGGGGGGGGCTTTGTAAACATTCACACTGGGGGAGGGGGGCAGCACCATGGGCTCTGTCTCTTTTACCGCTCATCTCGTTATTGCACACCGCTACCATTGCACAGCCGATAGAGCACGTCGGCCCGAGATTTATGAGCATTTTCTGATTTATACATTTGACCAATTGGTCGCATCGTCGAGCAGGCATGCTCTTGGTGGCACTGATTTTCATCTAATTCGACAATTATCAAATCGGATGGCTGCCAAGTCAAGTGCTATATGGGCACCTTTACAACGTGACCATATGACCAAATCATTTGCATGCTTGCCCTTGATTTCTGCTGTAGAAGAAACAAAGGCTTGTACAGGCAACCAAAGTAATGCTTTTAACAACTAAAATTATTTGTCACAGGTGGGTCTGTACAGTCACCTTTAGGCCCCTTTCACACACGTTTTTTGTCTACAATTTGCTCTTTGTAAAGAGCTGCCTCACAAGGGATCCTATGGGATTACTCATTTCAGCGATTGCGGGACATTTGCGGTTATCACTGATCGCAAATGCGGTGCCTGCAGCATTTTGCCGGCGATTGCGTCGCATTTCTCATCCCCTAGAGCAGTGGTTCCCAACCTTTTTGGAGTCGTGACACATCAAACCAAACGTTCAGATCTCACACGTAGACTAAATGCATGTAATGAGAGACAGCGTTTCCCCACTAAATGCACATAAGAGACAGCGTTTCACCAGTAAATGCAGGTAATGACAGACAGCCGTTCACCAGTAAATGCACGTAATGAGAGACAGCGTTTCCCCATTAAATGCAGATAATAAGAGACCTCTTTTCACCAGTAAATGCACATAAGAGACAGCTTTTCACCAGTAAATGCACATAATGACAAACAGCCAGTTGTCCCCAGTATATGTAGCCAGGGATATATGTGCCCAGTATATGTAGCCAGGGATATATGTGCCCAGTATATGTAGCCAGGGGTATGTGCCCAGTATATGTAGCCAGGGGTATATGTGCCCAGTATATGTAGCCAGGGGTATATGTGCCCAGTATATGTAGGCAGGGGTATATGTGCCCAGGATATGTAGCCAGGGGTATATGTGCCCAGGATATGTAGCCAATGGTATATGTCCCCAGTATATGTAGCCAGGGGTATATGTGCCCAGTATATGTAGCCAGGGGTATATGTCCCCAGTATATGTAGCCAAGGGTATATGTGCCCAGTATATGTAGCCAGGGGTATATGTGCCCAGTATATGTAGCCAGGGGTATATGTGCCCAGTATATGTAGCCAGGGGTATATGTGCCCAGTATATGTAGCCAGAGGTATATGTGCCCAGTATATGTAGCCAGAGATATATATGCCCAGTATATGTAGCCAGGGGTATATGTGCCCAGTATATGTAGCCAGGGATATATGTGCCCAGTATATGTAGCCAGGGGTATATGTCCCCAGTATATGTAGCCAGGTGTATATGTCCCTGGTATATGTCCCCAGTATATGTAGCCAGGTGTATATGTGCCCAGTATATGTAGGCAGGGGTATATGTCCCCAGTATATGTAAGCCAGGGTGTATATGTGCCCAGTATATGTAGCCAGGGGTATATGTGCCCAGAATATGTAGCCAGGGGTATATGTGCCCAGTATATGTAGGCAGGGGTATATGTGCCCAGGATATGTAGCCAGGGGTATATGTCCCCAGTATATGTAGCCAGCGGTATATATGCCCAGTATATGTAGCCAGGGGTATATGTCCCCAGTATATGTAGCCAAGGGTATATGTGCCCAGTATATGTAGCCAGGGGTATATGTGCCCAGTATATGAAGCCAGGGGTATATGTGCCCAGTATATGTAGCCAGGGGTATATGTGCCCAGTATATGTAGTCAGAGGTATATGTGCCCAGTATATGTAGCCAGAGATATATATGCCCAGTATATGTAGCCATGGGTATATGTGCCCAGTATATGTAGCCAGGGATATATGTGCCCAGTATATGTAGCCAGGGGTATATGTCCCCAGTATATGTAGCCAGGTGTATATGTCCCCGGTATATGTCCCCAGTATATGTAGCCAGGGGTATATGTCCCCAGTATATGTAGGCAGGGGTATATGTCCCCAGTATATGTAGCCAGGTGTATATGCCCCTGGTATATGTCCCCAGTATATGTAGCCAGGGGTATATGTGCCCAGTATATGTAGGCAGGGGTATATGTCCCCAGTATATGTAAGCCAGGGTGTATATGTGCCCAGTATATGTAGCCAGGGGTATATGCAGCCAGGGGTATATGTGCCCAGTATATGTAGGCAGGGGTATATGTGCCCAGGATATGTAGCCAGGGGTATATGTCCCCAGTATATGTAGCCAGCGGTATATGTGCCCAGTATATGTAGCCAGGGATATATGTGCCCAGTATATGTAGCCAGGGGTATATGTCTATATATGAGAGACAGCGTTTCCCCATTAAATGCAGATAATAAGAGACCTCTTTTCACCAGTAAATGCACATAAGAGACAGCTTTTCACCAGTAAATGCACATAATGACAAACAGCCAGTTGTCCCCAGTATATGTAGCCAGGGATATATGTGCCCAGTATATGTAGCCAGGGATATATGTGCCCAGTATATGTAGCCAGGGGTATGTGCCCAGTATATGTAGCCAGGGGTATATGTGCCCAGTATATGTAGCCAGGGGTATATGTGCCCAGTATATGTAGCCAGGGGTATATGTGCCCAGTATATGTAGCCAAGGGTATATGTGCCCAGTATATGTAGCCAGGGGTATATGTGCCCAGTATATGTAGCCAGGGGTATATGTGCCCAGTATATGTAGCCAGAGGTATATGTGCCCAGTATATGTAGCCAGAGATATATATGCCCAGTATATGTAGCCAGGGGTATATGTGCCCAGTATATGTAGCCAGGGATATATGTGCCCAGTATATGTAGCCAGGGGTATATGTCCCCAGTATATGTAGCCAGGTGTATATGTCCCTGGTATATGTCCCCAGTATATGTAGCCAGGGGTATATGTGCCCAGTATATGTAGGCAGGGGTATATGTCCCCAGTATATGTAAGCCAGGGTGTATATGTGCCCAGTATATGTAGCCAGGGGTATATGTGCCCAGTATATGTAGCCAGGGGTATATGTGCCCAGTATATGTAGGCAGGGGTATATGTGCCCAGGATATGTAGCCAGGGGTATATGTCCCCAGTATATGTAGCCAGCGGTATATATGCCCAGTATTTGTAGCCAGGGGTATATGTCCCCAGTATATGTAGCCAAGGGTATATGTGCCCAGTATATGTAGCCAGGGGTATATGTGCCCAGTATATGAAGCCAGGGGTGTATGTGCCCGGTATATGTAGCCAGGGGTATATGTGCCCAGTATATGTAGTCAGAGGTATATGTGCCCAGTATATGTAGCCAGAGATATATATGCCCAGTATATGTAGCCATGGGTATATGTGCCCAGTATATGTAGCCAGGGATATATGTGCCCAGTATATGTAGCCAGGGGTATATGTCCCCAGTATATGTAGCCAGGTGTATATGTCCCCGGTATATGTCCCCAGTATATGTAGCCAGGGGTATATGTCCCCAGTATATGTAGGCAGGGGTATATGTCCCCAGTATATGTAGCCAGGTGTATATGCCCCTGGTATATGTCCCCAGTATATGTAGCCAGGGGTATATGTGCCCAGTATATGTAGGCAGGGGTATATGTCCCCAGTATATGTAAGCCAGGGTGTATATGTGCCCAGTATATGTAGCCAGGGGTATATGTGCCCAGTATATGCAGCCAGGGGTATATGTGCCCAGTATATGTAGGCAGGGGTATATGTGCCCAGGATATGTAGCCAGGGGTATATGTCCCCAGTATATGTAGCCAGCGGTATATGTGCCCAGTATATGTAGCCAGGGGTATATGTCCCCAGTATATGTAGCCAAGGGTATATGTGCCCAGTATATGTAGCCAGGGGTATATGTGCCCAGTATATGAAGCCAGGGGTATATGTGCCCAGTATATGTAGCCAGGGGTATATGTGCCCAGTATATGTAGTCAGAGGTATATGTGCCCAGTATATGTAGCTAGAGATATATATGCCCAGTATATGTAGCCATGGGTATATGTGCCCAGTATATGTAGCCAGGGATATATGTGCCCAGTATATGTAGCCAGGGGTATATGTCCCCAGTATATGTAGCCAGGTGTATATGTCCCCAGTATATGTAGCCAGGGGTATATGTGCCCAGTATATGTAGGCAGGGGTATATGTCCCCAGTATATGTAGCCAGGGTGTATATGTGCCCAGTATATGTAGTCAGGAGTATATGTCCCCAGTATATGTAGGCAGGGGTATATGTCCCCAGTATATGTAGGCAGGTGTATATGTCCCTGGTATATGTGCCCAGTATATGTAGCCAGGGATATATGTGCCCAGTATATGTAGCCAGGTGCCCCCCCCCCCCAGGAGGAGAGAGCGAGGGAAGGAGAGCGGCACCTCAGGGTGCTCTCCCTCCCTCGCTCTCTCCTCCGGAACGAATTGCGGTGACTGGCAGAGGGGCGGAACTTACCTTCCGTGTCTCCGTCTAGTCTATATGTAGCCAGGGGTATATGTGCCCAGTATATGTAGGCAGGGGTATATGTCCCCAGTATATGTGCCCAGTATATGAAGCCAGGGGTGTATGTGCCCGGTATATGTAAGCCAGGGTGTATATGTGCCCGGTATATGTAGCCAGGGGTATATGTGCCCAGTATATGTAGTCAGAGGTATATGTGCCCAGTATATGTAGCCAGAGATATATATGCCCAGTATATGTAGCCATGGGTATATGTGCCCAGTATATGTAGCCAGGGATATATGTGCCCAGTATATGTAGCCAGGTGTATATGTCCCCGGTATATGTCCCCAGTATATGTAGCCAGGGGTATATGTCCCCAGTATATGTAGGCAGGGGTATATGTCCCCAGTATATGTAGCCAGGTGTATATGCCCCTGGTATATGTCCCCAGTATATGTAGCCAGGGGTATATGTGCCCAGTATATGTAGGCAGGGGTATATGTCCCCAGTATATGTAAGCCAGGGTGTATATGTGCCCAGTATATGTAGCCAGGGGTATATGTGCCCAGTATATGTAGCCAGGGGTATATGTGCCCAGTATATGTAGGCAGGGGTATATGTGCCCAGGATATGTAGCCAGGGGTATATGTCCCCAGTATATGTAGCCAGCGGTATATGTGCCCAGTATATGTAGCCAGGGGTATATGTCCCCAGTATATGTAGCCAAGGGTATATGTGCCCAGTATATGTAGCCAGGGGTATATGTGCCCAGTATATGAAGCCAGGGGTATATGTGCCCAGTATATGTAGCCAGGGGTATATGTGCCCAGTATATGTAGTCAGAGGTATATGTGCCCAGTATATGTAGCTAGAGATATATATGCCCAGTATATGTAGCCATGGGTATATGTGCCCAGTATATGTAGCCAGGGATATATGTGCCCAGTATATGTAGCCAGGGGTATATGTCCCCAGTATATGTAGCCAGGTGTATATGTCCCCAGTATATGTAGCCAGGGGTATATGTGCCCAGTATATGTAGGCAGGGGTATATGTCCCCAGTATATGTAGCCAGGGTGTATATGTGCCCAGTATATGTAGTCAGGAGTATATGTCCCCAGTATATGTAGGCAGGGGTATATGTCCCCAGTATATGTAGGCAGGTGTATATGTCCCTGGTATATGTGCCCAGTATATGTAGCCAGGGATATATGTGCCCAGTATATGTAGCCAGGTGCCCCCCCCCCCCAGGAGGAGAGAGCGAGGGAAGGAGAGCGGCACCTCAGGGTGCTCTCCCTCCCTCGCTCTCTCCTCCGGAACGAATTGCGGTGACTGGCAGAGGGGCGGAACTTACCTTCCGTGTCTCCGTCTAGTCTCGTCGCCGGCGCGGGATGATTTGCCACTACTCTGGCATGATCCAGACCAGAGCAGTGGCTGCAGAGCCAGAACTTCCGACCGGCGCTTGGAGCGACACGGAAGGTAAGTCCCGCCCGCTGCCAAGCGCTGCCACACTTAGTATCGGAGGGGAGAGCGAGGGAGGCAGAGCACCCTAAGGTGAGAGAAGGGGGGGAGATGGCCCTCCGAGAGAGCCGCGACACATACCCGAAGCTGCTGCGACACATGTATGTGTCGCGGCACATGGGATGGGAACCACTGCCCTAGAGTCTCAAAAAGTAATGCAAATCGCGAATGGGCCTTATGTTCTGTGGCTGCCTAGTCTCAGGACAAATATTTTCCTTTGATTACTTTGTTCCCATTCTCATCAGAAAACCCTGTGCTTGTCCTCTTTCTCTTCCATCCTAGAACAGCCATTAGGCTTGTCATCAGTTTACATTTCGTGTCTGTTCCAGTCCTCTCAGTTTTGGATCAGTTTTGTATGCGTTTACTGTTGGCAAAATCTATAACATAGAAAATAACCAAAAAAATAGGTGAAAAGTACAGACAAAATTATTCTGAGTATTGTCTTGCTTGCTGGCGGTTTAACCACTTAAGTACCAGCAGTCCCTGCCCCCTTAAAGACCAGAGACCGCTGGTACAAGAAATGTCGGAATAGTGATGAATACCAACGAATCGCCGCACATACCCGCCGCAATCGCAGTCACCGCCGCATGTCGGGAACCTGGGCCACCCACTCTGCCGTCTCTATGATGGCAGAGTTCCTCTGAGCCAGTCAGGAGCTGCTTTCATTGGCTTCTGACCCCACCTATCAATGTAAGCCAATGGGAGCCGCTTACGTGGATAGACAGAGTCAGGAGCCAATAAAATTGGCTCCTGACCCGCTCACAGGGCTCTGCCGTTATAGAGACGGCTGAGCTAGTGAGCTGCGGCGGGGAGACAGCTGCGAGATCTTCGGGAGCGATGAAAGCAGCAGGAATGCATGGCCTTGACAGCCAGGTAGCCATCAAAACAAGGCGTAGATTTCAATCATCAAGGTCCTTAAGTAGTTAAAAAGTATTTTATTAATAAGGTGTGAAAATATGACAGAGAAGAAAATGTGAACTGCAGAGGTCCCCTGTTATGTTTTGCTGTTAGCTATGTTATACCGTGTTTTCGTGAAATGTATGGAAAGTACTGTACCTGGTAATGTGCCACGTTTTTCTATACTTCCTGTGTGATATAACCCATTTAAGCTAAGTAGCTTTATCACAATGTGCTGAATATGCTGTGTTCCTATTCAAGAAGAAGTAGTCAAGTATCATGTGACCAACGATGTCAAAATACATTTTTAAGGTATAATATTAATTTTTAGTCTATGTAATACAGCTACTGCTATAGAAACGTTTACCTCTATGACCCATATTTACTAAGCCAAGAGATTGCACATTGCAATCTCTAGAGCATCCACAATAACCAAAGCACCAGGCAGGCGGCAGCGTACACCTACAGAAAAAAACTGCAAGCTATTGTCCTTTGAACCTTATGGCTTCAATTCACAAAGCCTTACCTAAAGCAGAAAACAGCTGATTTTACTGAACATTTTTGAAATGTCAATTCACTAAGGCTGTTTCCGCATGGAAAACTGAAATTACCGACTAGTGAGGTAAATTACTGACTGGCGTGGCAAATACCTCATAAATGACTTGCACTTTACTTGTCAGTATAATAAAAAAATGCCATCTGTATCACATCATGCATCCATTTTCACTGCACTGCAATAATCCATAAAATACCGAATGAAATAACGCCTGATTCCTTAGCAAACTAAATATTAAGAACTTGATTCATTAAGTTGCGCTGCTCTTGCAGTGCGAGTTAAAAATCAGCATGCGCAGGCTATGTGCGGTAGTGCTGCGTAGCGTGTGTTCCTAAATTACGCATGCTCCCTTCTAGTTTCGGGTGCTCATTTTATCTGTCGCAAGATGTGAATTAGTGGAACCGCGATATTTTACTAGCCTGGTCGCTACAATGTTATTTTGCTAGAGAAGCGCAACCTAATGAAACAAGCCTTACATGAGGTAAAAATAAGTAAATTGCCATGCAGTTTTTCTTAGTGAATTTGGTGGGGAAAAGTATAAAATTCCACATGAGTTAAATTACCGAACATTACATTTTTACCGAATGTGTTTTAGTGAGTTTAATCCTTTGCATTGCTGGACTTTACATTTGTTAGATGGTGACCTGCCCAATAAATGTGTGGAGGATTGTAGTCCTTCTAGCTAGGAACTTGCCTCGCTCTGTCTCTGCTGCAACCTGTCATATAATCAGGAAGCCATGACAGCTGGCATATGAATTTTATTCTGGGCTTACTCTTGGCCCATCGGTGGGAAAAATCAAATAAGCTCCCAGGAGGAACGTCCAAATTGAAATACCAATTTGTCCATTTAGGATTGTTCAATGGCAAGTTCAAATACTGCATTTCCAGCCTATTTTAATTTTCCTTGAAATGCCCTATTGGTCCACACTGGGGTATGTTTCAGGTCAGTGGGCTCCAATGGGCCTGGGCTTAACCAGCCTACAGTTGCATTTTCAGATATAATGTATGGGGGGGGGGGGGGGGGGCTGTCTAAACCCAGGCCAAGTGCTAGCTGCTCAGCTGTTCGTGGAAAAGCGTCATAAGCCTGATGCAACCTAGATCTTATGACCCCAAATACTCTGGCTCTCGCACTCGAGATGATCATGAATAGATATGGTGGGTGCTCTTTTTAGTACTCATTTGATACATTTTGTGGTATATTTATGTAACACAACGCAGAAAAATAATAATCCGTACACCCTACATTTATGCCATGGGAAACACAATAAAGCTGATTCAGGATTATGTAAGTAAAAGCAGGTCTATGGCATAATGCATAACTGTATCAATCAGATTTGATGAGGTGTTAGTAGTCCTGATAACAGACCTTCATACAGCCCTTGTTCAAAATTTACATTTCTAATACAAGTTCTGGAATAAATCATATAGTGTAATGCACAAGATCAGGAGGAAGAGGGGATAAGCACCAACTACTCTTTTCCTGTGACCTCAGAGAGCTGACCCTGTTCCATAGAAGGAAGCAGTGAGAGGAAATGGGAGGCTTCAGTTGATAGTTGTCTGCTGCGGAAAAAACTACCTCTCTGCTGGGAACTGTATTTTTGTGCACAGATGTCTTGGTCATGTGACTGACTGTTGCAAAGGTTAAATAAGGGAATAGCTGCATCAAATATGAAATGGTGTGTGTAGTGGAATAATCCTTTATTTACATTTACTAACAATGAAAAATTGAGGAGGGTGAACTAGGTAGATTTAATTTTGTCCACTCATTTAGTATATTGAAAGTTTAAAGATCTTTATTGATTTAAGTAAGGATCCAGGGAGGGACAGTTATCTGAATTAGGGATGGTCAATGAGATACAAATAATTTCAAGTTGATGCAGCATTATGCAGATTTTGTATGCAAATGTATGCAGCTTGAAAATGAACTTATCAAATCCGGGTAAGGTAAAATTAGTGTGCCTGGCTCTTCTACTGACCACATATGCTATTGCTCTGTTGTTATTGCCTGATGAAGCGGGATCAAACCTGCGAAATGCGTTGCATATTTTGAGTTCATAAATGAAATATATTGACTGTCTTTACCACAGTCGTTGTGTGTCTACTTGGAGGAGGTAAGTTCATCACTACCTCCTCTATTTACCAAGAATTTGGTTTTTAAGCTCATTTAGCTTCCTTTTATCCTTTTGGCGCCTCTGTTCTCCTGTATAACATTACTCAGTGTGCTCAGTGTTGCAGGCATTAGCTGGTAAAAATATCAGTGTCTCACAGGCAATGGATGCCTCTAAAACCTTCTCATATCAAGAGTAAGCTATACAAAGTAAGAGTTTTTCAAGCAAAAGGTGATAGTTATAAAGCAGGTTGCCTGCTGCAGCTTGCTCTTCAAAACCCCTCAGCTAGGAATCAGAAATCTAAGTCCGACTCGAGTACAAGTCAATCCCTATACTTTAATTTAGTGAGTCAGACCTAAATTTGTAGACTTATAGCCGAGTACATCCGGTATCTTAGCAAATTACGTTGTTAACCAGACAATTCTGGCCCCTTAAGGACCAGGAACTTTTTTGTTGGATGTTGTTCTGTGATCACTGATCACTGTGATTGGCAGGGTCAGGAGCCAATGAAATCAGCTCCTGATTGGTGTATGAAGCTCACCTGTCTGTTAGACAGCTATCGGACACGAATGGTGAAAGGGATGGGACAGCATGGTGAGAGTAATTAAAACCTAGGCTATCTAGCAACCAGGTGAAGGAGTAAAAATTGCCTCCCGCCATAGACTCGAGTACACCGTTGCGATGCGGTAGCCAGATGCAGCCCCCCATTATAGGTAGCCATCGAATCTTACAGTATTAGGTAGCCAGATGCAGATCCAGCATAGGTAGCCAGTGTGCGCCACTCCCCTCTGTATTGGCAGCCAATGAGCCACCGTTCTGACAGTATGGGTAGCCAGTAAGCCTCCCCCATCTGTGTGTGTAGCCAGTGAGCCCCCCTCCCACAGAATAGGTAGCCAATGAGCTTCCACTCCTCCTCTGTATAGGTAGCCAGGGAGTCCCCCCTCCACTCCCACAGTATAGGTAGCCAGTTAACATCCCTTCCACCCCTCTGTATAGGTAGCCAGTGAGCACCTCTCCCCTCCCACAGTATAAGTAGCCGGTGAGCTCCCCCCCCCCCTCCATAGAGAGACAGGGAGCCCCCACCGCATGCCCCTAAAATGGGGCTGCACATATCACAGTATTTTGAAAGACAGACTAAAAAGTGACATTTCATGAAGCAAATGACTTCATTCCAGGACAACACTGAACAGTTTCACATACAGTTGTTATCAGTGAGAGGGGTTAAGGGCATCCTTGAAGTAATAAAGATAAGCGGGAGCAGCAGTGAGGTATTACTCAGCAAGACTTGTACTAGGTTCAGTCCCGGGGAAGCTGGTTCTGTGAACTATTAATGGAGAACTATTAATGGATTGAGGCTTGAGAACATTCTTCATGAGGTAAGATATCCAGCATTACTGTTCTAGATTGTGGCTCCTACTTTTCTGTGTAGCTGAATACTCACCATATGATGCAGGAAGATCGATCATAGTGACATCTCCCGATGACAAGCATTCCATTTTCCTGCCGGCGGGTACATGCGACAGCACATGACAGGCGCAAACGGTAGTTCAAATGATCACGGTACTTTGCGTGGAAGTTGCCTAGGATCTTAAAGATCCGCCATGACTGTAGATATCACCACGCTAAACGTTGCGAGATCGCAGAAACGATCACTTGTTGCTCAAAAAGCTCACCAGTCATCGGAAAAATCGTCATAAAAATCACTTTGGGGGTACGGGCCTTAAGGCAGGGGCCACATTTGTCTATTTTCATGCACATTTTTCTGCACAGAAAAAACTGACATAGTGTGCAGAAAAAACGCATGCAGAAAACTGAAAGACAAGTGTGATCCCTGCCTAACAGTTGTGTTGATTTTGTGTCTACTGGAGCATTGTTTCTCAATGTTATAGCATGCACCGCTTTTATTTATGACTTTGTTGGCCAAGTACCCCCTATTATCTCAATCACCCCTTAATGCATACAGTACTTTCTTCTGAGCACTATTTCAGTAATTGTGTAGAAATGCTTTTCAAAACATTCCATAATGCATTTAGTTCTTCTTGAGGTGTCCCCTGAACCTGACTAAAGCAGGAGTACCATACTAGCGAACTCACACCTAGGCGACACTTTGTTAGCACACTTGGGGTCTGATGCATTAACTAACGGTAATATTGCAGTGAAAAGGCAGCGCATGGCAATTACCGTTACTACCACAGCAGTGTGCCACAAGTTACACTATTAGCGTGACTTGCGGTACTCGAGTATCACAAGTGTTGCTATGGTTACGCAGATTGGTAGCATGCCTTACTGTAGCAACACTCATTTTACCAGAGTACAGCAGTATTACCTCTAGTTAGTGCATCAGGACCCTTGTCTTTGTGAGTAATCTCTTTTGTGTGTGCTAAATAATGCAGCATTGTTTATTCCTTCTGCCACTTCCACATGTACAGTGGGTTGCAAAAGTATTCGGCCCCCTTGAAGTTTTCCACATTTTGTCACATTACTGCTACAAACATGAATCAATGTTATTGGAATTCCACGTGAAAGACCAATACAAAGTGGTGTACACATGAGAAGTGGAACGAAAATCATTCATGATTTCAAACATTTTTTACAAATAAATAACTGCAAAGTGGTGTGTGCATAATTATTCGGCCCCCTTTGATCTGAGTGCAGTCAGTTGCCCATAGACATCGCCTGATGAGTGCTAATGACTAAATAGAGTAAACCTGTGTGTAATCTAATGTCAGTACAAATACAGCTGGTCTGTGAGGGCCTCAGAGGTTGTCTAAGAGAATCTTGGGAGCAACAACACCATGAAGTCCAAAGAACACACCAGACAGGTCAGGGATCAAGTTATTGAGAAATTTAAAGCAGGCTTAGGATACAAAAAGGTTTCCAAAGCCTTGAACATCCCACGGAGCACTGTTCAAGCGATCATTCAGAAATGGAAGGAGTATGGCACAACTGTAAACCTACCAAGACAAGGCCATCCACCTAAACTCACAGGCCGAACAAGGAGAGCGCTGATCAGAAATGCAGTCAAGAGGCCCATGGTGACTCTGGACGAGCTGCAGAGATCTACAGCTCAGGTGGGAGACTCTGTCAATAGGACAACTATTAGTCATGCACTGTACAAAGTTGGCCTTTATGGAAGAGTGGCAAGAAGAAAGGCATTGTTAACAGAAAGCATAGGAAGTCCCGTTTGCAGTTTGCCACAAGCCATGTGGGGGACACAGCAACCATGTGGAAGAAGGTGCTCTGGTCAGATGAGACCAAAATGGAACTTTTTGGCCAAAATGCAAAACGCTATGTGTGGCGGAAAAAACTAACACTGCACATCACTCTGAACACACCATCCCCACTGTTAAATATGGGGGTGGCAGCATCATGCTCGGGGGGTACATCTCTTCAGCAGGGACAGGGAAGCTAGTCAGAGTTGATGGGAAGATGGATGGAGCCTAATACAGGGCAAACTTGGAAGAAAACCTCTTGGAGACTGCAAAAGACTTGAGACTGGGGCGGAGGTTCACCTTCCAGCAGGACAATGACCCTAAACATAAAGCCAGGGCAACAATGGAATGGTTTAAAACAAAACATATCTATGTGTTAGAATGGCCCAGTCAAAGTCCAGATCTAAATCCAATCGAGAATCTGTGGCAAGATCTGAAAACTGCTGTTCACAAACACTGTCCATCTAATCTGACTAAGCTGGAGCTGTTTTGCAAAGAAGAATAGGCAAGGATTTATGTCTCTAGATGTGCAAAGCTGGTAGAGACATACCCTAAAAGACTGGCAGCTGTAATTGCAGCAAAAGGTTGTTCTACAAAGTATTGACTCAGGGGGCCGAATAATTACGTACACCCCACTTTGCAGTTATTGATTTGTAAAAAATGTTTGGAATGATGTATGATTTTCGATCCACTTCTCACATGTACACCACTTTGTATTGGTCTTTCACGTGGAATTCCAATAAAGTTGATGCATGTTTGTGGCAGTAATGTGACAAAATGTGGAAAACTTCAAGGGGGCCGAATACTTTTGCAACCTACTGTATTTATCATTTGGTATTTTTGGCAGTGATGTAGCAATCAGGAATACAGGGGTTACAACCACACCAAGGTCTGTGGGACCTTTGTCCAGTTTCTGCTTTACCTCTTTATTGGTGATGCAGTGGTGTAATGATCACCTCTATACCACCTTTGAATAGTGGTAATCATTAAAAAAAAAATCCTTTTCCTCTGACTGTCCTTGGAAACCTAGTCTTGGTGGTGCGTATCACGTGATTATTATTATACATGCAGTGCTGGGCGGCCGAGTGTAATCTTTGCACTGGGACTCTTTGCCTCTGTGGTCACACCACTAAGGTTTTTTAAGAGTGTACATTAAAAGTGACAAATCCAAAGAAAGAATAAATAGTTTGTACTGGACTGGACATCTTGGTCCTTAATTCAATTTTGAGTTTTCTCCTAGGAGATCATCTTTCATCTTACCTACAATATAACTTTTCAGCACATAACAATAGAGAAAGTACTTAACTACCTAAAGAGCGCCCCACGCCAATGGGCGTGGCTGCGGCGGCAGCCCCAGGACCGCCTAACGCCAATTGGCATCAGGTCCTGAAGCCGGCTACTGAAGGAGATCGCGCGCAGGCTGCGCGCGCATCTCCTTCTCAGGGCGGAGCTCCGCCCTGCCTTCAGTCTCTGAGCGGCAATCGCGTCTCGGGAGACTGTTAGACGCATAAACGCTGTCTGTTTACATGTACAGTACTGTGATCGGCAGCAGCGCTGTACTAGGGACAGCCGTGTGAGGCTGTCCCCTCCATAGGCTGGACAGTGATCGGCTGTCATAGGCTGAAGCCTATGACAGCTGATCACCCTGATTGGCTGGCGGGGGGAGAGAGGGAGCAGGGGAAGGCAAATAATAAAAAAGGCAATTTTTATTCAAAAAAAAAGAAATAAATATTTATATAAAAAAATTTAACAAATGTGGAGCGATTAGACCCCACCAACAGAGAGCTCTGTTGGTGGAGGGAAAAGGGGGGGGGGAATCACTCGTGTGCTGTGTTGTGTGCCCTGCAGCTTGGCCTTAAAGCTGCAGTGGCCAATTAGGGAAAAAACAGGCTGGTCTTTAGGAGGGTTTAACACTGCGGTCCTCAAGTGGTTAAAGAAATCCTGAGGTGAGCTAAAACATGAAAAAAAAAATGGCTACCTGATCCGTGCGGCTAAGCGGATCAGGTAGCTGCAGTGGTCCCGTGGGCTGCAATGGCCCACTTTCATTTTCGGGTAATCTTGCCGCTAAACCCGGGGGGGGGGGGGGGGGGGGGGACTATAACACAGTGGGGGGGGGGGCATGAGGGAAATAGAGCCATGTCATTAGGTAGAGAACATGCCTATGTGTCCCATCTGCCCCCCGAAGATCCACCTCGTAAATTTAAACAAAAGTAATATGGAACTCATTTTAAGTATTTTCTTGCTTGTTAAGGGCTGAAAAGGTATTTTTAATTGATAAGGTGAGGAAACATCTTCTACGAGAATACTCAGGTAAAAAAGATAATTGAATAGGGGCTTGTATTGCATTTCAGAAGGTGTTTCTTTTTTAATAAAAAAAAAAAAAACCTTGTTAGTACATATGTGAGTGAGGAGGAAATACCCAGACACTTATGTGCTGATAATTTACTTACATTAGTCAGCAAAAAACAAATGACTCCCATTGTGCAGGTGTTAATATTTCAAGTGTCAGATTTGTACATCAATATTTAAAGTAAACCTGAAGTGAGGAAATTCACTTCAGGTTTGATACTTACCTGAATAGAGGGAAGGCTCTGGATAGTATAGATCCTTCCCAGTCCTCCGTCCAGCCTGTTGCTCCAGCGCTGTCCACCAGTAAGGCTATTTGACCTGCTCGGTCGAACAGCTACTACTCGTACCCAAGTAGTTCGGAGGAAGAGGACATCGCTGCTGTGCATGCGTGCATCTGGACTCGCAGTAGCGATGCACTTGTCTTTAGAACTAAACTGGGACATAAGTCTTTCTGAAGAGCTATTTGGCCAAACAACTTTACTAGCAGACAGCACTGGAACGACGTGCCGCATGGTGGAACTAGACTTTCCAGAGCCTTCCTTCTACTCAAGTAATTATCAAACCTGGAGTAAATTCTCTGACTTTAGGTTTGCTTTAAACCACATAGTTATGGGTTGAAGGATATAGTTATTAAAAAAACAGAGCCTGATACGCACCACTTCAATAGATGATTATTATTATTATTTGGATTTATATACCGCCAGTATCTCTAGTTCAAGTAATGTATGATGAATACTTCCTGATACACAGATGGAAACTCTTTATATTGAGTGGACACCAACAGGAACTAGAAACAAGCAGAAAAAATGCCATCCATAGTGTACATTTATTACTATTAAATCCACACTAAATTGGATTTGCAAAGCACCGTGGCTGGGCGTACGTTAAAAAAGGGCGCCGGGAAAAAAGGGCGCAGGGTTTTAAAAGATAATCATGAATAACGTTTAAAAAAAATTGTGTTATATTTCGTTTAAAAATAATGTTTTATAAAGTTATAAATCATTAAATAATGTGTATAAAATCAGCAATTTTAAAAACGTTAATCTTCACTGTTTAAAAATTGAAATTTATAATAACGTTTTATAAAACATTAATAAGAATTTTACTAAAGCTATACCTAACCCTACTCTCACACAGAACCCTCCCTGTACCTATCCCTAACCCCTAGACCCCCCTGTTGGTGCCTAACCCTAAGACCCCCCTGTTGGTGCCTAACCCTAAGACCCCCCTGTTGGTGCCTAACCCTAAGACCCCCCTGGTGGTGCCTAAACCTAAGACCCCCCTGGTGGTGCCTAACCCTAAGACCCACCGTGTTGGTGCCTAACCCTAAGACCCCCCTGTTGGTGCCTAACCCTAAGACCCCCCTGTTGGTGCCTAACCCTAAGACCCCCCTGTTGGTGCCTAACCCTAAGACCCCCCTGTTGGTGCCTAACCCTAAGACCCCCCTGTCGGTGCCTAAACCTAAGACCCCCCTGTGATAAGCATTAATAACGTTTTAAAAAAATATGGTGCGGTTTTTCGTTTAAAAATGCAAAAAAAAAAATTGTACGGTTTTTCGTTTAAAAGTAATGTTTTAAAAAATATTGTACTGTTTTTCGTTTAAAAATAATGTTTTAAAAATTCTAAATCATTAAATAATGTGTAATCATGAGAAACAGTTATAAAACATTAAAAGTCTCCGGGCGCCGCTTTTAAAACGTTATTTTTCTCCGGCGCCCTTTTTTCCTGTTGGGCGCCGATTTAAACGATATTTATTATGGGAGTGAATGGCGACGCCCTTTTTGTCCACCTGCCTCATGCGCCCAAATTTCCTGCTTCCCGTGGCTGGACAGGCAAGCAACGAGCAGAGAAGAAAGGCTGACATGTCAGTCCCTCACATCAAGCCACCGGTTCTCTCAACCATTGAATCCGTCTATTTATTTTATGGTTACATGTGGGGTTGGTCACCTTATGATGGGGAAGCCATTGAAATGCATAATGACATCATCAACTGTGTGGCTGTTCATGTGTCTGGCTGAAGAGGCAACTGAATGAGTTGCTCAAAGATATCTACAGTTATGGTAGAGATTCCAAGTAAGAGTATGTCCTAGTTTCAGTGCTGTACTTGATTCGGTCACTTTTCACTTTCCTATCAAGAGAGTTACCAAGAAAACCATAGAAATGTTTTAGCAGTTTTTTTCTGGAGCATGACCTACCAGACTCCGAGACCCGAGAATCCAAGTTCAGGAGGACAGGATTTCCTTACTGGCGATTACACTGCGGTTGATGGTCTTGAAACCCTTGTTTGAGGCCTCTTTCACACCTAAAATCGAAAACGCAATTGTTTCAAGTTTTTGTGCGCTTTTTTCCCCCTTACAGCACTCGCTTTTCTAAGTGCTTTTCCAGTGCGATTTTGTAATTCACTCTCTGACACAAGTCAGGAAGTGAACTCTTTGACCAGGAAAATAATAAATATAATGTATTTATTCTAAAAAACGTGAACGCAATCGCCACATAAAGCGGTTTTATGAACATTTAGGGCTTGATTCACAAAGCGGTGCTAACTGTTAGCACACCTGTGAAAACCCCCTTAGCACGTCTAAACAAGCTTTTCGCGCATAAAACTTTACGCGCGCAAAACTTTATGCGCGTAAAACTTTACGCGCGTACTGCACAGAGCACAGGGCGCACAGCGCGAAGTGCCTATTAAAGCCTATGGGACTTAGCGCGCGTAAAACTTTGCGCGCGTAAAACTTTACGCACACAAAGTTAGCGCACGATCTGATTGAGAAATCAGGTGCTAACCTACTTAGCACCCTGGTTAGCGCGTCTAAAGACTTTAGACGTGCTAAGTAGGTTAGCACCGCTTTGTGAATCAAGCCCTTAGAGTGCTCCCTATACCTTCCAATAAAGCAAAAACGCCCCAAAAAATAGTACAGGCACCGCTTTACTGAACGTACAGTGCATGAACCGCACTGATATGAACCTTCTCATAGCGATTCATTGCACAAGCGTTTTGTGGGCGATTTTAAAAATCGCCAGAGCTTGAAAAAAAGGCCGAAAACGCCCCTAGTGTGAACGAGCCCTGAGAGTATTATTAATTTACTTTGCTGCACACATAATTCTAATTACAGGGGCTCCCGTTGTCTCTGTGTTTTTCCTGTCTCTCCCAGAAGGTCTACGGATCCCTCAGGAGTACAACACAACCCTCTCCAGCTGTTATTACGCCACATGCTGTAAATTCCTACAGAACCACTCCCATCTCTGAAATGTTTCATCCCAAAACGATCAGCAACCCTTTTGGTCTTTTTCAGGTTACATTTGTCTATCTAGGGCTGTGCAGTTTTCATGCTGCTTTTGATAAATGTTTGTATGTGATACAACTTGTACAAGTATAATATACATTATTATTAATCCATTTGCAGTAAATAATACCTAGCCAGGTGATGGCAAAGACTAGTTAGCCATTGACATGTAAGTATAGGTTTTCGCTCTGAAAGCTGTATTTTCTAAAACAAAAAGCTCAGAATTAAGATTCAAGTAGTGAAATCAATGCAAGATATTTCTTGAGAATATTTGTTCAGATTGAATTATTTGTGCTAGTAAGGAGACACGTACTAGGCAATAACATCATTACTGCATATTTACACAATTACGTTCAATACACACGGAACTCAAAGTACCTCATTATCTACAAAGCTTGCGGGCTGCACAAAGTTCAGCAGCTTCTGGCATGCTTTCATCACTTTGTGTACTTCATTACTGATAATATCATCATCACTGACTTCTCTGTTGTTACAGACCTCCTTGAGTTTGTGGCTCATTTAAAATCTTCTTTCAGCATTTTTATTAGCAGCCATCTTTCGGCGTCTTCTTATTCTTTTAAGGTCTTCTTCCTCACTATCATTCTATCATTTATATGGTCTACCTATTGGGCTGGTGTTATTGGGCACACAATCAAACAGCTTCTTAAGGTGCCCAGACATTACTGGATATTGCAGCACAATTAACCTTCTGATTCAATCATTTATCGAATCAAACGAGAATCAGTGCCCCAATATGGCTGCCTGATCTATCTTTCAATGAATTTTAGACTCAAATCATTGAAAGGATCAATCAGGAATGCTGGCACAACCTCGGTTGCAAGGGCTCAATCGGGTGCCTGGTGGTAATGGCATTCAGTATTACGATTACCATCGGACCCCTGGCCAGTGTCCCCCCAAATGTATCTGTCCTCACCCATGCCCTTGAGACCACCGGAGAGGTTCACTGTCACTGCAATCATTTTCTCTATGTGACACTAGTGCATGCTATGACAGCATGGTCATGGTACAGACACTTTTCCAAACTCTGATTCCAAACACTGGAGGAGGCCAGGAGTCGAGAGTTTAAAATTTGACACCGAGCACAAGTACAGGGGATACACTTGGGGGCTGGCCTACCAGGTGGCAGCAAGAAAATTTCCAATAGATTTCATGCTGCAATCTATTGGAAATCTCTGTGCTGTGTGTGTAAAGGCAATAGATCCCTCTCTGATCAGATTTAATCAGAGAGGAATTTATCTAGTAGTCGATCTGGCCATACATCGAGAGATGTATAGCCAGCTTTAGTGTGTCCATCATTATCTTTTCTGGAGATGTGTTCAGACCAATTTATCCTCATCCCTTAATATATTATTCTGTTATTCAATCTTTCAAACCTTTAATTATTGAACCATGTGGCCGAGAGACACTCCGAGCTTTGATGCTAATTTACTGGGGCATTGATACTGGCCTGATGAAGTGGGCAAGTACCCACAAAATGTGTTGCCCTTGCTAATAAAATTCATTTTGTCCTGTAACTGTGTTGTGGGAAAGAGGCTTCAGCCAATCAGGCTGCATTAGTTAAGTTTGAGAGGAAAGTAAAGAAGCAAAAAAAGACATCCCAGCATGCCCTGCAACTTCCTTTGTGTGGCAAAGTACCAAATAAGAGTCAGGTAAACTGAGGAATGATCATTTATCAACAAGAAAAGTAATACTGATTTTTAACTTTTGGATTGCCTGGTTAGCATCCTTATTACTTGTTTACCAGATACAAATAAAGAATTGATTTTTGATTTTATGCCCGACAGTTACACTTTAATGAATGTGCTACTATCTTCAGTATACTGAAAGATCTAGCTATGTTGGAAGACAAACTTGGACACTTTGTTAATATCTTTCCTTTGCATCCCAAAGAAAGTTAGGAAAGAAAAACTCCAAGTGGAATGTGCGAAGGGTGTAATAAAAACAGACATGGTCCAGAGGAATATGTTTCTAGTGTACTTGAACTGGGCCCAGGATTTTTTGAGTTCTTCTGTTAAACTTAAAACCCATTTGTTAAGCTTAAAAAATGATCATTAATTTAAAAAATGTTGAATAGTCTAGGATTTAAATAATCAAAATTGTCCATGTTTAGAAATAATGTTTTTTCCTTGTGAAAATCTGTCTAATCTTTCTAGTAGCATTATGTTATACATGAGCAATTTCAATTTCCTTGATAAAAGGAATGTGTGAGTCAGCCCAGTTGATAAGAAGGACATTTTTGGCTGTTTAATTTAAAGTTTTAGTGTGGTGTAATGTTTTGCTTTAGACAGATATTAAATAAGTCTTAAGATTCATGTAGTTAGTGGAATATCAGTTTCCCCAATTTAATAGGACATTTGGTCTCAGTCAACTTTTTACAATAGTTACAAATTATTTTCCAGTAGTTCTGGATCTTAAAGAGTACCTAAGCTTAAACTGACAGAGCCTCTTAAAGAGAAACCGTGACCAAGAATTGAACTTAATCCCAATAAATAGCTGATACCCTCTTTCCCATGAATTTTTTTTTTTCCTTTTCACAAACGGATCATCAGGGGGCTCTGTGGGGCTGATATTGTGGGGAAACCTCTCTCACAGTGGGATGCCAAGACCATGGTCCTGACAGTTTCCGGTCTGTGAATCTCATTGCATTGTGGGAAATAACAGCTGTTTACAGCTGGGTCCAACTGCCAAAAAAGCAAGCAGCATATCCTTCCACTGACATCACCTGCCAGCAGTAAAAATGTCACCATGTGATAAATGTCAGAATGTAAATCTGGTTGACCTCGCCACTATTATACTTTGAGTCAGTCCTAAATTTCTCGACTTATAGCTGAGTATATACAGTAAATTGGTTTGGTCAAGTATTACAAGTATTATATATTGACATTTACAACACTGGATAAGGAAAGAGAGGGATGGAATGTTTAGAGAAATGTTGACGTATATGTTAGGCCCATGATAAAAGAAAATTTTTTGAATTTCTCCTGGTGTTTACAACTTGTCATCACTGTCATCCTCCAACCTGACATAGCTTTTTCCCCATATCTGTGGTGACAGATATTGGTTGGATTCTCACTTTTTGTATTCAAGGGAAAGGATGAGCAGGAGTTGCCCAGATTTTTTAGTGTTGGCTTGTCAGGAAGTAATTAAATATTTTGCAACTTTTGGGAGGAAGAGAAGTTTTGCTATACAGTGGGATGCAAAAGTTTGGGAAACCTTGTTAATTGTCATGATTTTGCTGTAAAAATCGTTGGTTGTTATAATAAAAAAAAATATCAGTTAAATATATAGTATAGGAGACACACACAGTGATATTTGAGAAGTGAAATGAAGTTTATTGGATTTACAAAAAGGGCGCAATAATTGTTTAAATAAGGCAGGTGCATAAATTTGGGCACTGTTGTCATTTTATTGATTCCAAAACCTTTAGAACTAATTATTGGAACTCAAGTTGGCTTGGTAAGCTCAGTGACCCCTGACCTACATACACAGGTGAATCCAATTATGAGGAAAAGTATTTATGCGGGTCAATTTTAAGTTTCCCTCTTCTCTTAATTTTCTCTGAAGAGTAGCAACATGGGTGTCTCAAAACAACTCTCAAATGACCTGAAGACAAACATTGTTCACCATCACGGTTTAGGGGAAGGATACAGAAAGCTATCTCAGAGATTCCAGCTGTCTGTTTTCACAGTTAGGAGCATATTGAGGAAATGGAAGACCACAGGCTCAGTTCAAGTTAAGACTTAAAGTGGCAGACCAAGAAAAATCTCGGATAGACAGAAGCGACAAATGGTGAGAATAGTCAGAGTCAACCCACAGACCAGCACCAAAGATCTACAACATCATCTTGCTACAAATGGAGTCCGTGTGCATCATTCAACCATTCGGCACACTTTACACAAGGAGATGCTGTATGTGAGAGTGATGCAGAGGAAACTTTTTTCCGCCCACAACACAAACAGAGCTGATTGAGGTATGCTAAAGCAAATTTGGACAAGCCAGCTTCATTTTGGAATAAGGTGCTGTGGACTGATGAAACTAAAATTTAGTTATTTGTGCATAACAAGTGGCGTTATGCATGGAGGAAAAACAACACAGCATTCCAAGAAAAACACCTGCTTGTAATGGATAGCGGAGATACGGCCGCAACAGCAAGCGGCATGGCGGCTATCTCCGCGTCGCAGCCGGCAGTTCCCGCCGCGCAGTTACACGCTGGTGCTTTGACTGCCCCTTCTATTGCTCATAGACAAAGGGCTACATGCGCGCGCCAGGCGACAGGACCTTTATGCTGCTAGAAGGGGAGTCAGCTGATCAGGCGATCAGCTGACTCCAGCTATGCTCCGGATTGGCTGAGTGACTGGGGCGGCGCTGTGGAGCGCTGGCAGTATATATAGGACAGGTCATTCAGTTGCTCCGTGTCTGCTGTTGCAAATGCTACGTGTTAGCACTCAAACCTAGTCAGATCCCAAAGTGTGCTAGAACCAGCAGGAGCTGGGGATCCACACTTAGCCAGTTTCTGTTGATAGCTTAAAGTACTAATTGAATTATATTATTTGTTATGACCTTCTGCTAGCCTGACTACTCTTCTGTTTACTGATCCTGTACCTTTGCCTATCTGATATAGTTGCCGACTCTGCCTGAAACACTACTCTGATCTAGCTTTCTGTCTCTGTACCATATCTGTCCGTTCGTTGCCAAACCTGCTTGTCTGACTCTCCTATCCTCACCAGTGAGCCTAGTCACTGGTGAGGGATTCTCTGCCAGCATCACCTGCTTCACAGGTGAATACTAGCTGCAGTACTATCTGAATCACTTGCCCCTCAGGTGGTCAGTAGCTGCAGTACAGCCTGAATCAACTTCTTCTCAGGAGATTACTAACTGCAGTACTATCTGAAGCTGCAGTACAGTCTGAATCACCTGCTCCTCAGGTGGTCAGTTGCTGCAATCCAGTCTTTATCACCTGCTCCTCAGGTGAATAGTCACTACAGTACTATCCTCTCTACCTGCCCCTCAGGTGATAGTGGCTACAGTACAGTCTGAATCATCCATTCTTTGGGTGATCAGTACGCTTGTTTAACATAGTTGTACCCGCTCATCGGGTGAACTATCTCTCTATTGTCTGTATCTCCAGCTCGCTGGAGTTTGTATTCCTGTATTATATAGAAATACTCCTATCTCCCAGCTCCTCTGGGAATAGCGAGTATCTCTATCATTACTGTTGCACCAAACACATACCCTTACATTGGTTGTCCTGTTTCTGGCTATACCAGTATTATTGGTGATTCTGCAGATCACACATAATCAGGTATAGCATGTGTATTATTGGTGATACTGCAGATCACCAATAATCAGAGAAATCTGTTCTCGCTGACACCAATTGTTACACTGCTACCTACAGTAAAATATGGTGGTTGTTCCATCATGCTGTGGAGCTGTGTGGCCTGTGCAGGGACTGGGAATCTTCTCAAAGTTGAGGGATGCATGGATTCCACTCAGTATCAGCTGATTCTGGAGACCAGGGTCCAGGAATCAGTGACAAAGCTGAAGCTGTGCTGGGGCTGGATCTTTCAACAAGACAATGACCCTGAACACTGCTGAAAATCCACTAAGGCATTCATACAGAGAAACAAGTACAATGTTCTGGAATGGCCATCTCAGTCCCCAGACCTGAATATAACTGAAAATCTGTGGTGTGAGTTAAAGAGAGCTGTCTATGATCGGAAAGCCATCAAACCTGAATTAACTAGAGATGTTTTGTAAAGAGGAATGGTCCAAAATACATTTGTAACGATTGGTGTCAGCACACAGAGAGAATCTGATTGTTGATGATCTGCAGAATCATCAACAATACAGATGTATACTTGATTATGGATGATCTGCAGAATCACCAATAATACAAGTATGGCTAACCTCTGGACATCAAATGAGTGAAGTACTAGATGAACTGAATGCTATCTCCCGAGTAGCGAGAGATATAAGTGGCTCGGCCAAGAGCCACCTGAGGGGCAGGTGGCTCTGGGCAGTGCAGAAACTATCTCTTAGATAGCAAGGGCCTGGTAACCAGGGATCAGATGGTAAACTGTACTGCAGCCAGAGGGAGAGACCACTGGCTGCTAACAGGCCGGACTCTCTGAGGAGCGGGAGTCCTGTATGCAGCTGACACCTGATGGAATGGTGTTACTGCTAGTACAGATCGACTGAGCACTCTGGGAGAGTGAC
The DNA here is from genome assembly GCF_040937935.1 of Hyperolius riggenbachi. Taxonomy (NCBI): domain Eukaryota; kingdom Metazoa; phylum Chordata; class Amphibia; order Anura; family Hyperoliidae; genus Hyperolius; species Hyperolius riggenbachi. The sequence continues at coordinate 100,275,969 of NC_090655.1, read as the reverse complement.
AGCTTGAGTGGTCGGGCAGGCCAGGTCGGCAACACACGAGCAGATTAGGTACAGAGAGAGACTGATTTGGTAACCAGGTACAGGCAGGGTCTGGCAACAGGTAGGCAGATATGCAGAGGTAACAAAATCCTAGACTGAGGTGTGAGTTCCTTGGTCTCGACACCCTGGAACTAGTCTAGAGTATAACACAGTATTGGTACAGTATTCCTAAACTTGAGTGTGTGGCCCTTGGTCACAACACCCTGGAACTGGTCTAAATGAAAACACAGCAATGACACAGTATCCCTAAGCTTGGGTGTGAGGTCCTTGGTCACAACACCCTGGAACTGGTCTAAAGTATAACACAGCAATGACACAGTATCCCTAAGCTTGGGTGTGAGGTCCTTGGTCACAACACCCTGGAACTGGTCTAAAGTATAACACATCAATGACACAACGTAATCTGGATAAGTGTGAATTCCCAGGTCCTCCTGGTTCTAACACACTGTGGGATCTGACTGGTCTGAGTGCTCACACGTTAGTATTCGCAACGGCAGACAACCAGCAACTGACAGGCAAGAAGTATATATAGTGCAGCGCTCCTCAGCGCCGCCCAGCCCCACTCAGCCAATCACTCACTGCGCTGGGATCAGCTGACAGTCCTGGTCAACTGATCCCTCTCCTATTGGCATAAAGGTCCTGCCTCCTAGCGCGCGCTCGCGTAGCTCTCCATCTGTGTGCACTACTAGGCTCAGACACACCAGACGCATGCTGCTGTGCGGAAACCGCCGGTCTGAACGTGGAGACAGCCGCCCCGCTGCCAGACCGCGCGGCGGTGTCTCCACAATCCATTACAGTACCCCCCCTGAGGAGTGGACTCCGGACACTTCCCACCAGGCTTCCCAGGATGTGAGTCATGAAATTCTTTCTTTAATTCCTCCGCATGCATGCGACAATCTGGCACCCAAGTTCTTTCCTCCACACCATATCCTTTCCAGTGGACCAGATACTCTACGGAATTCTGCACTAAGCGAGAGTCCAGGATCTTTTCAATCTCATATTCTGGTTCGTCATCAACCAACACAGGGGGGGGGGAGGGGGAGAGGAATCCACGTGCACTGCTGGCTTCAATAGAGACACATGGAATGATCTCACACCTCTCATACTGGCTGGGAGATCAATCGCGTAGGTGACATTATTAATTTTCTTGGACACTGGGAATGGTCCTATAAATCTAGGACCCAGTTTGGGTGACAGCTGCTTCAAGGCCAAATGCCGAGTGGATACCCACACTAAACCTCCTGGAGAAAACTTCCACTCTACGGACCGCCTTTTATCTGCCTGCTTTTTCTGGGTTTGGAAAGCTTTCCCTAGGTTCCTCTTAACCATTCCCCAAATCTCCTTTAAAGCTCTCTGCCAATACTCCAGAGTCGGGAATGGTGTGGATGCCACCGGCAATGGAGCAAACTTAGGTGATCTTCCCGAGACTACCTGAAATGGGGAAAATCCTGAGGAGGAGCTTTTCAGGTTGTTGTGCACAAATTCTGCGAACGGCAAGAATTTTACCTAATCAGATTGCGCATCTGCAACATAACATCTGAGGAACTGTTCTAGGGATTGGTTAACTCTCTCGGTCTGGCCATTGGTCTGTGGGTGGTAGCCTGATGAGAAAGCAAGGTCCATATCCAGTTGATGGCAAAAGGCTCTCCAAAACTTAGAAACAAATTGGACTCCCCGATCTGACACTATATTTTCCGGAATGCCATGCAGCCGGAAAATGTGCTGGATGCAGAGATCAGCCAATTCCTGGGCCGAGGGGAGTCCTTTCAAAGGAACAAAATGAGCCATCTTACTGTATCTGTCCACTACCACCCAAATGACCGTCTTGCCCTCAGACCTGGGGAGTTCACCCACAAAATCCATGGACACATGGGTCCATGGTTCACTTGGGACTGGCAAGGGTTGTAAGGTACCAACAGGGGCCTGACGAGAGGGTTTACTCCTAGCACACACTGCACACTCTCTTACAAACTCCTTACAATCTGTTGCCAATGAAGGCCACCAAGCACATCTGGCCAGTAAATCCTGAGTTCTGGTGGCCCCGGGATGACCAGCATTCTTATGGGAATGAAACAGTTGCAAGAGTTGTAGACGGAAAGGCAGTGGTACAAACATGACCCCATCAGGCTTCCCTCTGGAACATCCTGTTGGTAAGGACTCAGAGTGACTGTCCAATCCTTCCAGGTCTCAGTGGCTGCCAGAACTACCTTCTGAGGTAGAATGGTCTCAGGGGCTGAGGGCTGTACTGTCTCGGGCTCGAAACACCTGGACAAGGCGCCGGCCTTGATGTTTTTACTACCAGGGGTATACGTAATTACAAATCTGAATTTTGCAAAGAACAGGGACCACCGGGCCTGGCGGGGGCTAAGTCTCTTGGCACCCTCTATGTACTCCAAATTCTTATGATCTGTGTAAACTGTGATAGTATGTTCTGCACCTTCTAGCCAGTGTCGCCATTCCTCAAAAGCTAATTTGATGGCTAAAAGCTCCCGATTGCCTATGTCGTAGTTTTTCTCTGCGGGTGAAAACCTACGAGAAAAGTAGGCACATGGGTGGAGTTTACCCTGTAAGCCTGACCTCTGAGACAATACAGCTCCCACCCCCACTTCTGAAGCATCAACCTCCACAATAAAAGGAAAGGTGACATCAACATGTCTCGATATAGGTGCGGAACAGAACAGTTTTTTCAGTGTAGAAAAAGCAGCATGAGCCTCTGCTGACCAGTGGTGAGTATCAACCCCTTTCTTGGTGATACTGGTGAGGGGCGAGACTATGGTAGAGTATAGAGTACCCCTTTATGAACCTCCTGTAGTAGTTGGCAAAACCCAGAAATCTCTGGAGTGCCTTCAGTCCTACAGGCTGAGGCCACTCCAGGACAGCAGAAACCTTCCCTGGATCCATAGAGAGGCCGGATGTAGAGATAATGTACCCCAAGAAGGCAACCGAGGTCACCTCGAAGAGGCATTTCTCCAGTTTGGCATAAAGCAGATTCTGTCTTAACTTCTCTAGAACAAACTTAACATGCTTGCGGTGTTCCGAGAGATTGGATGAAAAAATCAGTATATCGTCCAGATAGACTAGGACGAACTTCCCCAACACCTCCCTGAATACCTCATTAATCAACTCCTGGAAGACGGCCGGAGCGTTACACAAACCGAAGGGCATCACTAGATACTCGTAATGCCCGTTGGGCGTGTTAAAGGCTGTCTTCCATTTGTCACCATCCCTAATACGAACTAGGTTGTAAGCACCTCTCAGATCTAGCTTTGAGAAAATCTTGGCGTTGGTAATCTGGGTGAATAAATCGTCAATCAAGAGTAACGGATAACGATTTTTCACTGTTATCTTGTTTAAGCCTCGATAGTCAATGCAGGGACGAAGGCCTCCATCATTTTTTTTCTACAAAAAAGAATCCTGCCCCTGCTGGTGATCGAGAGGGACGGATGAACCCCTTAGCCAAGTTTTCTCTGATGTATTCCTGCATAGGTAGTTTCTCAGGCCCAGGCAGATTATAGAGGTGACCTCTGGGAGGCATACAACCAGATCTCAAATCGATGATACAGTCGAAGGTACGGTGGGGGGGAAGTTTATCTGCCGATTTGGGACAAAACACGTCAGCAAATTCTGCGTATTGTTTTGGCACACCTTTAATCTGAATCTTGGTGTTACCCACGGTTACTTTCACTAAACAATGATTATAACAATGGGTAGACCAGCTCATTAGCTGACCTGAAACCCAATCTATCTTAGGAGAGTGAAGTTGTAACCATTGCATGCCAAGAATGACGGTAGAGGTTGCCATACGTAGAACCAGAAATTGCAGATACTCCTTATGTAGCACCCCAACACTGAACCTTAAATTCGGGGTTCGAGACAGAGGATGTCTACTTTGCAGAGGAGAGTCATCTACAGCAGTGACCAAAACCTGTTGGTCTAATGGGAGTATAGGAATCCCCAAGTTTTTTGCAAACTCGTAATCTATAAAGTTAGCTGCTCAACCAGAGTCTACGAAAGCTTCAGTGGTAACAGTCTGGCCCTCCCACGTGACTGAACAGGGAAGGAGCAAACGATTGTTGTTTAGAGGTAAAGACTGCGTACCTAGGGTATTACCTCTGACTACACCTAGGCGGCAGCGTTTCCCGACTTCTTGGGACAATTCTGCACCTTATGACCCTCCTCTGCACAGTATAAACATAGCTGTTCTGTTTTCCTGCGATTCCTCTCCACTCGTGTCAATTTGGACTGTCCAATTTGCATTGGCTCTGGCGGAGGTGAGACGGGTGGAGGAGAGGCGTAGGAGACATATCTTATAGTGTTCTTACCGCGGGTTTGTTTCTGATACCGTAATCGGCGATCAACCCGTACTGCTAAAGCGATTGCCTCATCAATAGTTTTTGGTTAAGGGTGTCCCAACATTAAATCCGAGACTGCGTCTGACAACCCTGATAAAAATCAGTCTAATAGTGCAAATGACCCCCACATAGCTGACACAGACCACTTCCTGAATTCAGCTGCATAGACTTCTACCGGATCCTTGCCTTGACGCAAGGTCTTGAGCTTCCGCTCAGCAGTGGAGGCAATGTCCGGATCATCATAAATTATTGCCATGGCCTTGAAAAATTCCTCAACTGACGTTAAAGCCTCATGCCCTTCCTGCAGGCTATATGCCCAAGTCTGAGAATCTCCTGACAGAAGGGTCTTAATAAAAGTAATTCTCTGTGCCTCAGTTCCTGATGAATTGGGTCTCAGTTCAAAATACGACATTACTCGATTTTTAAAGTTCTGAAAGTCAGATCTATGACCAGAAAACCTTTAGGGTACAGACATGCGTAAGTCTGTAACTGGAGGAGATCGCACTGTGTTTACAGCCGTCTGAAGGACATGTGGGGCAGGTTGCCCTGGGCAATGCAGAAACTATCTCTTAGATAGCAAGGGCCTGGTAACCAGGGATCAGATGGTAAACTGTACTGCAGCCAGAGGGAGAGACCACTGGCTGCTAACAGGCCGGACTCTCTGAGGAGCGGGAGTCCTGTATGCAGCTGACACCTGATGGAATGGTGTTACTGCTAGTACAGATCGACTGAGCACTCTGGGAAAGTGACAGCTTGAGTGGCCGGGCAGGCCAGGTCGGCAACACACGAGCAGATTAGGTACAGAGAGAGAGACTGATTCGGTAACCAGGTACAGGCAGGGTCTGGCAACAGGTAGGCAGATATGCAGAGGTACCGAATCAGAAGACAAGAGCAAGGTCGACAGAGCAAATGGTCATAACATATCAGTATAACAAAATCCTAGACTGAGGTGTGAGTTCCTTGGTCTCGACACCCTGGAACTAGTCTAGAGTATAACACAGTATTGGTACAGTATTCCTAAACTTGAGTGTGTGGTCCTTGGTCACAACACCCTGGAACTGGTCTAAATGAAAACACAGCAATGACACAGTATCCCTAAGCTTGGGTGTGAGGTCCTTGGTCACAACACCCTGGAACTGGTCTAAAGTATAACACAGCAATGACACAGTATCCCTAAGCTTGGGTGTGAGGTCCTTGGTCTCAACACCCTGGAACTGGTCTAAAGTACAACACATCAATGACACAACGTAATCTGGATAAGTGTGAATTCCCAGGTCCTCCTGGTTCTAACACACTGTGGGATCTGACTGGTCTGAGTGCTCACACGTTAGTATTCGCAACGGCAGACAACCAGCAACTGACAGGCAAGAAGTATATATAGTGCAGCGCTCCTCAGCGCCGCCCAGCCCCACTCAGCCAATCACTCACTGCGCTGGGATCTGCTGACAGTCCTGATCAGCTGATCCCTCTCCTATTGGCATAAAGGTCCTGCCTCCTAGCGCGCAGCTCTCCATCTGTGTGCACTACTAGGCTCAGACACACCAGACGCATGCTGCTGTGCGGAAACCGCCAGTCTGAACGCGGAGACAGCCGCCCCGCTGCCAGACCGCGCGGCGGTGTCTCCGCAATCCATTACAACATTCAACCAGAATCCAGACTATCATTGGAACCTGCCTAATTTTGCAAACTTACTGTACATCCAATAAACTTCATTTCACTTCTGAAATATCACTGTGTGTGTCTTCTATATGATATATTTAACCACTTGAGGACCCACCCTTTACCCCCCCCCCCTTAAGAACCAGCGCTGTTTTAGCTGATCTGTGCTGGGTGGGCTGTGCAGCCCCCAGCACAGATCAAACACCAGGCAGAGCGACCGGATCGCCCCCCTTTTTTCCCCACTAGGGGGATGATGTGCTGGGGGGGTCTGATCGCTCCTGCCTGCCTGGGTGTTGCGGGGGGGGCACCTCAAAGCCCCCCTCCGCGGCGAAATTCCCCCCCTCCCTCTCCTCCCTCCCTTCCCCGGAGATCCGAGGCTGCACAGGAACGGATCTGTCCTGTGCAGCCTCTAACAGGCTCCTGCCTGTCATGTGACAGCGATTATTTCCGCTTGTGTTTACATCTAGCCTGCGAGCCGCGATCGGCGGCCCGCAGGCTACTCACGGAGCCCCCCGCCGTGAATTGACAGGAAGCAGCCGCTCGCGCGAGCGGCTGCTTCCTGATTAATTAGCCTGCAGCCGGCGATGCAGATGTGCGTCGCTGGTCCTGCAGCTGCCAGTTTGCCGACGCGCGGTCGGCAAGTGGTTAACTGACATTTTTTTATCGTAACAACCAACGATTTATACAGGAAAATCATGACAATCAACAAGGTTGCCCAATCTTTCGCATCCCACTGTACATATGTCTTTCTGATAAAAGTGGAAAGTGTCCTCTTTGTCCATACACAAGAGATTTTTATAAATCATAATTGACGTGATGCAGGGTAGGCAAGTAGGGCTGCCTTGGACCCTTCATTCATTTAAAAAAATGCCAGAATTCCTTAACATAGCCCTGGCATGGCCATCAGTGATCCCTGCTGGCTATCTTGATGATATCACTGCCCATATATGAGCATAAGCTGCCAGCTGTGACAGCTGTAGGTACTTGTCACAGGCCTCTTTATTCAGGGTCTAAAGAAGAGTTCCCCAACCCTGTCCTTGAGGCCCACCAACAGAATATGTTTTGCAGAAAACCACAAACATGCATAGGTGGGGTAATTAGTATGTCAGCAGAGCTGATTAACCACTTGATGACCACAGTGCTATCCCCCCCTAAAGACCAGGCTCATTTTTGCAGTACTGGGCTGTGCAGGCTTTTCAGCCTCCTGCACAGCCCAACTATAGAGCCCAGCGATCGGACTCACCTCCTTTTTTTTGTCCCTAAGGGGACATGCCGCCAGAGGGGTCCGATCGCTGCGGCAGTATTTTTTTTTTTTTGTTCTTCAGCCTCTATGAAGCTCTTTCTCTCCCCCTCCCTCCTCCCTCCCCTTCCCTCCTCCCCTCCAGTGTCTGAATTGGAACAGGACGGCAATCCGTCCTGTTCCGCCTCTCATAGGCATCAGCTATGAGAGGACGGCGCTCCCCGGCCAATTAGAGGCCGGGGATCGCCGATCTCGTACAGTGCTGCTGCAGACCGCAGCGCTGTACAGTTGTAAACAAAGGGGATTTCTTTCCCTTTTCATTTACAAACAGCGGCTAACAGGCTATTCACGGAACTCTGTTCCGTGAAGTGGCAGGGAATGATCGTGCATGCGTGCGGCCGTTCCCTATGAAACTGCAGCCCCAGGACTTGACGCCAATTGGCGTTAGGCGTTCCTGGGGCAGCTAGTTAATATTTTTGATTTAGACAGTAAATTTTATGTGTCTTTTAGTATTGCAGCTGATCATTGTTCTGTGGTAGTTTTTGCCGTTAAGCATATGGGGTGGTGCAGAGGAGACCAGGAAAATACCAGTAAGTATGTCGATTTAATGCAGCTAGAAACAATGCTTGAATTTTTTTCAGATGATTTCTTGGAGAGAACAGGGATGCACTTTAATTCCTCCTCTAATCATGTTTTATTCTTTGATCTACTTGGAGATTTTGCTTACTTTGAAAAGAAATGAAACAACCCACAAGGTCAGCTGGAGCTGTGCTTCTGGTACAGTCCAGATGAACAGAGAAACAAAGGAAAAAAACATTAAAATCCCAATGCAACATTATAGTGAGAAGCTCCTGTGAATAAAGATAGAGACATACTTCAAAACAGCTTGATAATGACAGCTATTTTTCTTAACTACTTACGGACCGCCGTAGTTGAAATCTACACCCTGTTTTGATGGCTTTCTGGCTGGCAGGGCATAGAATTCAATTCACCGCCGCTGTGCGCATCTGCCGTTTCGCTCCCGCCGATCTCACTGCGGAATCCCCGCCGTCTCATGCCGCAGCTCACTCACTCTGCCTGTCTCTATGACAGCAGAGTTCCTGTGAGCGGGTCAGGAGCCGATTTCATTGGCTCCTAACCCTGTCTTTCAATCTAAGCAACTCCCATTGGCTTACACGAGTGGGTGGCCCAGGTTCCCGACGTACGGCGGTTGCGGTGGGCATGTGCGGCGATTCCTCGGGATTCCGCCGTTTCTTTACCAGCAGTTTCTGGTCCTTAAAGGGGCAGAGACCGATTTTACTTAAAGAGAACCCGAGGTGGGTTCTAAGAACGCTAATTGCACACAGAGGCTGGGTCTGCATATACTGCCCAGCCTCTGTTGCTATACCGATCCCCCCACAGGCCCTCCTGGGCTTTGGTTGACTACCATAAATCATACGCCGAGCTGTCAACACACAGCGTGTCGCAGTCGGCTGTTTATCTCTGCATCTGTCAGTCTCGGCGCTCCCCCGCCTCCTCCATAGCGCCGGACCCCGCCTGCGTCCTTCCTCTCCAATCAGCGGGGAGGTAAGGAATGCGGGCAAATTGGAGAAAATTATTTCTACTAAACTGGGGCTCCTTCCAGCCCCTTGTAGTCCACCAGCTCCCTCAAAGTCCTTCTGGTCAAACCCGCTGTGCTCCTGTGAAGTCCACACAATCTGGCTGGGTAGCAGGGCACTGCACATGCACTGTTCCAGGCTGCATGTCTCCTCCAGCGTAGTCTTATAGATGGGAGGGTTCTGTGCAAGTGCAGTTATAGTCTTAATGAACTGAGTATAAGCAGAACGTTCCCAGCCATAGGAGCGTGTGAAAAGCAGTCACACAGACGTCAGTGTGTTCAGGCTGGTACCTTTTGGCTTTGCTTGATTTTTATGAGAAAAGTTTTGGTCAACTTGAAAAACAAATTTAGCTGTTGCATTTCACATATTTCTATTAATGTAGGTCTATTAGGGCCCGGGGCTGAGATGGTTACTAATTTTGCATCGGAATGGCACACTACACAATCTCATTCCCAAGATGGTCATGATAAGCCTCAGCTAATCTTTTGTATCTTGCTGTAATATGTAATTGTTCTACAAATACTAATTTTCACTTGAAATGGAAAATATATTTACGTTATGTTTCTGTCCAACTCAGCTAATGAAAATAATGCTTTGATAGCCCAAATAAACAAAAACAGCTATTTTCTTTTAATTTGTTCCGTGATTGCTATTGCACCCTCGTGCCCCGTGCCAATAAAACAAAAGCAAATTATTCACTAAGTAATAGCGTCAGCCATCAGCTTTATAGACTCAGCTGTGGCTGCTTATTTTAAAGCTCTATGATTGAAATGTATGCACATATTTTATCCTCATCAGTGGAGCCTATTACGAAATGAGCTGAAATACAGATGTGATAGCTTTCTTTGGGTGGTTCATTTTGCTAAGAATTATTTTATTTTAAATGCATTTTAACGGGAATAAAAAAAAAAAAAGGAGAAAATTCATTATTTCTCAGTTTCGCCCATTATAGTTTTAAAATAAAATGTGCTACTGTGGATAAAACCCATAGATTTTACTTACATGTTTGTCCCGGTTATCAGAGCAGGGACAAGGTCCTCCAGCACCCAAGGCTGAGACACCAAAGTGCGCCCCTCCATCCCTCCCACCCCAGCTGTCACACACTGATTGCTATTAGACTAAGAGGGCCACAGGGCCCACAACCTCTCCAACACCTTAATATCTAGTTATATGGCTTGCAGTCACTGCTATGTATCCCCTTTTCTTATTTCTTTCTGCTTCATACACAATTAGGAATGACAGCTGAATGAATTGTGCGTCCCCTCCTACACTGCGCCCTGAGGCTGGAGCCTCTCCAGCCTATGCCTCGGCCCGGCCCTGCCGGTTATTATATCGTTTCACATATGGCCCTAGTACAATGTATGGTGACAATATTTTATTTGGAAATAAAGGAGTATTTTTTCAGTTTTGCATCTGTTACTAATTACAGGTAACTATTTATGTATTTTTTTTTTTAAATGTCTTTTTTTCTGTATACAAATGGATTTTTGGGGAGTAACTATGGGAGAGTGGAGGAGGTAAGGGGTCAATTTTAATGGGGAATTAATGTACAGGTAGTCCCCAAATTATGAACGCCCGGCTTACGAACAATCCGCCGATACGAACGCCCACTGATCCGCCGTGATGACGTCACAAAGTGGGGACAACCTCTTCTGCTGCCCGTTCCTTAAAGAGACACTGAAGCGAAAAAAAAATTATGATATTATGATTTGTATGTGTAGCACAGCTAAGAAATAAAACATTAAGATCAGATACATCAGTGTAATTGTTTCCAGTACAGGAAGAGTTGAGAAACTCCAGTTGTTATCTCTATGCAAACAAGCCATTAAGCTCTCCGACTAAGTTAGTCTTGGAGAGGGCTGTTATCTGACTTTTATTATCTCAACTGTTCCTGGAATATTTACTTTTCCTCTGCTAGAGGAGAGGTCATTACTTCACAGACTGCTCTGAAAGACTCATTTTGAATGCTGAGTGTTGTGTAATATGCACATATTATAGAATGATGCAATGTTAGAAAAACACTATATACCTGAAAATAAAAGTATGAGAATATTTTCTTTGCTGCTAATCTTCTAGTAATTATTCATAGTACACAACCAATTCACTATATCATATTTTTTTTTTCGCTTCAGTGTCTCTTTAAGCAGAGTAGGTGCAGCCGAAGCTACATAAGGGACGTATCACCTCTTCTATCACAGTGTAAAATTCCATTGTGCTGCCCGGAAGCTGCGCCTGCGTCGCGTAATGACGCAGTCAAGAGGCTTCTCCTGATTGTGTCATTACACAGCGCAAGAGAAGCCGCCGGGGGTACAGTGAACGGAGAGAGAGGACAGGCCACGTAGCTTCCGGGCAGCACGATGGAACGTTAAACCACGATGGAACAGATGAGATGTACACAGTACACAGGAAATAGTGTGTGTGCTTTCACTTTCGTTTTATCAATGACCACAGCATGTCATTGATCACAGTCACTTTGATCAGTGAATCGATCAGTGAATGGGAACTGGGTTTCCATTCACTGATCAGGGGTCTACTACTTTGCCACGGGGGGTTGCGAGTGCACGCATTATCACGCACTGCCCATTGGAACTTGAAGACGAGTATCTACCCTTGTGCAGGAACTGAAGTCCTGCAGGGCGTAGCTATACTGTTTCAGACACGGACACAAGGTAAGTGGTCAACCAGTCCTAAAACACTCCCCATGAGTTTCATGGAATTTATATCTAGCCATTTCATAACCCTCAATTTCTTCTTTTTCTGCCATTGTTTGGTGGGTATAGTAGAATCTTTAAAGCCCCATCTACACGATACGATTCTTTGTGCGATTCCATTACGATTCTATTTATTCTATTTACAATCTGATTAAATCCAACATGTCCGATCGGGATACGATTGAATTCGATTTGCCATTGTTTTACAATGACAAATCGCAGTGAATTAAATCTAATCCCGACGTACATGTCAGATTTAATCGGTTTGTAAATAGAATCGTAATCGAATCGCACAAAGAATCGTATTGTGTAGATTGGACTTAAAGGGGACCTAAACTGAGAGGGATATGGATGTTTCCTTTTAAACAATACCAGTTGCTTGTCAGTCCTGCTGATCTCTTTGGATGCAATAGTGGTTGAATGACACACCTGAGACAAGCATGCAGGTAATCCAGTCTGACTTCAGTCAGAGAATCTGATCTGCATGCTTGTTGAGGTTCTGTGGCTAAAATTATTAGAGACATAGGATCAGCAACTGGTATTACTTTAAAAGGAAAAATCCATATCCTTCTCAGTTTAGGTTCCCTTTAAGATCATTGTCATCCTGCAAGTTCCACTTTCAGTGAATGCATTTTCTTCTGCTAATAAATCTTATTAGGACACATCTTATTAGGACACAGAGCTGGCTACTGGAGGAGGTACTTGCATTACTAACAATTATTCTTAGGTATTGAGGTTTTTTAAAACAATATTTGTGCCAAGGAGTCCTTGAGATGATTTTACTCACAATAGGGGGTACTCTAAATATGGCAAACACCATCTTTCAAACACGTGGTTGAGAAACACTGGTGTAGAGCATATCTTAACAGAAGTCCTTCGTGGGTAGAAAATGAGCAAGGGGACTAGCACCATCTAATAAATAAGTAGGCTGATTAACAATCTGTAACTGACTGTATAACTCAGTGTTTGCAGTCCTTCATGGGTAGAGCATCTTGCAGAGAGTGGAATGATTGATGTCCCACTGTTTGGAAATCTTTCAAATCCCTTTCCAGATTCATTAGTATCTATGAAATAAAGCCTTGTACGCAATCCTTCGGCTAGCATTGCAGTGCTGAGGCTGTAAAAATGCGTTGCTAGCCTGCAGGCTAATGCTGTGTTCTGTTACTGTTTGGGGGCAGAGAACCTATGGAGCAGTGTGGGTGTGGCATGCATTTTGTAAATTGTAGTTACTCCATACTGAAGTTCTCATTTCTGTTCTTGTCAGAGAGTCAAATATTTTGCAACAAAAACCATATTGCATTACTTTGTCCCCAAGTGGTTCCATCATGTGATTAATGAAAACAATGGTTTGGCAAAATTGCTCAGGGTTTGGATAACCCTGGAAAGAGCATTCAGCTGGATAGTATACTGGTTAAGGGAGAGACCTGGGCCTCTATTCAACTTACATGTTCTCCTAAGATTTCACCAAAAAGTAGGTGAAAAATATACTGTCAAAACTATTTTCTTGCTTGCTGGTGGCTTAAAATGCATTTTATTGATGAGGTTTAAAAACCAAAGGAAAAACTTTGGAAAAAGTAAAAATTGAATTGAATAAGGGCCCAGGAATTGCAGGCCTGTCTTAATAAATATTATTATTATCATTATTATTATTATTATTATTAATAATAAGGGCCCAGGATTCAAATCCTGCTTGAAGCCAATACCTATTCAGTAAGGAGTCCTTGGGCAATGCTCCCTAACACTGGGAGGAATAGCCTATTGAGCACACCCTTTGAGTCCAACAGGAGAAAAGTGTTATACCAGTAATAGCATTATTATTTAAATTAAGAAAGCAACCAACATTTGGACAATTGAGCTGCTTTGTTGCACCTTAATGTTTTTTAACTTGTTGGCCCTTGTTGTCAATGTGAAGTAAATGTATTCATTTATAGAGAAGCCAATGATTTCCGACAGATAGGATTTAAACAAATCTTATTGTTACCTCTCTGTGTGACATCCTTCAATGCTCTTGGTAACATTTTTGGAGTTCAAAACGAAGGAGATCTCAGTGGAGAGGAGGCACCACTGATGGTCAGTTAGGCATTGAGAGCTGAGAACAGAGGTTTGGAGTTTTTTTCCCCCTGGAACTGTAGGAGTAATAAGAAGTCATAACTCCATGTGCAGGAGTCTGTCCAAATCTGCAGTGTCAGTTTCTGAGTGGGCCATTGTGCAGAATTCCAAGCTTGACAACAGGTTCCTGTTACTAACCTGATTTACCTTTTCTCTTCCAGATCGTAACCTGTAACCTTGATAGAAGATGGGAAAAAGAGTTTTCAGCAAATTGGAAATTGTCTTGATTACAATTGTTGTGTTGCTTTTTTGTATTTTGGCTGGTTTTATAGCTATGATATTTGTCCTGGACAATGAAGAAAAGAATCCCAGTAAGTGGTCTCAGTTTCCTGCTTCCTGGTTGCAAATTTAGAAAGTAAAAGATAATGTATGATAATGATGATAATGAATCTGTTGTCTTATTACAACAGCAATCATTTTATGGAGAAAAACAGGTTTCTTTTTTAGCGCTGTGAAGGAACCTCTTACATCTGATAATGTGAGGAGCCTTTCTCTTTTCCAGTGTGAGTACACAGACCTGGGCACATGTTATTTTAAACAGTAGATGAAAATTATCTCCTAGGAGAAAAAGTAAATTGGATGAGGGCCAAAATGAGTTTAACAAGGCCTTGGTGGTCTGATCCAATTTACGTTTTCTCTCTACTAAGTTTTCTCCTAGGAGATAATTTTCATCTACTGTTTAAAATAACTTTTCAGCACTCTACAATTGAAAAAGTACCGGAAAGTACGTGAAAAGGGTACAGTCAAATTATTCTGAGTGTTTTCTTGCTTGCTGGTGGCTTGAAATGCATTTTATTGATAAGATGCAAAATATTGGCTTGGAGAAAACTTTTTCCATGACTGACCAGCACAGCCTATACTCCAGTTTCTTTTGAAATGTGTGCCCGGTAGAGACCTTGGGCCATATGCAATTCACTTTTTCACCTGAGTTTTCTCCTAGGAGATAATTTTTTTATCTTCAATTTAAAATAACTTTTCAGCACTTTTCAATTACAAAAGTACCAAAAAGTAGGTGAAAAAGTATTATCAAAAGTATTTTGAGTATGTTCTTGTTTTCTGGTGGCTTAAAAGGTATTTTATTGACAAGTTTAAAAATATCACCTAGGAGATAACTCATGAGAAAAAGTTAATTGCATATGGGCCCCTTGTGTCTTGTTGCTGTGCTCAGTCTTACTATAGTATGTGGCCTGTGACATGAATTTCAGCACCTTGGTAGCTAAAGTTTAGTTGTTAGTCAACCAGTTTTAAGCTTCCTATACAGCTATTTTTATTTCAGTTAATGACTGTGTTTCAACCAACATATGAAAATAATGATCATTATCAACTTTTTGATATAATTGCTTAATCATATACCCGAGTATAATCTCACAGGTAACAAACAACTTCCAAGTATTGTACTGAGGGGAAAGACATATAATATATACGGGCCTAAGGACAGCCCTGTGCAGTACAGAGATATAAATGTTTGCTCAACTAGCAACAAGCAATGTATCAATATTAAAATAAAAATCTCCCCAACTGGGTTATATGGGAGGTACTAGTGTGAACCACACTGGTGTCCTGGGGTCCTTGCTGATCCCCCACATCCCTGTGTGTCTGTCTGTTATCAACCACCTCAGGTCCTGTGCGATACTACTCACAGCAGTTGCTCAAACAACATACAGGTAAAGACATACATAGGGTGCAAATATATACAGTGACACTACTTTTTTTTTGAGCAACTGCTGTGAGTAGTATTGCACAGGACCTGAGGTGGTTGATAACACTACCCCTTGGACTTACTCTATTCACCCATTTATTTATTTTTATTTATTATTTATTTATTATTACGCTCTCCTTGTCCCACCTGTGTGCTGGATAGCTACACCCCTCCCTGAGACATACACACGGGAAGATGGGTATCAGCAAGGAAACCAGCACACCGGTGTGGTTCACACTAGTACCTCCCACATAACCCGGTTGGGGAGGTTTTTATTTTAATATTGATACATTGCTTGTTGCTACGTAAGAAAACATTTATATCTCTGTACTGCACAGGGCTGTCCTTAGGAGGACCCTATATATTACATAATCTCACAAGTTCAATATTTTGTGCATGTAAAGCTATATGAATTGATACTGTTTCAAAGTCAAAGGATAGTTACAGCAAACATTGATTTGATTTATATTTTTCTTCTACTAGCTTACTAATCATCTTGTAAATTGCTAAGAACAAATTTACAGTAAACAATTAAAATGTATATTTGTAAAAGTTTTCTACTTTACAGCGTTAACACATCTAAAACATTATTCCGGTATAATGTATGGGCAAAAAAAATAATTATTAATTTCATTCCAAAACTAATTTACAGCTGTGTGTACTTTAACTACAGTGGCCCATATGCAATTAACTTTTTCTCCTGAGTTATCTCCTAGGAGATCATTTGCATATTTTTGTAATAACTTTTAAACGCTTTACACTTGAGAGGTATTTAAAAGTTAGTGAAAAGTACTATCACATTTATTTTGAGTTTTTCTTGCTTGCTGGTGGTTTCAAATGCCTTTTATTAACAAGTTTGAGAATATCACCCAGGACAAAACTCAGGAGAAAAACTGAATTGCATGTGGGCCATTATGGCATGTGCTGGTCTATCCATGTTACCTTTTGCCCACAGCCTAGTTCTAAAGCAGTATATTTCTACATAGGAATATGAGCTGAATAACCACTTGAACCAAATGAAATGTATGAAGTGCAGGATATCTGCAGAGAACTGCATAGTTCTGTAATTAACAATATTCTTTCTGCTGATTGAGCAGTAATGTACAGAGGGATATAGGCAAGAGGCAATATGACGTTCTGCATTATCAAGGAAAGCTATACTAAGAAACCAAGTATAGCACATCATTAATAATTCACCTTTATCTCAACTGTGCATACCTTAAATAGTTAAGGTTACCATATTTCTACTTTTTTACGTAACTATGGGCGTCATGTGTAAAGGTGGCCGCACACTTATCGAATTTTTGCATCAATATCTTGCTGATTCAACAATTTGATTGAATTTGCTAGAAATCAATGCCACAAACAATTCCCGATTTACCATTTTTGACAGAAATTGATGGATTAAGTGGATCTCAGAGGAAGAAAAATTTTGGGCGATTTGCAGCGGGCAGAGAGCCCATCGCTGGCGGCGTTAGATTTGACGAGTGACCAAGCTACTCTCACCTCCGGCCTCTTCTCTCCCTGCTATGTGCTCCTTCTCTCTTTACTTCCAAGGTCCAGGACACCTGTGTGAGGTAACAAGTGCTAGAGAGCTAATAGTAGAGGCCGCTAGTGATCATGCAAGGTACATGCCACATTGTCCCTAGTGTTTGACCTCTACAGCATTATGTCACACATGCGCCTGGGACTAGGGAGTGAAGAGGCAAGAAGGAACAGCCAGTGGCGAGAGAAGACAAGGCAATGGACTGGTGAGAGCAAGCTGCCCCTACATTCTGCACGGACTGGGGGTAGGTTTAGTAGGTTTCATGCTGTAATCTATTGAAAATCTTGAGTAGTGTGTGAAGGGATTTGATCAGACAGATCCCTCTCTGATCAGATAATGATCGGAGAAGGAGCTATCTATTGGCCATTTCAAACAGTGTATGGCAGCCTTCAGGGCCGGATTTCTACTCTTTACCGCCCAAGCCCACTGTCACCAGCCGCCCCCCTTCAGTATAGGTAGCGAGATGACCCCTTCCCTCCAGTATAAGTAGCCAGATGTCCCCTCCCCCTTTCCCTCCAGTATAGGTAGCCAGATGACTCCCTTAATTCCTCCTTTTCCTACACACCCCTTTCAGTGTGGTAGCCAGCTCGCCTTCACACCACAACAGCCATCAGTGTCACTTGTTTCTTCGCTCGTCTCCAGGGCAGAAGCTTCCTCTTCCTTTCCATCTTCAATGCTATCCAAGTCCATAGCCGCCGGCAACATGCAAATGTGCACACAGAGCAAGGTGGCTGCTGCACGGGTGGCTAGCAGCAGAGTACCGCGGTCAGGCGCTCGCCTGATCTCCCTGCATTGCAGCATTTGAAAGCTTGCAAATGCTGCAACAGTTTAGCCTGCTGCTTTGGTGCCCTTTCTCCTGTGGTGCCCTAGGCCATGGCCTAGGCGGCCTTTGCCTAAATCCGGCCCTGGCAGCCTTTAGAAACAACATTCTGTTTAGTTATTTTTACTTCAGTTGGAACTGCAGTCATTCAAAAACAAAAAACATAAATAGATAAGAATACAGAAGCTGCCATTGAACATGCCTAATTATTGTGCAGAACCTCTGACTTGAACAACAATGCAGAATTAGTATGGAAATCCAGTGTTCTGACTCTGCTGCCTCCAGATATACGGAGCAGCAACTTTGAAAGATAAAAATAAATATACTTTATATCTCTGTTTTAAATGTAAATCTCAATGACTGCTTCCGTATACTTCTTTATCCAGGTACACTTTTGGACTAAGAAAAAGTAGGACATTATTACTAAAGAGTATTTGAAGTGACACATACTTTATCATGATGAGTGAAATGTGTATGTAGAGTCCCAGTTTTACTTAGTACTAGGCTGTTCCTAGTTTGTTATTTTTTTGCACTGTAAGGCTTTATGAATCCAGGGCTCTAAATCAAAGTCTCCCTGTTGTTGAACTGCAGAGCTGAAAACTAATTACAGGCCATAAAACTCTTTCATGATGGAGAAACATATTAGTGTGCAGCAGATAGATTAAACAAATCTGTGGTTCAAATTTGTCTATATGGAAACTGTAAAACGTGTAAAAAGTAGTAGTAGTAGTAGTAGTGAATTGAGTCTGTAGAGAACTCTTATCCTTAATAGTGACCTAATATTTCTAAAGTACATATATTCCAGAATTGTGTTCTTTATTCTCGCTAGGCACAACAACTACACCAACAACCACAACCACAACGACGACGACGCAGCCAACTACAACATCAACCACCACAACTACCACCGCCACCAGACCTACCACCACAACACCTGATCCTTACCCAGATGCCTACCTCATCGGTGCTGGAAGAGCTGACTGCACTGGACTACTGGCAGAGGCTTCTATGGTATTTCATATTATTATACACGCGTTGTGGATATTGAAGTAAGCCTGTACCTTTACAATGCTTAACCAGACGCTGACAGAGTGGAGGCATCTTGGGGTGCTGTATTTACCTGTGTATGCCTCATATTAATTTCTGAGCAAATGAAAAAAACCTCTAGTGGTCTTTATACAAATTTTGTAGGTCTCTAGTGTGTCACAATGGCTTAAAGATGGAGCTCTAAAACACAAATTAAACAAAACAAAAAACCTTGCAGATGCCTTGAATTTTGAATATGTGGATGACATAACTCAACTCCTACTGCACTACACAAGCCTGTGGGATGGTTGATGCTGTCTTCTGTACCAATTGCTTTGAAGATAAAGAGTACTGTACTTCACTTCCCATGATGACGTTTAGTAGTAATGGTTAGCTGCTAAGACCCAGCAAGCAATGCGGAATAGCTTCTTCCAGGGCTGGTATAACCATCTATAAGTCAGTCCTTTATAGAAGTTCCCTTTACAGATCACAGCTGGCAGATCTTCTTCTTGCATAATCTTGCCAGATCTCCATGCATGTCATATATGAGTGAATGGGCTTGTGGCCTGGGGTAGATAGTGTACCTGTGGTCTGTGAAGGCCAAGGAACTCTACAACCTGTGGCAGCTAGAGCAAGTGACATTGAACAAGACACGCACACTGTCATAGGGGAGGTGAGTATAGACTTTTCTCTACTGTATTATAAGCTTAAATATTTCACTAGAAGTATGTTTTAAAATTAATGTTTAAATGTTTTGAGCAAACATTTTGTTATTTTTTTTATTGGTTCTGGCTTATTGGACGCAAAAACTACAAAAATATTATATTAGAATCCCGTGAAACTATAGAATTAAGCATTTAGGGAGAATTCACACTTTTTTGTTTTTGTGAGCGTTTTCTGCTTTGGAAAATGCATTTAAACTGAGAACCCATGTTAAATAATGGGTTAGATCACACTTATAGTGTACTCAAGGTGAGAGTGATATGGAGGAGGCTGCCACATTTATTTCCTTTTAAGCATTACCAGTTGCCTGACAGTCCTGTTGATCTTCTGACATCAGTAGCGTCTGAATCACACATCTGAAACAAGCATGCAGGTAATCCAGTCAGACTTTAGTCAGAGCACCTGATTTGCATTCTTGTTTGTGGTCTGTAGCTAAAAGTATTCAAGAAGACACACGATCAGGGGGACAGCCAGGCAACTTGCATTTTTTAAAACTAAATGAATGTGTTAGCCCCCATATCCCTCTCACCCCAGGTTCCCTTTCAACGTGTTTTTCACATGTGCAGAAAAAAACTGCCAGCAGTGCAGCTCTGTCTGCATTTTCTCAAAAAACACATATGATGTGCAGAAATGCAAGCAGGGAAAGCCACACAGAGAGCAGACAAGTGTGAATCCTGCCTTAAAGAGACACTGAAGCGAAAAAAAATGTATGATATAGTGAATTGGTTGTGTACTATGAATAATTACTAGAAGATTAGCAGCAAAGAAAATATTCTCATATTTTTATTTTCAGGTATATAGAGTTTTTTTCTAACATTGCATCATTCTATAATATGTGCAGATTACACAACACTCAGCATTCAAAATGATTCTTTCAGAGCAGTCTGTTAACTAATGACCTCTCCTCTGGCAGAGGAAAAGTAAATAGTTCAATAACGGTTGAGATAATACAAATCAGACAACAGCCCTCTCCACGACTTTGAAAGTCGTAGAGCTTAATGGCTTGTTTGCATAGAGATAACAACTGGAGTTTCTTAACTCTTCCTGTACTGGAAACAATTAGACTGATGTATCTGATCTTAATGTTTTATTTCTTAGCTGTACTACACATACAAATCATAATACCATAATTTTTTTTTCGCTTCAGTGTCTCTTTAAGGCAGTGGGTACCTACCACAAGGCTGCAGTTGCTCTAGTCCCATGTGTAACCATGGCTTGGGGCGCCACTGTGGTGCTCAGTCACTGTATTCTTCCACCTGGGACCTTTTTTCATAGTTCAAGCAACATTCGGCAAAATAACAGCAGGCAGTGCATAGGACTGTACTACTTTCTGCGCTAGATGTAGCAGCCCTTCCCCTTCCTGTCCCATGGGCAATGTGTTTCCTTGCTCTCTATACACAGTCTGCAGTGAGTGAATGTGCAAAGCAGCAGGGTAAGTAGAGATAATGATTGCTGTGCTGCAGCTGGGACATTAGCAGGGAGAGGTGGCAGGATGTGTTTAGTGCTTCAGAAGTTGCCTGTCATTAGTATTCATGTGCACTGGCTGCTGTAATACCAGAGTGCCCTGGACTATTTATTATCCTGATCAGAGTAATTAATCAGTAATGCAGGGCAGTCTGCTGTTGCAGAAGCAGAAGCCAGTGATACAGATGCTGACAGCCAACTTCTGTAGTGAGCAGAGAAGCAAGCTCCAGGCAATTTGGATTAGCTTCATTGCAGGTAATCTTATATTTATTCCCAGCTCCCCCTCCCACCCTATCGTCTTCCCCTATGACCCTGTCCTCTTTTCAGATTTCAGTGGTTTATTTTAACAGCATTTCCCTGCCAAACAGGGAATGATTATGACAGAACAAGTGATCTCAGAAAATGTTTCATTATCCAGTCCAGGTTTTTGGAATAATTTACTAAGTTACTAATCAAACCACATTCCTTCCAAGCTGAAGAACAGACTTTTGGATCATCCCTTGTTTATTGAGATACTATTTAATTTCTCTTTTATAAAACTTGTATTTGGACATGTTTATTTTTTTCCTAAACAATTCTATCATATTATCATAATACAATATTATTTCATCCATTTGTCTGAAAGCATGGTACACACATCCACATTTGATTGTCCGATGATTGTTCAATTTTTACCACTTCCATGTAACATGAGAGCCAACAGATTTCAAATACTATGAAGAGATTGTATATGTAAGCCCTCATGCTACATGGACGTGGTCAAATTGGATGTGTGTAAACACCCTTAAGGTGGACATACATCAGACAACTTGGCAGCCAATCAACCATCCGATTCACTTATTATAATCAAATCAGATGAAAATGCCGCCAAGTTCATGCCGATCGACATTGCAACCAATTTCGTGCCAAAATTGGTTTCATTAATCAGTCGGACATGCTGCAAGATGTCGGGCCATCATGGTCGGTCGGGTGCGTGGCAGTAATGCAGAGTGATATCAGGATGAGTGATGAAAGTCCGATGCTGTCCCCCCTAATGTTCCATGCCCAGTGCACTATACATTACCTCGCCACCTCCGCCGCTGGCTCCGGGCGCTATTCTCTGTCTATAAAAGTGCCCCACTTGGTAGCCAGTGTACAGGTGGGCGCGTGTGTGACGTCAGACACGCGCTTGCTTTACTCCGGCAACCACGTGGGGCGCGTGTCTGGATAGAGAAGCCCGGAGGCAGTGGCGGACAAGTGGCAGACGCGAACAGGTAATGTATAGTTCACTGGGCAATGGGGGGGGGGGGGGCACATGGACTATTAGGTAGAACAGCACTGAGCCAGTGAGGAGGTGGGTGTGGTGTCACAAGGCCGATTCCGGATCAGTTTCAGCATGGGATTGATCAGGAATTGGCCTGTGGTGTATGGGCAGGCAACATCTCTCTCTCTCCAATCAGATTAGATCTGTCTCTTGGTTGATCTGCCCATACATTGTCTGATGTCTGGGCACCTTTACACTACAGGACCAAACTTCTCTCTGTCAGTTAAGATCTTGTTGCCATGGGATCTGCAAGAAGTTGATTGAATTACCCCATACAAACATACTGTAAATGCTGGTGATAATGTTTCTTCCACTCGTTTAATTCAAGGAAGCCACTTAGTTGAGTGACAAAACGTTTTCTAGATTGCTCAGGAAGTACTTGTTCAACTTTACTTACTTCCATTAGACAGTCTTTTCCACTTTCTATTTCTAGACACCTCTTTTGTTGTGGACAAATTGTAAAACAAAACATAACCTACATAACATTTCTTTATTGACCTCTAGATGGGTTATGCCAGTTTTGATCAGAAAGCCGGAGGTCTGCACACTCGCCTGTACAGCCGAGCCTTCATTGTGGCCCAGCCAGACAATTCCAAGCGTGTGGTGTTTGTCAGCGCAGACATAGGAATGGTGTCCCAAAGAGTACGACTGGAGGTAAGCTCCCTAATAATATTATAATATTTTAGTATTAAATCAGAGAATCTGCAGATGATTATCGAAATGTTTTCCTTATAAATTGTACTATGTGTAATGTTACTTGTACTGTTTGCACTTGCCAATATGCCTTGTGTTCACAAATAATTCCGGGTGCGGCGCCTGTCGCACTTGGCGAATAAAGTGATTCTGATTCTGATTCTGATTCTGATGATTAATTAAATAGATGAACTAACCATTGGTATTCTAAAGCTCCTTTCTAAATTCAATTATTTTGATATATAGCCCTCCCCCCCCCCCAAAAAAAAACCCAACAACAAATCATTTAAAATTATAAAGTTAAACATATGTCTTCATTATTTCATTTACAGCGCAGTCACATGACCACCACTGTAGAATTGTTTTGTGCAAAAAAAAATGCAAAACACAGGTTCCACTTCTGCAATTCGAACCATACTGCCCAATACTGCCCCCAAGCTGACCCAGTCCCTTTGATCGACCCCAACTGGGGGAGTTTGGCACCACCCTCATAAAGACAAGGGCCTTTGCGGCCTTTCCAGAAATCCAAGCCTGATTATTGAAAATGTTATTGGCCTCAATTCACTAAGATCATGCTGGAGATAATAAGGCAAGAGAAAACTTACCTCCACACAGTGAGAGAGTTATTTCATCTCTTCATTCATTAAGTTACCTCCTCTGTAGTTAATTTACCTCCTCTGTGGTTATTTTACCTCCTCTGTAGTTATTTTCACACGCAGTTAATTAACAGCCTGTCTTTAACTATGGAGTTATTTTAAAGATTGGAGAGTTAACTTAACCACTTCACAACTAAGGGGTTTTACCCCTTCAGCATCCGAGCAATTTTCTCCTTTCAGCGCTCCTTACATTCATTCGTCTATAACTTTATCATTACTTATCACAATAAAATGAACTATATCTTGTTTTTTTCACCACCAATTAGGCTTTCTTTAGGTGGGACACTATGCCAAGAATTATTTTATTCTAAATGTGTTTTAATGGGAAAATAGGAAAACATTTGGAAAAAAAACATTATTTTTCAGTTTTCCGCCATTATAGTTGTTAAATAATGCATGCTACTATAATTAAAATCCATGTAACTTATATGCCCAATTGTCTCAGTTATTACACCGTTTAAATTATGTCCCTATCAAAATGTTTGGCGTCAATATTTTATTTGCAAATAAAGGTGCATTTTTTTCAGTTTTGCGTCTATCCCTAATTACAAGCCCATAATTTATAAAGTAACAGTGTTATACCCTCTTGATATAAATATTTAAAGATTTCAGTCCCTAAGGTAACTATTTAAGTTTTTTTTAATTGTAATTTTTTTACATTTATTTTAATATTACAAAAAAAAATATTGGTAACAATTGGGGAGTGTGGGAGTTAATGAGTTAAAATTATTAGTGAAAATAATGTATTTGTATGTGAAAAATGTTTTTGGGTGTAGTATTACATTTTTTTTGCAGGCGTCCTACAAGCGTCGGAAGGACGATTGCAGGAAGGGAGGCTGGGAAACTGAGT
Organism: Hyperolius riggenbachi; assembly: GCF_040937935.1. Classification (NCBI taxonomy): domain Eukaryota; kingdom Metazoa; phylum Chordata; class Amphibia; order Anura; family Hyperoliidae; genus Hyperolius; species Hyperolius riggenbachi. The sequence continues at coordinate 100,251,481 of NC_090655.1, read as the reverse complement.
TTTTTTCACAATGATCGCGCTGCTTCTCATAGAAGCATGCCGATCATTGCAGGGGCAGAGATCAACGAACGGGAATGGATTTTCCCGTTCATTGATCTCCGGGCGAGCGGGCGGCAGCGTGCACGATCGCAGGAGTGCGAGCACGTGCGAGCGGGAATGCGGACAGCGGCGGCGGTAGCGGTGGGGGGTGCGTATATCTACGCTCCGGGCGGGGAACTCAAGTCGAAAGGAGCGTAGATATACTGTACCCAGGCGGCGAAGTGGTTAAAGACAGAAGCGTTAACTTTAGGTTTGCCTGAGGTAAAATGTTTCCTGAATACTACATGCCTTATCACCATGGTAATAACTCTAGAAATGTTATTAAAGACAGGAGATAAGCTTAGTGAATTGAGGCCATTGTGAGCTAAGGTTTTTGACTTGGATGGAGTTTGACGGAGCTGAACCATACCTGTCCTCAAACACTGAACTTTATAATAAAACACTAATTCCTAGTCAGTTTCAAGATAACCACACACTTTTACGGCAATTCGATAAAAATGATTGGTTGTAAAGAAGTTTTTTTTGCCGTTTTTTCTATATAAGTTGATTGACAGTAGTGGTTTTTTTTTTATCAATTTTAATGAAAATGTAATGGTGGAGGGTAGATTGTCAATTTCTTAATGTATGGACCCAAGAAATGTTTTTAAAGTTTTAAATAATTTTTTTTTTCGGAATTGGGAAAAATTTGTAACACACGTGTGGTAAATTGGTCAGATTTTTCAAATGTTACAATCAATCAGAAAAAATAATTTTGTATATGAAATCTGCAGGTGAAAACCACTATTTGCGTAATCCTTCCATATATTTTTCCCTCTTATCTTGTCACAAAGGTGTTGCAAAAGCTGAAAGCCAAGTATGGAGACCTCTACAGACAAGACAATGTTGTGCTCAGTGGCACCCATACCCATTCAGGACCAGGAGGTTATTTTCAGTACACAACATTTATAGTGACGAGTGGCGGATTTCACCGAGCATCTGCTGATGCCATTGTCAATGGAATTGTTAAGGTATGTTTAACTGCCCTTGTATGGATTATTCAGATGAGCTAATTTTAGATTCTTAGGCCCCTTTCACACTGGGGCGTTTTCATTACGTTGCGTTATCGCATGATAACGCTCGGTAATGAAAGTCTATAAAGCCTTTCATGCCGGGACAGTGTGGTGCGATGTGACGGAACTGTCATTTTTTTGTGGCGGATGACGCAAGGGAAACGGCACGTTAGGGGCTGGCTTGCACGGCAACGTACGGCAGACCGGAGTCATGTTAAGTCTATGGTGTTGCACTTACTTTAACCACTTGCCGACCGCGCACTCATACCGCGCGTCGGCAAAGTGGCAGCTGCAGGACCAGCGACGCAGTTCTGCGTCGCCGGCTGCAGGCTAATTAATCAGGAAGCAGCCGCTCGCGTGAGCGGCTGCTTCCTGTCAATTCACGGCGGGGGGCTCCCTGAATAGCCTGCGGGCCGCCGATCGCGGCTCGCAGGCTAAATGTAAACACAAGCGGAAATAATCCGCTTTGTTTACATTGTATGGCGCTGCTGCGCAGCAGCGCCGTAAGGCAGATCGGCGATCCCCGGCCAGTCAGCGGCCGGGGATCGCCGCCATGTGACAGGGGACGTCCTGTCACAGGCTGCACAGGACGGATAGCGTCCTGTGCAGCCCCGATCACCAGGGGGCCAGGTAGGAGAGGGGGAAGCGGAATTTCGCCGCGGAGGGGGGCTTTGAGGCCCCCCCCCCCCGCCAGCCACACGCAGACAGGAGAGATCGGACTCCCCCAGCACATCATCCCCCTAGTGGGGAAAAAAGGGGGGTGTTCTGATCTCTCTGCCTGGTGTTTGATCTGTGCTGGGGGCTGTAGAGCCCACCCAGCACAGATCACAGAATTCAACGCTGGTCCTTAAGGGGGGGTAAAGGGTGGGTCCTCAAGTGGTTAAATCACAAGTATTCATTCACGCATACATATTTTGTCAATACACTTATGCGCAATTCATCTTTTCAGCCACAGGAAGTGAGGGCTAGAGAACCTCACTTCCTGCTTGGCCTGATGCCAGAACATGGATTACCGCGTATTTAACACAAAAATCCCCAAAGGCCTTTTTTAGCATTGTGGTGCCATGCAATCATCAAATAGCATCGCACCAGCAACGCTGGCCATGTGAAACTGGCCTTACACTTTAATGGACACATTCTTTTATCAAATTGATTGCAAACCAATCAATATCTGCTAGATAATGAAATAAAAATTATTTTGAACCGGATGGAAAATGTCCATTGGTTATACAAGAATCAGTTAAATTTCAGTCATATTTTAGGCTTGTTTCACACATGCGATATAATTGTCCTGCGAATTGAGAGCCTGGGGCAGGACAATCGCACCGCACCATTCCCCCATGCACATAACCCAGCAGCAGAGTGCGCCGACAGGGTAATGTGCATAGATGAGTGATGTGCTCTGTGCTGGACAGGAAGTACATCATTGTTTTCTGCCTCATCAGTGCATGTGCGCCGCACCACCACCGCAACAATTTAAATAGATTGTTGCGGTGCCATAGACTCCAATGCAAATGCCTGCCAAGCGGTACGACCCATATTGTTTAGCAACGCAGTGTAAAGTCTGTGTTGCCTCTGCGTGTTGCTGTGACCATTCCCGCAGCATCGTGTCACACCACAGGTAGTGTGGCCAGTCTCATAGAGACTAATGGGGTCTCTATGACGGGGGAGCACACCGCGATGCGACGCAGTAAGAGTGAAAGTAGCCTCAATGAAATCACTGTATTCGAACATCTGCATCATCAGCGTGGTGGAGGGGAGAAGAGAGTTGTCATTATGATTCACTTTCTAATCAGTTAAATTCACATTATATTCATCATTTATCAGATATCAAATCCAGTGTGTGGAACACTAATAGACTATTCCTTGGTCAACAAACCATTTTCTGATCGAAGTACAAAAATTGATAGGAATGGTTTCTTTGTGGTGCTGTTTTTTGAGGGGGCAGTAGTGTTAGTTTTTTTCTTGATTTTTCATTTTGTTCATTGTTTCATTCTGTATGTAGAGCATCAACATAGCACATGAAAACCTGAAAAGAGGAAGAATCTATGTAAACCGAGGCAGTGTGGAAAACAGTCAACTCAACAGAAGCCCCACCTCATATGAACGCAATCCAGAGTCTGAGAGAGACAGGTGAGGATGTAGCTGTGAAAGCATATATACGTCTAAAAGAACAAGATTACAACATGTATTTTTAACTACTTTACGACCGCTCCATGCCAACAGGTGTGGATGCGGCGGCAGCCCCAGGACTGCCTAATGCTGGTTGGCATAAGGTGATTGGGGTGGAGTTTGCAGGGGATCATACGCGCGCCGATGCAATCGCCGTTAGGAGACTGTTAGACAGCGAAACCGCCATAATACTCGGTACATCACTGCGATTTAAGGCAGCGCTGTACAGGGGACAGCCGTGTCACTCGGTTGTCCCCTCCAGAGGCACAAAAGCGATCCACTGTGATAGGCTGAAGCCTATCACAGCCGATCGCGCTGATTGGCTGGCGGGGGGAGGGAGGGCTGGGGAAATAATTAAAAAAAAGAGAGGAAAATTATTAAGAAAAAAATAAAATAAATATTTATAAAAAATAAATAAACAATGCTGGAGGTGATCAACGCCACCAACAGAAAGCTCTGTTGGTGGGGAGAAAAGGGGTGGGGGTCACTTGTGTGCTGAGTTGTGTGGCCCTGCAGCGAGGCCTTAAAGCTGCAGTGACCCATTTGTTAAAATATGGCCTGGTCTTTAGTGGGGTTTAACACTGCGGTCCTCAAGTGGTTAATGAAATGGGGCCAGTGTAAGCCACGAGGGGGCTCCAAGGGCAAAGGTAACTAGGGGGCCCCCTACTCCCTCAGCAAAGTCAGCCCTTGGGGCCCCACGCCGCTGGACCCTCACTGCTCCCCATGCCCCCCTGCATGTTCCGTAGCAGAGCTGCCTTGTAGTAACCTGACCTGTCCTGGCAGCTGCTCCTTTCCTTTCTGTCTTCAGCCACACAGTGCTCATTCAGTGCCCAGCGAACCAAAGCTGAACATGAAAGGAACTGTTACCTCGCATGACTGTGCCATCTAGTAGAGATGTGTGAGCCGAAAGAGAAGGTCAACGGAGCTGCAAATACTTTCTTTTAAAATATTTCCACTACATTATTTCAAGCCCCAGTCAAGCACAATTTTAATGTATATTAACAGTACATTATTTTAAACTAATAAAGCATTAAAAAGTTATGTACAAAAAGTTTTTTTAACCACTTCCCTACTAAGGGTTTTTTTCCCTTCTGTACCAGAGCAATTTTCACCTTTCAGCGCTCCTTCCATTCATTCGCCTATAACTTTATTACTACTTATCACAATAAAACAATCTACAGTATATCTTGTTTTTTTTCGCCACCACTTAGGCTTTCTTTGGGTGGTACATTTTGCTAAGAACTATTTTATTCTAAATGCATTTTAATGGGAAAAATAAGAAAACAATTGAAAAAAATTCATCATTTCTCAGTTTTCGGCCATTATAGTTTTCAAATAATACACGCTACCTTAATTAATACCCACACATGTTTTTGCCTATTAGTCCTGGTTATTAAAGCGTTTAAAATATTTCCCTAGTACAATGTTTGGTGCCAATATTTTATTTGGAAATAAAGGTGTATTTTTTCAATTTTGTGTCCATCACTAATTACAAGCCCATAATTTTATAAATAACATTAATATACACTTTTGACATACATATTAAAAAAGTTCAGTCCCTAAAGTAACTATATATATATGTTTTTTTATTTGTCATTTTTTATACTATATACATATAATTTATTTGGGTATTATGGGAGAGTATGGGAGGGAAGGAGTTAAATTTTAAATGTATATAAGGGTCTTAAAATAAACGACTGTAGGTGTAATTTTACTATTTGGCTACAAGATGTCCTCGTGCATTATTTCCTATTCGCTTACTATGAGTACGTGAATAGGAAGTAATGCGTGGATGTGTTACTCCAGAGGATACAATGATGCAGGCATCTCACTGATGCTGGCGATCATTGACACGGGGACTTAGATTAATGAATGGGAAATGTGTTTATTTCCTGTGGTTGAAGCTTACTTTCTATGACCGAAAAGATGAATTGTGAGTAAGTGGATTGACAAAATACACATGGGTGACGTGAATACTTGCGGCGAATAATTTAATGTAAGTGCAACATCATAGACATAACATGACTTCCGGTCCGCTGAATGTCGCCGTGCAAGCCGGCCCTCAATGAGCTGTTTCCCTTGCACCAGCCGCTGCTGAAAAATGTCAGTTCTGTTGCATCGTGCTGCACCGTTCCGGCATGAAAGGCATAGACTTTCATTGCCGAGCATTACTGTGCGGTAACGCAATGTAATAAAACACCCCAGTGTGAAAGGGGTCTGAGAAACTAAAATTAGCAAATCTAAATAATCCAGACAAGGGCAGTTAAACATACCTTAACAATAACTGCGTTCTCATTCATTCATCTCCCCTCTAACGGACAGTGGTGAGTACCCACATGGTGCATAGATATATACCATCCTTGCCGCAGACCGCAGTAACTAGTTAAATCAACAATAATAATAATGTAGAATTTTCAAAACAAGAAAGGAAACCACTTTCTGTGCTAGTTTATCTCCTCCTTAGTCTTACTCACTCCAGGTTAGTCAAATGGGCATGAAGGGGACACATGATTGTTCTGTTTGCTCAAGGCAAGCCACGCCTCCCTGCTGACTGACCACCTTTGAGGAAGCATGGCTTAAAACTAGATATGCTCAATGGAAACCTAATTATTCCAGTTTGAATGCATTTGGAATTGAGCCAATCAAATGCACTTCCTGCTGATTTGTGCCAGAGGGGCAGCTTTTACTGTATTACACCTTTATTGTGTTTAATCTAAATGACAAAACAGCAAAGGTGAGATAATTCAGGCTGCCCACAATAACCTCTTCCCAAAACAAAACTAATAGTCTGCTATAACTGGAATAGTTGTAATAAATCAAGCTTCACTCGAATAAGTAACAATTATCGATTTACAATACCATTTCGTACCGCCGTCTAAATCCTCAAGTTTGAGAAAAAAAATCTTTAAGATGAGCTGAATGCAGAATGCTGACAGCTTTTCAATGCGAGAGGCTCAATCAACTGCTAAATTAACTTTCACTGGCAAATAAGAAAAACATTCAGAGGTAATTACATAAGTGAGAATTATGGTTTGTGAACTGTATGATAATGGCCCATAACATCCATCTGCTGCTGCTCTAGTCAATAGAGGACTCGCTGATCTGCAGCTTCAGCAAGAAAGTTACCACTGTTTTATATTAGGGCTTGTAGAGGTCACTGGCTGGACACATACTAATACCAATAATAATAACAGCCTTGTCATATACTACATCAGGGGTGCAGCTAGGGTGTTGGTGGCCCCAAGCAGGCTATAACTTAAAGCCCCAAACCTTTCCATAAAAATGGGCGTGCACCCACTATTGAAGAAAGCCGTGACAAAAAAGTGGGCATGGCCAAAAATGCTGTGGGTGGAGACAAAAACTAGCAAAATACAGGTAGTCCCCGATTAATATTTGAGATGGGGTACAGGTGGTGCCCTCAGTCAGTAAAGGTAGCAAGCTATTTGTGCTGCAGTATACATAGCCAGGCATTTGTGGTGCTCCAGTATAGGCAGCGAGCTATAGGTGCTGCAGTATAGGTATCCAGGAACATGTGGTGCCCTCAGTATAGGCAGCAAGCTATAGGTGCTGCAGTATGAGTATCCAGGTACATGTGGTGCCCTCAGTATAGGTAGCAAGCCATAGGTGCTGCAGTATAGCTAGCCATGTACAGGTGGTACCCTCAGTAATAGGTACTGATGTGGTGCCCCAGTAAAGGTAGCCAGGAATAGGTGCAACCAGAAATAGGAAGCCAGGAATAGGTGCAGTCAGGAATAGGTGTAGCCATGAATAGGTAGTGAGGATTAGGTGTGGCCAGTAATAGGTAGTCAGGAATAGGTGTAGCCAGGAAAAGGTAGTCAGGATTAGGTGCAGCCAGGAATAGGTAGTCAGGAATAGGTGTAGTCAGGAACAGGTAGTCAGGATTAGGTGCAGCCAGAAATAGGTAGTCAGGAATAGGTGTAGGTGTAGCCAAGAACCGGTAGTCAGGAATAGGTGTAGCAAGGAATAGGTGGTATAGGAGGAGGAATACACTGTATAGGAGGAGGGAACCCGTTTACCTATCTGTTGCCTGGTTCCCTCCTCCTATACAGTGTAAAAGAGCTGTAGCACACTGGCAGACAAAAGAGAAGCCTGGGTGTACTCAGGGCCAGTCCTGTCCGATCCCTCTCCTGCCTGGCGGCTGTGTTCACACCGCATATAAGCAGCGACATTCATGCAGCCGGCAGCGAGGAAATGCCCAATAATGATGCTTCTGTTATAATGAAAGTGACGTTTACTTCCTGTATAACAGCCGCATCGTTATTGGGCATTGCCTAGCTGTAGGCTGCTTGCATGTCGCTGCTTATATGCGGTGTGAGCAGCTGGGCAGGAGGGAGATTGTGGGCTTTAGGAGGGGACCAGGCAGCCGCGGCAGTTATCCAAAGCGGGGAACGGGCGGGCCAGCGAGTGGGGAAGCAGCTGCCAGCAGCAGAGCTTGGCTCTCCTTTACAGTGAGGCCCCAAACGGGGTCGTGGCTCACTTGTACGCTGCTGGGGACCCTGTACTACAATAATACAAGAAAGTGGATTAAAGCTATTTTTAAGCTATGCTAGAATTAGTTGGGAAAAGGTCTTTGTTGCTGTTTGCATATAATGTCAGGCAAGGCCAGATTTATACTTTCTCTGTCCTCTTAGACCAACTTCCATGTAAGTCCCCCTCCATGAAATCGGTTCCTCTCCCATTCCATATGTTGCCCTTTCTTCCACGTGCAGCATTGAGGGGCGTAACAATAGCCCCTGCAAGGGATGCAGTCGCAAGGGGGCCCAGAAGCTGCAGAGGGTCCATGGGGGGGAGAAGTTTCATTTTCCTTGTCCTGAGATACTGACAACTAAGGGCACGGAGAGAAAAAGCCTGCTGCTCTTTGCACAATTGTTCTAATGACTGAATATGCTTAGCCACTGATAAGGAATCATACAAAGTTTTGTAGACAGCTCCTATTCAATGTGCAGCAGGGTCTTGTGTAGAATGCCTTGCCCCCAGCCTCTTCATTCCTTTCCCAAGTGCTGTTTACTGAAGTGTTCTAGAGAAGTCTACAGGGCCAGTTCTGCTCTATTAGAGGAGGACAGCAGGGTCGGTTAACGCAACAATGGGGCCCCAGGGCAAAATAAACCTGGGGGCCCCCCCCCCCCAACATATACCCCGGAACAAAAATCGGCATTAGGGGATCTTTTTGCAGCTGGTATAGTCAGGATGTGAAGTCCCAATCGGTCGGAGCCCCACATTCTGGCTATCCCAGCCTGCATGGGGGACAAGGGGTTAAAAAGTTTCAGGAGGGGGGACCCCACATAATTTTTTTTTTTTTTTTAAATTCCCACACTCTAAACATAAAAAAAAAAATCGGGAAAATAGGAAAAAATGCCAGGGATCTTCATAAAGCCATATTGCGGCTGTATAGCGATCCCTGGCCAAAGCGCTGCGGCTGCGTATGGACCCCCTGGAAACCCCGTCAGGAAATTTATTGCGCTTTCGTTTGATGCATGTAAAATTACACTACCGTCAGGTTTGCTACTAAAAGTGACATTTACCGCATTTAAAAGTATACTTTTTTCCTTCGAAAATTTAAAATCGATTTTCTCAAAAACTAGAAGGCCTTTTTGAAAAATTGTTTTTTCCTCTTATTCCTAATGATCTCCTTAACATATCCTGCAAATTTAGGGTTTCTAGCATTTAAGGTGGATTTGCTATTAACCGTTAAAGTCAGCAGGTTTTTTAATGTGTATTTTTTTCCTTTGAAACTTTAAAATCGATTTTCTCAAAAACTATAAGGCCAATTTGAAAAACATTTTTTTCCTCTTGTAGCCACTGGGGCCCCCTACAAGCTCTGGGGCCCTGGGGCAGCGGCTTCCTTCGCCTCTATGGTAGCGCCGGCCCTGGAGGACAGAGTGTAATAAGCTGAAGCTGGGAGAAGCCTTCTGGGTGCCTTTTTCTGTATGTGTTTTCTGCACACTATGGGATTGATTCACAAAGCGGTGCAAACTGTTTAGCACGGGTGTGCTAAACAGTTAGCACGTGAAGTGCCGTTCGCTGACTTTTGCGCGCACGAAGTGCCGCGATTTGCGCGATCGCAGACTTTTGCGCGCACAATAATTGCAGACACTTTGTGCGCGCAAAAGTCCGCGAACGGCACTTCACGTGCTAACTGTTTAGCACACCCATGCTAAGCAGTTTGCACCGCTTTGTGAATCAAGCCCCATGTGTGTCTGTATTTGTGGAAACATGCACAATTTATCACAGAAGCTAATGCAATTGATAGAGAAAATGCATGCAGTGCTTCACTGCTGTCTGTTTTTATCTGCATGGGGAGAACGCATTCAAGTATGCACTAGTCAATTTAATAATATTGGTTCTCAGTTTACCTGTGCAGAAAGCAGGGGGGAAGGGGGCCCTGTCCAAATTTTCATAGGGGGTCCAGTGATTTCTGGTTACGCCCCTGGCAGCATCCATGTAATTCAGTTTCCATCTTATTCCTTGTGCAGCCCCTTTTTCCATGTGAAACATTAGGGCCAGGACCAGTTTCTTCAGCACTAGAGACAGAGATTCTAAAGTGTGCAGCTAATTAATCATACAGCTAATTAATCATATACCGAGAAGGGTGTAGTAACAGCATTACCAGGCAAGCATCAAAATGTGCTGATTTTACAACTGGACAAACTGTTGACAATTTAAGTGTCAGTAGCGTACATTGAACACAGTAGGCTGAAATCCTCCTAGATGTGTAAAACTGACATACCTGTCTTCACTTCTACTTAATTATTCTGATTTTGTACCTTATAAATCTTATCTGAGGTCCCATGAGTGCAGGACAAAGAGTAATATCCAGCTCTGGCCGAATATCCATATGGGGATATAAACCAGCCGTACAATCCAGCCAGGCCTCTAGTACAGGCAGTGCACAGTGGTGAGGACAGAAGCTCTGCACCAGTGCAGCTAAGTGACGTGGTGGGTCCGTGGATCAGGTATGTCCTCCTCCTGGCTAGCTGCACTGACATTGAGGTCTGCCTGAAGGTGATACTAAGATAGCAGGAGGAGGCAGATAATCGGTAGAGGTTCGAGGCTCATACTCCTAACCCCTTTGCCTAATGGCACCACTGAACGTGAGGGGAAATATCTCCAATGAGGGAGCAGACAGCAATCCCCAAACTACCACCACCCTCCAAAAAATTAATAATAATAATAATAATAATAATAATGAAAAAAAGATTACAACCCCTTCCACTCTATTCAGTACTGTGGTCCCAGGAACTGGAATTTTATGTAATGCTAAAGTTGTTATTATTATGATGATGATGATTATTATATTATGTGTATAATCACAGCAGCTGTCTTTATGTTAAGGTTTTTTTCCCAGCAAATAAAATGACTAAGTATTTTCTGCACACAGTTATTCTACAAACACAGACAAGGACATGGTTATATTAAAGATGGTGGATATGAATGACAAAGAGGTTGGACTCGTCAGGTAAGTGGCATACACGTATTTTTGTTAATTTATCGAACATGTAGAAGAATATAAATACTCTTATAACAAGAGGTATGAAAGAAGTACCTTGACGGCGGGATCACACTTGCATCTGTGGGAATCGCAGATGACTCCCTGCAAGTGTTATGCCGCACGTTTGTGCATTTTGGGGTGCGTTTTAATACAAGCATTTTTTTTACAGTAGCCGTTGTTTTCAATGGAAAAGTGCACGCGTTGTGCGGTAAAGTAGTGCAGGTTTTATCTTTTTTTTTTCACACTATGCGGAATTGCATGTGCCTCCAGAAAACGCATCGGCACTATCGACATCATTACATGCGTTTTCACATGCGTTTTTGGTATGCGGCAAAATGCTGACGTTATTCTCAAGTGTGGCTCTTGCCTAAAGGTGGCCATACACTGATAGATTTGCAGCAGATTCGACCATCAGAGACATTTCTGTCAGATGCCTGTCAGGTTGGATCTGACAGGAATCTATCTGATGTGTGCCATACACTAGGAACAGGTTTCTAATAGATTTCAGAATGACCTTTGAACTCCGTTATCAGCTCAACACGGAGCAGCCAGAAGGGAGAAGAGCAGGATGGAGAAGTACATCCGGCAGTAGCCTGGTCTGTATTTACATAGCCTACTTCACTCTCCCTTAGCCTGGAGCTTGTTGCCCCTCCCCCCCATGCTGATGACACCTGGTGCGGTCCGCACATACCGCACCCCCCTAGTGACGCTCCACCCCCTCCACCTTTATGGTAGTTTTAGATGTTTTTAATCATATATTATACATTTTTCATAAAATAAATAATTTTTTTTATCTTGATCCCCTTCTGGATTGATGCTATTTGTCAGAATATTTAATTGTGTTCTTTTTTGCTAAGGTGACATAATTCATGATATGTGCAGGGGGAGCTAGTCTTATTTTCTTGCTTTACTGCTCTTGCTTTGAAACAAGTCACCAGGGCTGGGTAGAGAATTGAGGGGCAAAGGCTGTCAGATGTTCTTTTACAAGGTGTTGGATACTTTAACCCAATAGCAGCTTCAAACAAAATACTTTGTTTGAAAGCTGCTTGTGCAGTGACAGCCTCTGTCAGCATTTCTTGCTTGGCCGCCTGGTGCAGCCAAACGAGTGTTTGGCAGTAAGCAGATATATTTACCTGTTCCGGACGGCTTCTTCTCTTCCACCAACGGCGGCTTTGAATTTCCAGCAGGTGTTCTGGGTCTCAGTCACATCACATGATATGACGTGATCAGGATCCTGGGGACCGTGTCAGCATTACAGCGCCACCCGGTGGTGGAAGAGGGGGGATGGTAGAGACTCTTCCACCACCCCTCCTCCACCGCTGACATGGTCTCCTGGATCCCGATCACGTCATACCACGTGATCGGAACTGAGAAGACACGTCGGGAGTACGTCGCCACCGCCGCTGCAGGGGAGGAAGTAAAAGCCGATTTAGCCGTCTGGACCGCTATGTATGAGAGCTCCCTGCCTCCACATATCCTGCTGAGCCCGCTAGGCTGGGGAAGGCACACTTCCCCAATCCCCAGCAGCAGGAAAATTTTGAGTCTGCAGCCAAATAAAGTTTTCCTTTATTTGGCTGCTAAAGGTTTAAGTAAAGTAAGAAATGGTGAAAGTGAAAAACTAGCATATAACCAATTTAATGATGGAGATGCACAGGTCGATTTTTCTCCAAGCACAATCACTTGGATTAAATTTGTCACTGATCTATTGACCCCCAATACACCTGACAAAGAACCTTCTGATTGATTTCAGACAAATATCGATCAAGAGTGACCACTTTTTTTCTTTGAGCAGTGGCAGATGGATGGCTGCAATGCACTGAGCAGCACAATGATAACAGTACAGACAGTTCATTTAATTCTCTTAGGCCTGGTGCACACCAAAAACTTCTAGCAGATCCGCAAAATGCTAGCAGATTTTGAAACGCTTTTTCTTATTTTTCTGTAGCGTTTCAGCTAGCGTTTTGCGGTTTTGTGTAGCGGTTTTGGTGTAGTAGATTTCATATATTGTTACAGTAAAGCTGTTATTGAACAGCTTCTGTAACAAAAACGCCGGCAAAACCACTCTGAACAGGCGTTTTTCAGAGCGGTTTGCGTTTTTCCTATACTTAACATTGGGGCAGAAACGCATCCGCAATCCAAAAAATGCCTCACCCCGGGAGGATTCGTTTCTGCAAAACGCCTCCCGCTCTGGTGTGCACCACCCCATTGAGATACATTGACCAAGCGGATCCGCAGCCGCAAGCGGCTGCAGAAAGCTGAAAAAGCTGCTCGGTGTGCACCAGCCCTTACCGAGATAAAGTGGGGAAAGGTGGCACATTAATCACTACTACCTGATCTGAGTTGGGGAGTGATTGATTGGTTTCTGAGTCAGGCCATTATTGACCTGAGCATGGTGAGCCTTAGTGCTTATAATGGCTTACAATGCTCCTTGTCATGTTACCAGCTTTCAAACTTCATCCAACTTATAAAATCTTTCACTACAAAATGTTCTAGCATTGGGTGTTTAAAGGGAATCTGAAGTGAAAATAAACATATGATGTAATGATTTGTATGTGTAGAACAGCTAACAAATAGAACATTAGTAACAGATATGAATTTCATATTGTTTCCAGTATAGGAAGAGTTAAAGAGAATCTGTATTGTTAAAATCGCACAAAAGTAAACATACCAATGTGTTAGGGGACATCTCCTATTACCCTCTGTCACAATTTCACCGCTCCCCACCGCATTAATAGTAGTCAAAAACAGTTTTAAAAAGTTTGTTTATAAACAAACAAAATGGCCACCAAAACAGGAAGTAGGTTGATGTACAGTATGTCCACACATAGAAAATACATCCATACACAAGCAGGCTGTATACAGCCTTACTTCTGAATCTCAAGAGATCACTTGTGTGTGTTTACCTTCTGTCCCCAGCTTCTCTCATGCACTGAACATTACAGGCTTCCTGCAGACAGCTCTGCCTATGTCGTTAATTCCTCAGTATGTGACAGACCAGCTCCTTTCACAGCCTAACAAAGGAGGATTTTTATCCAGCACTCTTCTATCACTGATAAGATAGCAGAGAAGCTGCTGGCTTATGTAAATAAAACACACACTGGAGTGTGCATAGAGGAATAGTTCAACACTGAAGAACTTGGCAGCCTTCCAGACACAGGCTGACAAGTCTGACAGGGGAAAGATACATTGATTTATTACAGAGATGGTTATAGTAGAAAGAGCTGCAGTAAGCCAGAACACATTAGAATAGGTTTAGGAACTTGTAGGATGGTAGAAAAAACGTTGTAATTTTTGTTACAGAGTCACTTTAAGAAACTTCAGTTGTTATCTATGCAAAAGAGCTTCTCTGAGCTCCAACTTGGTAGGCTACCGTGCTGTTTTCTGAATCACTTATCTCAACCTGTCTCTCACTCTTGTTTGTTTAACCACTTCGCATCCAGACCTTGTTTTTCCCTTATTGACCAGAGCAGTTTTGACGCTTTAGCGGTGTCCCTGTTTAATCACCAATAACTTCATCTGTACTCGTGCCACATAAATGATATATATATATCTTTTTTTTCAAGACAAACTAAGCTTTCATTGGGGGGTATTCGGTCCCAAGTAAAATGTTCCTCTCTATGCATGTTAATGGGAAAAGGGGGGGAAAATAAAAAAATGCACTATTTCTCAATTTTGACTAATTTCTGTTTAAAAATAAAAAGTGTGATTGACATAAAAACTGTGCCACCAGTTAAAGTCGCCCCAGTATAGATATCCAGATGTGTCCCCAGTATCACCCCACCCCCCCAGTATAGCCAGATGTGTCCCCAATATTAGCCCCCCCCCAGCATAGCCAGATGTGTCCCATGTTTGCCACCCCCAGAATAGATTGACAGATGCACCCCCAGGAATAGTGCCCCTCTTTATAGCCAGATGTGTCCCCAGATCAGGATTACCCCCATTATGGTCAGATGTACCCCCAGGATTAGCGCTGCCCCCCATTATAGCCAAATGTACCCCCAGTATTAAGTTATGCCCCCCCAGGTGTCCAGATGTGCAAAATTTGTAACCCCCCCTCCCCTTGATTACTCAGATGTCTCCCAGTAAACATGTATGCCCCCCTTTGCATATCCCCCTCCCCTCCCCCCAAGAAACTATAGCCAGATGTCCCCCCCCCCCCATCAGGCAGCCCCCTCCGTGCAGAGATAGTTTAAAAAAAAGGCACAAGCAAGCAGCCACACTCACCTACCTCGGTCCTGCGACTATCCTGAAGCCTGATCATCCGATCCCCGCTCTGCAGTCAGCCGCATATTGCCGGTAACCCGGGTCCCGGCTTGATGACGTCATCAAGCCGGGACCTGGGTTACCGGCAATATGCGGCTGACTTCAGAGTGGTGATCGGAGGATCAGGCTTCAGGACAGTCGCAGGACCGAGGTAGGTGAGTGTGGCTGCTTACTTGTGCCTTTTTTTTTAACTATTTGTGCGCCGAGGGGGACAGATGAAGGATCGCTGCAGTTCACTACTGCAGCGATCATTCATGGGAGGAGGGTATACTAATTGGCCAAAAGGGAACATGTTCCCTTCCACCAATTAGTATTGCAGCTGACAGTGCCGGAGGGTGTGCTCTGAAGCGCACCCGACCGTGCACAGCAGGGCTGCAGCCAGGTCAGTATGTATACGTCGCTGTGGCTTGGAGGGCGCCACAGCTGACGTAGATATACTGTAGTGGTGGGGAAAGTGGTTAAGGTTTTACTGCCAGGCAGTTCAACGGGTCATTAGATCTGCTCTGTTTCATCATTTAAAATACAGAGTGTTATTTTTTATCTGCAAATATTAGAGAATGATGTAATGTTATAAAAAAAAGCTATATAACTGAAAATAAAAATATGAGACTCTTTTCTTTGCTACTAATGTAATGTATTTAATTATTCGCACTACACATACAATTCATTATATCATAAGTTTATTTTTTTGCTTCAGTGTAACTTTAATACAACCCACAGCTTGCTTTTATTTTACCAATTATTCCATAAGAGTTCCCTAACGTCTGACTTTCTCATTGCTTCCAGCTGGTTTGCAGTGCATCCAGTTAGCATGCCAAACAGCAACCACCTGATCAGCAGTGACAATATGGGCTATGCATCCTACTTATTTGAGCTGGAGAAGAATAAAGGCTATCTGCCTGGAGAGGTTGGTGGTGTTGTGAATGCAAATAGATGATCATTGAACAGTTGATGGACAGAACAATGTCATTCTGTACAAATAGTGTATACATTGCTTTAGGAAATGTATTTTATATTTGCATCTTCGCAGAGGGTTGATATTACTGAAAAAAGCCTTAATATTTGTAAAATGACAGTCGCCATGTTTAACCCTTTAGCAGCCAATGTATTTAGCGGCTTGCAGGTACACCAGGCCAATTTATTGTAGCTCATTTTTTTATTCTTATTTGTTACATTTCCTTGCTTCTAACTAGTACTGCTGTAATGTGTATTTATGGCCACTTGTCACTAGGGGACAGTGTAAGACAATAAGATGACTTCTGCTTTGAACAGCGAGGAGAACGCCAGCGCATACCACTAAGGCTGCATCTGAAATGACCACCAGCTCAGTGTGAAGCACCTAAATAGATTTTCTGCACACTTTGCATTCAATTCAGATGCAAATCATATGCAAATCTGCTACTACTTATTATGCAAATAGGAAACTCAGGAGGAGGGTCTGGGAGTAGCTAACCTGACAGTTACATAGTTACAAAGTAAAAAAAAAAGGTGGGGGGATGGGCTGCGTGTCCCTAAACACATGTTGCAATTGAATGGTTAATCGCACAGGCATACACCGTCTCTGTCAGACTGAAAAATGCATGCCCTGCATCCTAGACAAGTGCTAACATTTATTAAACTAGGAGGAACTTTAGCTTCCAATATGGTTTGCATGCAAAGTATATTATACTAGACACTTGCGCCACGGTGAGGCAAACCTCCGGGCAAGTTACCTAACCTAAATTTAAAACCTTGGGAGCAGCTAAGCAAAAAAAATGTGTAAGTTACATTTTGTTGAACAGCGAGGAGAATGCCAGCGCATACCACTAAGGCTGCATCTGAAATGACCACCTGCTCAGTGTGAAGCACCTAAATAGATTTTCTGCACACTTTGCATTCAATTTAGATGCTCCCAAGGTTTTAAATTTAGGTTAGGTCACTTGCCCGGAGGTTTGCCTCACCGCGGCGCAAGTGTCTAGTATAATATACTTTGCATGCATACCATATTGGAAGCTAAAGTTCCTCCTAGTTTAATAAATGTTAGCACTTGTCTAGGATGCAGGGCATGCATTTTTCAGTCTGACAGAGGCGGTGTATGCCTGTGTGATTAACCATTCAATTGCAACATGTGTTTAGCCTTTCCCCCACCTTTTTTTTTTTTTTTTTGACTTCTGCTTTGAGATTATATTTTCTGTTCGTAGAGAGAGTTCAATGCACTCCAAGAATTTACAGCACAACGAGTTCTGCCGACTGAGGTGAAAAGCAGTGCACTTATCTCAAACAAGATAACCTTATTGTAACTGCTAATGGGTTAAGCTGAACTCTAGGTAAAAATTCTAACACATCCGCAGATATGATATGAATATATTTTTTTTACTGCATCTACTAAACATAAATAACCCAAAAAAATCATATGGAGTCTTTAAATCTGCATTGTCAAAAATGATATGTACAGATTAAAATATGCTCTAATTTAAGAAAAAAAAAAGAAAGAAAGAAAGAAAAAAAAAAAAAGATTGCCTATATAATACAACCTAACACTTTAATTTTGCAAAAAAAAATACTTTTTTTTTACTCAAAAAGGTCATTGTAGAGGACAACCAGAGCCAACTGTAATCTATGAAAAGACTCAGTTACTCATTTAAATCAACTCCACAAGCTCTGTTTGTAAAATACTTCATAAATTGATTTTAATAATGTAAATAAAGTTCCCAGTTGAAGGGCTTGATTCACAAACCCGTGCTAACTGTTAGCATGGGCGTGCTAAACAGTTAGCATGTGAAGTGCCGCTCGCGGACTTTTGCACACTCAAAGTGCCGCCATCGCGGACATGTGCGCACGATAATGCGGACTTTTGCATTCGATCGGCCGTCGATCGCGTGCAAAAGTCCGTGTTATCACGCGTAAATGTCTATGATCGCGGCTTTTTGCACGTGCAAAAGTCCGTGAGCGGCACTTCACATGCTAACTGCTTAGCACGCCCATGCTAACAGTTAGCACGGGTTTGTGAATCAAGCCCGAAGAGGGGTTAGTTAGACTGACATTGTCTCAAAGATGCATCTGACCAGTTTCTTTGCCAAAAAAGACACTTCCTCAGAGTGTGCAGTGAACCTTAAGGCCCGGTTCACATTAGCGGTTGTTTGCCAAACGGACCGGATGACCTGACCGGATCCGGACCGGATCCGGATCGGAACCGTACGGTTCTGATCCGGATCCGATCCGGATCCGGTCAGGTTGCATCAGGTGGTAATCAGGATGCGATCCGGATCCGTTTGGCAAAGTTAACGTAAAAAAAAAAAAAAATGTTGGGGTCTGGGAGGTCAGCAGAAGGGGGACCTGTGGAATCAGGCCCTCTGCTGTTTAGCACTCACCTCCACCTCCGACATGCTGCCAACATCCTGCCAACACCTCCAGCTCGTGCTGCTCCACTCCAAAATGCTTGCCCATGTGTCCCCAGCCAATATCGCCGCAAAAATCCGCATAGGAAGTGGGGTAGAACATCCGGATTTCTCAGCCAGTGTGTTGTGCGGCCTCCGGTTCCCATTTGTTTGTATTGGCCGGATGGTGCAGTCCGGCTCCGCCCCTGATACGGCTGCCGGAGGGGCCGGATGAAAAAATAGCGCATGTTGGAACGGAGGCCGGAGTCCGGATCCGGCCCGGATCCGGTCCGGCTCCGGTTCTGCAGAACGGACCCATGTGAACGGACGCATAGGCTTTAATTGCTATGCCGTGCGTCCGTTCCGTCCGTTCTGCAGGCGGTGCGGCTCCGGCACGGCGATTCCGGAGGGCCACCGCAAGTGTGAACCGGGCCTAAGAAAAGTGTTGCTTACAGGAAATAGAAAATTGTAAAACTGGTAGTAGGAAGGGGTTAAGCCCCTCCTAATTGTAGGCAATGGATAAAAGTAACAATACTCCAAAGTGTAGGGAGAGTGACCTGATATGTTCTTGGTGCTTTATAGTTCATTGACAAAATGGATGTCACCAAGAGCCTGATGCAAACGTTTGTCAATAAAACCTGTTCTTAATTTACATTGTGTTACAATACCAACTGTTCTTAAATTACAGACGGAATTTAACATGTGTGCTTTATTAATTCACAGATGTTATGTTATGTGATGTTAACATCTAACCCTGGCTTAATTTACCTCCACTATGTATCTTTTTATATAGTTATTAGTTGTAAAAAAAAAAAAAAAAAAAAAAAAACATCCCTCTATCAAGTTTTTCTATTTACTTATATTGTGAAGGGAGGGATTAGGAAGGAGAAAGAGCGATCAGGGCAAATTAAACCACTCAGGAGAATTAGACAAGAAAAATAAGACTAATATTGCACTTTTCTCCTGGCAGATTCAAAACACTTGAGCTGCAGCTGCTAGGTTGCACTTTATAGGCAGTGTTGGGTAGAGTAGCCCAAGGACCCTTACTGAATAGGTGCTGGAAGAGCTAAGATTTGAATCCTGGTCACCTATGTCAGAGGCAGCGCCATTAACCAGCACACTATGCAGCCAAATATTAATAAAAACATTTTACTAGGTTCCGTTTTGTTTTATGCAACACAATTCTGCATGATTATTGTGTAATAATTGATCTAGACTTGCAACGGGAAGATTTTGATTATAATCACAAAGTAATTTAAATGTAGGATTTACGATAACCAAATCTCTTATAATCATACAGTTTTATATACATATTTATTTTATACAATGATAAAGCAATGCAACTTACGTGTCAGTATAATAAAAAATGTTAATTGTATCACAGCTGGCTTCTATTCTCTAGAAAAGATCAAAATATAATCCATATATCCCATCCCATGACTGAAAAGGACACAAAATAAAAATGTGTATCAGGCAATCCCTTTCCTAGTAGTTTTGGGTCACCCTGAGTTGCTTGGGTATTCTGTTACAATAACTTTGTGTCACATTTGGTAACCAAAGTGTAAACTTTATTATGAAATTAACCTTTGAGGTCCAGAGGTTTATACCCCCCTAGTGACCAGACCATTTTTTTTTACTTCACAGTACTTCACAGCTTTAAAGGGACTCCAAGCACCTCTCATGGGCATGCCTTTAAGCCAGACGACTTCCAACAAAGCCTCTTGCAATGGCCATGCGTGTCACTTCCTCTTTCTGCTTCATTCAGTGATGCACTTCTCTAACAGAGAAGACAGGGGTCACCCGGAAATTATAACATTGCCAAGATGGCAGCCAGGATTTCTGAATTGAAATCGAGCGAAAACGAATTGGTGTAGAATGGCGATTCAGGCATTAAATGAAAGAGGAGAGCACAAGCTACAGAAAGGTATTTATCTTTAAGTACATTGCAGTACTGGTCGGAGTCTTACAGGCATGCCCATGAGAGGTTCTCGGAGTCCCTTTAATGGTTTATTACTCGGTCATACAACTTAGCACTCAAATGAATTTTACCTCCTTTTCTTCCCACTAATAGAGCTTTCTTTTGGTGGTGTCTGATTGCTGCTGCGATCTTTTTTTTTTTCTTTTTTCTTTTATTATTGATAACATTTAAAAAAAAAAACTATTTATTTTATTCCTCCCCCCTTCCCCCCTAAATTAGCTCTAGACTGCGATACATACACTACACTACACATACATAGGCATCAGCCTATGATAGGAATTAGATTCTAAGCCATTCGGAGGGACAGTTAAGTAACAGGGCTGTCCTCTGCACAGCACTACACTAGATCGCTGCTCTCTACACATATATATTATCTTTTTTGCTGTGAAATCAGCCTGCCAGCTCTGATGGCGGCTGGCAGGCTGATCGCGGCAGCCCCCTGTATTTATTGCAGGGAACACACTCTCAATTGAGCGGTCATTCCCTGCAAATCTTGCTCCTTGCAAGATCACGCCATATGGCATGATAAAGCCACTCTGCAGGCGCCACTCAGCATTAGGCAGTCGCAGAGTGGTTAAAAATTATTATAAACAGTCTGGGTCCACCAAAGAGTATATGGAACCCGATGGAGATAAGCTGGATCGTAAACTCCAGTGCTTCCACACCAAAAGATGAATGAGAGTTTTAAGTGATAACACCATCGATTTTCTGCAGTAGTTAACGGAAAATCGATCACGTTATTGATCAGGAGTTGATCCAACTGGTTGGAAATGATCAAATTCATCCATTGATTTGACAGGGCATTGCATGGTGTGTACTGGACTTAAGTTTTAGGTGACCTGAAAAAATACAATATGCTAGATCCTTATATTATCAGGGTTGTTTGAAATTGAAAATGTTTGTTTTTTGTTTGCATAAAATTAAGCTTTTTGTCCATTTGATGGGTGCTGTATATTTTGCAGGGACCTTTTGTAGCAGCTTTTGCATCCTCAAACCTTGGAGATGTGACACCAAATACCAAAGGTCCTATATGTACAAATACAGGCCTGCCATGTGAACCCTTTACCAGCACATGTCCAGAATTTGGGGTGAGTAAAAAAAAAAGTTATATTTTTAATATTCCTTATGGACTTCTGTCATCCCTCTTAAATCTGAACAATTCAAACTTTTTTTTTTTTAAAGTTTGGTATTAAAATGGGTGTGTTTAGAAAAAAAGACTGTAGTTGAAACAGTGTCGGACTGGGAGCTGGAAAAGCTGAGGAAATCCACTTGCTGTCCAAGCAGCAGTAACCAGGTGTTGCTGCTCACAGTGAACAACACTTCCTGCAGATTTCTATTGGGAGTGATAACACAGGGCCAGGCCCGTTTCTAGGGGCCATGCAGCCGTGCGGCTGCCCTGAGCACTATTGGGAGGAGTGCTCCTCCCTCAGATGCAGAGTAATGCGCAGGGAAGCGCTGTAAATAGCTACTCACCTCCCTGGTTCCAATCGCTGATCACTCACTAGCCGCTGGTCTCCTCTCTGCATAGCCGGGTATACACACGCTGCTTCCTGTTTAGCAGGAGAGGAGGCCCGGGGGGAGGAAGGGAGGGAGAGGTCGGGCTGCCCTCCCCGTGGCTGCGGCTCCCCCCTCCATTATGGGGGGGCTACCTACCTACCCACCTACCTAACCTATATTGGGGGCAGCTACCTAATCTAAACTATACTTGGGGGACACCTACCTATCTAACCTATACTGGGGGGCAGCTACCAATCTAACCTATACTGGGGAGCAGCTACCTAATCTAACCTATACTGGGGGGCAGCTACCTAACCTAACCTATACTGGGGGGAGCTACCTAACCTAGCCTATACTGGGGGGCAGGTACCTATCTAACCTATACTGGGGGGCAGCTACCTAATCTAACCTATACTGGGGGGCAGCTACCTAATCTAACCTATACTGGGGGGCTCCTACCTAATCTAACCTATACTGGGGGGCAGCTACCTATCTAACCTATACTGGGGAGCACCTACCTAATTTAACCTATACTGGGGGCAGCGACCTATCCAACCTATACTGGGGGGCAGCTTCCAATCTAACCTATATTGGGGGCAGCTACCTATCTAACCTATACTGGGGGCACCTACTTATCAAACCTGTATTGGGGGCACCTACCTACCTAGCTAGCCTATACTGGTGGCAACTATACTGGCTACCTATATTAGAGGCACCTACCTAACTAACCTATACTGGGGGCACCTACCTATCTAACCTATGCTGGGGCAACTATTCTGGCTACCTATATTAGAGGCACCCACCTAGCTAACCTGTACTGGGGGCGCCTACCTATCTAACTTATACCGGGAGCGCCTGCCTATCTAACCTATACTGTGGGCAACTATACTGGCTACCTATACTAGAGGCACCTACCTGGCTAACCTATACTGGGGGCAACTATACTGGGGCACCTATGCCTGGCTACCTGTACTGGGGGGACCTATAGCTGGCTACCTATACTGGGGTACCTATTCCTGGCTACCTATACTGTGGGGACCTATACTGAGTGCAACTAAACCTGGCTAACCTATACTGCGGGCACCTATACCTGGCTCCGTGCGCGCGGGGGTGTGTGCAATTTTTACACCCTCGCTCTGGGTGCATTATAGCCTAGAAACTGCCCTGCACAGGGCTATTGCTGCTTGGCTAGCAGGTGGTGTCAGACTGGGAGGTGGAAAAACTGAGGAAATCTGAGTTGAAATATAGTACAGTAGAGACTAGTAAAGGACTAATCCAATAGTTTACACATGAGTTTAAGAATCCTGAATTGGGAGTTATACCTGTGTTTATGTTTATGTTCATCAAACATAACATTTTAGGTTGCTGCGTAAAGAAGTGCCTTACTGCACAAACCATACACATTTGTAATAAGACAATATTACACCACTCAACAAAATTTGCTCCATCAGCCCACTAAAAATACAGAGTAGGATAATGCAAAGTGTCATGGCTGCCACTGTAGGGCTTCATAATTTGACATCACATTTGTTTTAGTAATATGAATAGAAGAAGTATATACCTATGGAAGCCCTAATACATATACAAACCACCACTTCAGCCACAACATAGGAGCACAAACACCACTGTACTGTATATACACGTCACTCACTCACCACCAGAGACAATCAATGAAATGATAATCATTTCAAGATTATGCAGATATTATGTTAATTTTAAAGAAATATATGTAGCATGGAACTAGCTCATGCTAGAATTTTGCAAAGAACATGAGCTTAACGTAGGCATCACAAGTTAGTAGTTAATTTTCCAATCATTATATATATATATATATATATATATATATGTGTTGAGTGTTTCTCATAGTTTGTTCCCTAACCTCACCAAAGTATATGAGAGCAGGGTAAAGAGGTGGTATCCAATACTAATGCCTTCTCACATCAGTTGCCTATTTAATAGCAATTTTGTGAACCTCAAAGCACTGGCATGCTCTCTGGTACACTTCACAATGTTATGCCTTTTGCCCGCACAACCTGGCAAGATGTTCGGGCGCTGTCACATGGGGTGCACCAACATAACTTTCACACATTTCAGATTTAGGCCCCTTTTACACTATGCCCTGGGGCCAGTTCTAGACTTTTTGCCGCCTGAGCAAAACTTGTGAGGATGCTCTCCTCCGCGTCACTCGCCAACCCTCCTCCTTACTCACTGTCGGACTTCTCACATAGCACAACAAGCTGCTATTCTGCAATGATGACCTCTTCCACTTGCTCCTCTCTCCTCCTACTCAGACTGCAGGCTGTTAATGTAAACAGAGTACAAAAATGCTGCCCCTGTAATCTCTGCACCTGATGCAAATGTTTCACCTTGCTTCATGAGAGAACCGGTCTTGACTATGCCCGTTTCATTGCATTGCATTAACCTTTCTGCATGAAGGGTAACGTAATAGCAATGAAAATCTATGGGGCCTAGCACACTTATCCCGTCATGTTGTGCCAGATGTGCCTGATTTGCTGCCAAGCCGATGCAAAGTCAACAGCGTGTTACCATTGGACCTCTTCGGCAACGGAATGCATGTAAGTCAACGGGCGACACAGAAAATGTAAATACGTTGGCCCAGAACGCATTCACCGAACAACGTGATTACAACAGGGAAACCTGGGAATACCAGTGCCATACTTCCTGTCCAGCAGGGAGTATGTCACTGGGCGAGGGGTGGTGATGTGCATGCAAGGGAGCGGCACTATGCATATAACCCTGTTCAGAATGTCCGTACAGCGCTCACATCCCACAGCAATAATCTCCAATCTTTGATAATAATAAATACTCTCACCAAAGTTTAGTGGCTGATTTAATCACAGATCAGCTAAGTTTGTATTCTAGATTTCACTCCCGTCGTCTTCCTTTCTCCTGTATTGACACGCGGGAAAACATGAAACCGAACATAGCGTAATCTAGCCTCAGAAACCGTTTTCTTTAATCACCACCACCTTGTGTAACCCTATATGTGCCCAGTGATTACAATCAGATACATTTCAGGCTCACCAGATCAAAAGGCTGATTCCACTACAGACCAGCATAATAGGCTTAGGTTTAATCTTTGAGCTCTTCTAAACAGCGATCATGCTTCAGCTTGTCCCTCAGAAGGAAAAAATGGTGATACAACATAGCGTAAATCTGTATCAATCTGCAGTTCATTATTAACTACACATGTGCAAAAGTGAGTACACCCCTGCAACCAACACTGTGTGATCCGTGCTCCAGCCTGCAAGGACAACTATTTCCTCTATTTCCTCCACCAAGCTCACCAAAACAATATGCTGATCTCTCAAGGAACAGCAATAAGCCCTTTAGGTATCACCAGTAAGACCTGACAGCAGGCTAGCCAATACCTAGAAGGACTCCTCCAAGCAGAACATACGACTGTGGATTTTCAGTCAAAACAATTTTATTGGATACTCCAAATAAAGTGCAACGCGTTTCGTGGGGTACAAACCTGCTTCCTCAGGCAATAACAGATAGGAGTAAACAGCATATGCCAGTATCATCAACGCTGAGCGCCTCTGAGGGACAAGCTGGAGCATGATCGGTGTTTAGAAGAGTGCAAAGATTAAACCTAAGCCTATTATGCTGGTCTGTAGTGGAATCAGCCTTTTGATTTGATGAGCTTGAAATGTATCTGATTGTAATCACTGGGCACATATAGGGTTACACAAGGTGGTGGTGATTAAAGAAAACGGTTTCTGAGGCTAGATTACGCTATGTTTGTTTCATGTTTTCCCGCGTGTCAATACAGGAGAAAGGAAGACGACGGGAGTGAAATCCATCTGGAATACGAACTTAGCTGATCTGTGGTTAAATCAGCCACTTAACGTTGGTAAGAGTATTTATTATTATCAAAGATTGGAGATTATTGCTGCAAATAGTGGAACTATTTTCAAGTGAACTTTTCTATGATTGTGGGATGTGAGCGCTGTACGGACATTATGAGCAACTTATAGGGGAGCTGATACCCCCATTCTGTATAGCGATCCCTCGAACAGATCTGTTGAGCAATGCATATAGGGTGGAGGAGTACCCATATAGACTTTGTAGATAAAACGTTTGTGTATTGGTGGAGGAGCACCCAATACC
The DNA here is from genome assembly GCF_040937935.1 of Hyperolius riggenbachi. Taxonomy (NCBI): domain Eukaryota; kingdom Metazoa; phylum Chordata; class Amphibia; order Anura; family Hyperoliidae; genus Hyperolius; species Hyperolius riggenbachi. Next base: position 100,225,483 of record NC_090655.1, on the reverse strand, counting down.
ACTTCCCTATATATATGCATATAACCCTGTTGGCGCACTCTGCCGCAGGGTCATATGAATGTAGTCTTTGGCAATGCAATGGAGGCGGAGCATCGCACTGCAAGACTATGGCCAGGTGTAAAACCGGCCTCAAAGCCTACTGTGCGACACCATAGCCACATTTTGAGAAGTAAGACGTATCTTCTGGCTACTGCTAGTATGTACTCTCAGACCTGAGATGAAGTTACTGGAAGTCACAGTGGATGATGGTGGTGAGGTCCCTGAGTAAGGCATTCACTGCACTCCCTTGTTAGCTCATCATGTGCTAGTCCTATCTCTAATGCTTGCTGGAAGAAACAAATTTTAGACTCTATACGCTATACTAAATTCTTGCTGGAGTAGATTTGCTGAGGCCAGCTCGGCACTAGTTACTGTTTACCTGTGCATTTGGCTAGCTCATTACATCTACAATCAATCCTTTTTTTTTAAAAAAAAAAGCGTTTTGGCACACCTTGTTGACCCGGATGTTCATATCAACAGTATGATAAACCGCCACAGCAGCAATTGTAGCATCATTTTTATATAGTGCTGAGTCTTCACTGTGAAATATAATGCAATGTTGTTTAATCCAACTTTTAGGTAACAACCTGCATTGCGACTGGCCCAGGAGAAAATTATTTTGAAAGCACAAGAATAATAGGGGAACAGTTATTTTTGAAGGCCGTGGTATGTTTTCATCTATACTTTTCTATCTATACTATCAATACAGAGGAACACACACACACAGAGTTAACACGCACAGTACACACACACACACGCACGCACGCACGCACGCACGCACGCACGCACGCACGCACACACACACACACACACACACACACACTCCAGAGTTCTTTATTGGTACAGTAAAAAGACAGGCTGGCAGCCGATGCATTTCAGAAACACAGGTAAGTCATAGCTCGCCAAACACCAGACAGTAAGTGACAAGAAACTCTTCCCACTTGGGGTTGTACCAGCTACCTGAGTGGCTAATCAAACACGCTCATCAGATGCTGCAAAAGAGCTGGAACAGAGTATATAGCACATCTATTTATATAAAAAAAACACTTGTAAATTAGTATAAATGGTTAATATCCCATCTAGAGTTCAAACCATCCGGTACTCTAGTACCCAGATTGAAAATTCATTTGGCCTCACACACAATGATCTATGGTAATTATCCCCACTCCCTCTGCCAAGATGTTGGAATCTGTTCAGCTGCAGCCAGGGGCATAACTAAAAATCACAGGGCCCCCCCCTGCAAAACTTTGGATGGTGTCCCCTCCCCCCCTCGTTTTCTGCACAGGTAAACTGAGAACCAATGTTATTTAATTGGCCAGTGCACACATGAATGCGTTTTCCTCATGCAGATAAAAACAGACAGCAGTTGTGCAGAAAACTAATACAGAAAACCGGAAGATGGGTGTGCTCACTGCCGCAGCTTATTACACTCATTCTGTCCATCTCTGATGAAGCAGAACTGGCTCTGCAGGCTTCTCCAGCATCACTACAGTACAGAGCACTTGTGGAGGGATAAAGAGGTTGGGGGCAGGAGGCTGTACACAAGAGCCTGCTGAACACTGAATATTGACTGTCTATAAAGCTTTGTATGATTCCTTATCAGCGGCTGAGCAGATGAAGTCATTAGAACAATTGTGCAGAGAGCAGAACGTTTTTTTTCTCTCTGAGCCCTTAGTTGTCAGTCTCTCAGGACAGGGAAAAGAAACTTCTCCCCCATGGGCCCCCCTGTGGCTTCTGGGCCCCCTGCGGATGCATCCCATACAGAGTCTATTGTTAAGCCCCTGGCTGCCTCTATTCACCACAAAAGATCCTGAGTGCTGGATCATCTTTACTGAGTGCATTGTGCCCTCCTTAGAAACAAAATATGTACAGTAAAGTACAGCATTCAGCCCTAAACTGTCACCGGAGGGATCAATTGATTCCCAATTCCTGCAGACAACACTAATTGTGTGTGTGTGTGTGTACCCTTATGGTGGCCACTAATGATCCAATCTTTTTCATCCAATCTTACCAAATCTATGTAGTATAAGGGTAAATTGAGTGAGTATACTGAATGGATACTTAAGGCAGTTACTTTATATTACATAAAAATGGTAAGATTGGATGAAAAAGATTGGATCATTAGTGGCCACCTTTAGATTCCTCTTTACACAGTTTCAACCATGATAACAAGTAGACACAGTAAAAAATGGTGCATCTCATTTCTAAATTATATGTTCTATGTCTCACTGCTCTTGTGCACTCAATAAGGCCCGGTTCACATTAGCGTTCCCTGTCCGGATTCGCCGGGCCGGATCCGGACCGTATACTGTACAAACGGAACGTACGTTCCGCATAGCAATGCAAAGGCTATGCGGACGTTCACACGTGTCCGTTCTGTACAGTACGGAGCCGGACCGGATCCGAACTCCGGACTCTTTTCCAACATGCGCTATGTTTTGGGTCCGGATCTCCGGCCCATGCACCCGGACCGGAGCCGGACCTGAGCCTGACAGCACCATCCGGAACACAGAAACCAATGGGAAACGGAAGGCACAGAACACACTGCCTACAAACACCTGACGTTCTACCCCACTACCTATGCGTATCCAAGCAGCCATTTCGGATGGGGACACATGGGCCAAGCATGTCTGGAGTGGAGCAGCAGTGACAGACGTGCTGGAGCTGTTTGGCAGAATGTCGGAGGTGGAGGTGAGGCCTACAGCGGAGGAACCTGATTCTATAGGTGCACCAGGTGCACCTTCTGCTGACCCCAACATTTTTTTATTTAAATTTCGCTATTTTTTGCCCACGGATCCGGATGGCAGCCTGATGCATGCCTGATGCAAACGGACCGGATCCGGATCGGATCCGGATCGGAACCGTACAGTTCCGATCCGGATCAGGTTCGTTTGCATGGCAAAACGCAAGTGTGAACGGGGCCTAAAGGGTAGATTGCACAAAAGTTGTGTACACTGCACTATGATGTGATAATCACAACTTAGGATATTTATTTTAAAGGAAACCTGAAGTATGTAAAAAATTAAGAGTAGCCAGCCCCCTGCAGCCATCCTGTGCCCACAATGTTACCAATTGTTCCTCCGGTCTCCCACCACAGCTCGCTTTCAGTTTCTTCAGTCACCGTCCACTGCGCCTGCTCGGCCCTGGTTGGGTGCATCCTCGTTTAAGATTTTCTCGTACTGTGCCTGGGCAGGATGCTCCAGGCAAGGGGAGCGCGTACGAGGATGCAAGCGGCTAGGACCACACAGGCGTAGCAGAGGCTGACTTGTAAGTTGGCGAAAATGAGAGTAAGCCGCGGCAGGGGACCGGAGAATCGTTTGGAAACGCGTGGGCACAGGACGGCTGCAGGGAGCTGTTTACATTCTTCAGGTTCCCTTTAAGTATAAGGTTGAGTCCAGGAGTTTCTTCATGGGGACAGATATTTTGTATAGAACGCAGGAGAAGTTAGTGCAAAGGACAGGATTGGACACTCCCTAAGGGTGGCTGTTTTGCAGAAGAGGTGTGCAGAGGTTCTTAAATTTGTGGGGATAAATCTGTGAATCATTTGGCCCCATTTTTTTTTTGAGTTGTTAGTATTTTTCCTGATGTCATTTATTTTAATCGCAGGATTTGTATCAAAATGCATCCAAGGAGTTACATGGGGATGTGAATACAGCTCACCAGTGGGTGAACATGAGTGATGTCACTGTGCAACTTAATGATACTCATACAGTAAGTCTGTACAGCAATCTGTTGGTACAACATACCTGACCCTTATGATGAGCCTGTATACTTCCAAACAGCATCATTAATAATGTTATATATTTTAAAAGCCATGTCATTTTTTTTATCCTCGCTAAAACTTTGTTTCCAAAACACTGTATATACAAACAATCATGTCACCTAGTTGCGTCAGCACATAATTGCATTTTAGAAAAATATCCCAAAAACTAAACTTAGAAAAACCATACCAGAGTGCATTGTATTTTATTACATTTGTATTTTATTGAATAATGTTACATGCAAAATAAATCTAGAAGGCTTACATGTCTATCATATAAATGTGTAGGTTAGTATAAAGAGTGTATAAGTACACAAGCCTTACCTTACTAATGCCATTCCAGCAGGGCTGTGGAGTCTGTGCAAAAATCTTCTGACTCCGAATCTATGGTCTATGAATTTTTTCTCCTTTCGTTGCTATCAACAGAGTTTTCTGTCGGTGGCATCTGATCGCTGCTGTAGGCTTTTTTTTTAATTATTATTAATTTATTTGTTGTTTTACTTTAAATAAATGTTACTATTTTTCCCCCTATCCCCTCCCTCCCCCCGAGGTCCAATCAGGGTGATCCTCTCTCATAGGCATCAGCCTATGACAGGGGATCATGTAGTGAGGCGATCTAGGGGACAGCCAAGTGACAGGGCTGTCCTCAGTACAGCGCTGTGGTAGATCGCAGCACTGTACAATGTAAATAAATGCCTGTTTCTTATTTTTTTTTTTAGTCGATCGCCACTGGCAGACTGTTGATCGAGTGGAGCTCTGTCACTCAAGCCTGGATGCTCGCTAATCTCCTCCACCACCTTTTGGTGTTAGGTGGTCCTGGGGCTGCCGATCGGCGTTAGGGGGTCGCAGAGTGGTTAAACATCCGAATACTTCCGCCTAACACTGTTCAGCAGCTGAACAAGCAGACAGGGTCAGGAGTAGTTTAATGCCCTGCATGGCACGTTGTGGTGCATGTGACTCCGATACTTCCTCCTTTGGCTCCGTTGCTTCCTCCTTTCAAACCAGAAAATGGAAGTATCGGAGTCACGTGAATACATGAGTTATGTGTTGAACAGTGGCGGTGAGGAGTATTTGGGTGTTCAACCTTGCTTTCCCGAATTTAAACACCAACACTACAAAGTATTCTGTTGTGCGTTTGCATTTTATCAATGAAAGTGGCCATAACAACTCAATATTTAGTTCCATTCAATTCAGTAGTCAATACCACACAATATTTGTTGTGATGTGTTAATTTGTATCTATAATAGGGGAAAACTTGTCGACCTGGCCTAGGCTACAGCTTTGCTGCTGGAACAATTGATGGTGTTGGGCTGATCAATTTTACTCATGGTAAGTACTCTGCTGCTTCACAGGATGTAAATACTGTATATATCATCAAGGTAAATCCCACAGTTCTGAAATTCTTACAGTATGTATTCAAAATACAACTTTTCAGAAATAAAGAACAAGAGAAAGAAGGTGGAGGAGGTTCATCTGGTGTATGTCACATCATCTATAAGATTGTCACTATAAGTGACAATAGCCTACTCTAGGTTGTCACATCAGACAACCATTGCATGCGAGGGAGGAGAACCAGACCTTTTCCTCTAAAACTTCACTTTAATATGCCAAGCTGAGTTTAAAAATGGATATACGGTATACAACGGCTCTGAACCAGTTCTGTACCAAGCCTGTGGAATAAACTTTAAAGGACCGCTATGACAAAAAATTGTAATATTTAAAATACATGTAAATACATACAAATAAGAAGTACTGGTATGTTTCTTCCAGAGGGAACCTGGGCTCAAAACACAGATCGCCAGCGGCTAACACGACATCCCAAAATAAACGAGATCGTTGGTGCCACATATCCAACAGATACATGTCTGATATATGATGAAAAGCCTGAAAACAAGCATACCTAACGTCCCCACAGGGCCATGAGCCCCTAACCTTGTTTGGTGCGGTCTGACATCGGGGTGGGGGGGGGGGGGTGACACCCCCTAAGCTCATTAAAGGGAACCTGTACTGAGTAAAATTATTTAAAATAAACACACGCTGTAACTTCAAATGAACATTACATAGTTACCTTGCCATCAGTTCCTCTCAGAAGCTCACCATTTTCTTCTGCAGTTGGCTGATGGTGTAATGGTTAAGGGCTCTGCCTCTGACACAGGAGACCAGGGTTCGAATCTCGGCTCTGCCTGTTCAGTAAGCCAGCACTAATTCAGTAGGAGACCTTTGGCAAGTCTCCCTTACACTGCTACTGCCAATAGAGCGCGCCCTAGTGGCTGCTGCTCTGCTCTGGCGCTTTGAGTCCGCAAGGAGAAAAGCGCAATATAGATATTATTTGTCTTGTCTTGTCTTGTCTTCTGACCTTGATCCCTTCCAGTTCTGACAACATCTTGTCAGAACTGAAATATATCAGTTGCTGTCAGTTATAGCTGAGAGGAGAACTGATGTGTCCATGTTTCCCTATGGCTCAAGTGGGCGATGTTACAGTTTAACTGTGTGCTGACCAGGAAGCTGTTATAGGGTAGAGGCCATTTTCAAAATGGAGGACAGAGAATTTAATTGATCACAGTGGACAAACAGGACGCAGGAGAGGAGAAAGAGATTGATAAGTAGAGTACACGGGAGGTAAATATGACCTGTGTATGTTTATGTTTTGACTTATAATTTTCAGTTCAGGTTTTCTTTAAGTATAACAGTAGAAACTTTTGGCAACAAATATGTCAATACTGATAAAAAATGTATTTAGGTATAAGAACATTGAATAAATAAAGGCACCTGATTCCTATGAAATCAGTGCTTTTACTTGTTCCCATGCTTTATTTATAGGAATGACAGAGCCGGACCCAGCGTGGGAAGAAATCAGAGATGCATTACTCGGTGTGCCATCAAATGAAACCAAAGAGTGTCACCGACCGAAACCTGTCCTGCTGAACACAGGCGAGGTATGTGGGCGCCAGATATTTTGTAATGGGAAACATCAGAAGCACAAAGTTAGTCTATTAGACACATTTTAGGGCTTAAAAGTTCACAGAAGACAGATTGAGGCTGGTTTCACACTTGATGTGTCCGTTTGTAGTGCAATGTTTCTGCCACACCACATCAACCCTACAAGGCTTCATTGACTTTCATTGCATTTGCAGTAAGAAAGGGTAATGCAATGCAGGTTTTTAATGCTAGTGTGCAATGGGCCTCAAGTTAGTGCATTATTAATATACATTGCTATAAATAAAGATAACAATCAGACATTTTGTGTGGACAACACTGTGCTTTGTCATATCACACAACATTGTTTTGTTATGTACCTCCAGAGCTGAATCATGCACAAGACAAATCTAGGCAGTGGCCTAGGGCAGGGATAGAGTCTAGGGGTCTGGTGGGAGAAAAATCCAGATGACCATCGGTGGTGGGCAAAAACTGCTCTTTTGCCTAGGGCTCCATTTCATCTCAGTCTGTTTTTGTGTACCCCTTGTCAAAGTCTGTGCTTATCAAGTTCCCCCTGGTGCTGGTAACATAACTTCAAGTACCCCTTATGGCCCATACTCACGGGCAACTGTTTGGCCTGTCGCCAGCACACGTGAGCGTGTGCGCGACAGGCTGGCGACACCTCGTCGCCAGGTCCCTCCGCATACACACGGCGGAGGGACCTGGCAACTGATGCGGCGGAAGCTGTTGCTCCTCCCCCCGCCGGAAGCCCAATGTAATCCTATCTTGTTGCTGTCGCTAGTCCGCGTACTCACGCGGACTAGTGACAGTTGCGGCGGAGACTGTCGCCAGGCGATTGAGCGGTTAAATCGCCTGGCGACATCAGCGACGAGCGACAGTTCGAGGTGCGCGCCCGTGCAATGCCGCATACTCACGGGCGACCTGTCGCCGCAACACGCGCGCGCCGTGTGTTGCGGCGACAATTGTAGCCCGTGAGTATGGGCCATTAGATACCACTTGACACATATTTATTCACAGTAAAGTTGTACTGTTAATAAACGTATGATCTCTAAGTATTTTCTATTGTTTTTAATAATCTCAACCAGTGTTTCTCAACATTATTATAGCATGTATCCCTTTATTAATGACTGTATTGGGCAGGGACCCCTTGTTGTGAGTAAATTCACCCTCAAGTACACTTTGATGCATATATATTGCTCATGAGTTCTTCACAATAGTGTATAAATAATTTTCAAACCTTCCTTGATGCTTCAAACACTTATTCAGGTTAATTTATATATGGTTTATAATTTTTTTCTATCTTAAAACTTAAAATAATAGATGAACTATGTCAAGTTTAAGTAACCCCAACTTAAGTCCCCCCCTCCCCCCCCCCATGCATTGAGGACCTAGGATCTAAACTGCTTATTTAAATGTATTTCTATATAATGTATCAGTTTCTAAAAAAAGAAAAGTTGTTAAATGTTTCTATCTTTATCAAGCCCAAGTACCCCCTGTAACCTTCAGACGTACCCTCAGGGGTATGCATTCTGAATGTTATGAATCTTGGCTGTAGAGTCTCATGGATTGTCTGCACATCACGATCTGCACATAATAATAAGCTCCTGTTACTTAATGAGGCAACCATTACTAATACATGGGGTGTGTAAAGATCTGATCTTCAATCAGCAGTTGGCTGTCAAAGAACATTTTGTTACTGAGTCTGTTAGACAAAACTATCACAAGCTCCGTGAGAAGGGAAAAACTCCATAATGCAAGAATTCGTTCATAAGGGAAACATTTTATTCTTGATTCCAAAGGAGTAAGTGTGTCACAGAACAAGGGAAGGGGATGGTGTGTGGGGGGAGTACTGTAGTGCAAAGGGAGAGGAAGGTTGATTGTTGAACAAGTAGAGAGGGACTGCCAGACAGCAAAGAAGTAGAGGGAAAGATTGCAAGCTGGTAAGTGCTATTGGGCAGCAGCAGGTGGACTGGCCATCCAGATGGGCAACACTGATCTGTAGTATTTGCTACAACTGGCTCTCCTAGAAGACTATTCCACATGTGTACAGACAGTAAAGAGCTCTTTCCAAAACTGCAGATTAAACCTGCTTTCCCTTAGTCCCAAGGGTACATTCAAGTCTATTCTGGTAAACTTAAAGTCAACTTTTCACTTCATTTTTAGTATGAGCTTTTTAGATTTTTATAATTGGTTATGCTATCTCCTACTGGCAATTCTGTTGTCACAATGAACCTTAAAGGAACTGAAGCTACCACTGTGCATACCTTGTTTTTCATGGTTTGACCCAAGTCTTCATCAGACTTGCTTGTTTTATGGTTAGAAATTGCCATGACTCTGTTTCTATTTCTTGTAGATGTACAGACCTTTACCATGGCATCCAACAATAATTGATGTTCAGCTGGTCACCGTGGGATCCTTTGCTATCATCCCTGTTCCTGGAGAGTTCACGTAAGCTCCAATAAAGCGTGGCAATTTTACAACAGCAGTAGTGGAATTAAGAATGGTGAATGGAGGTTGCATTCCATAGCCACTCTTCCTTGGCAGACATTTTCATTATGTGTCACATCTGATTAAGCCTTATATTTTTCTCCACAGAACAATGTCTGGAAGAAGACTGAGGGAAGCAGTGCAACAGGTGTGAAGTAATGTATTTCCTCAATGTTAATGTAATTATTTCCTCTGGGTACTCCAGTTTCCCCCCAGTCCTATATCCCCTAAATATAAACAAATAGGTTTATTGGTCTCTCTCTACCACCCTCCAATATAGAAATACACAATGATGAGCGATTTCTGCATTTGTTATTTGGGGTAACAATTGCTGCAATTGTTATTTGTGGTGTAGTGAGGGCTAGATTTATTATTTGGTGATGATGATTGCTACTTTTGTTATTCAGGATGTAATAATAACTGTGCTTCTTATTTGGAGGTAATAATTGCTGCATTTGTTATTTGGAGTAAAATGATGGATGCATTTTTTATTTAGGGGTAATAACTGTTGCATTTGTTATTTGAAGTATGATGATGACTGCGTAGGGATGAGCAAAATTGTTTCTAGCAAGTTAGTGAGATTTTTATCAAACTTCCAATCTGTCAGCAAGAATCTCACAACTTAGTTTTGCAAATCTGGTATTAACCTCCCTGGCGGTATGATTATTTCCGAGATTTAGGACCTAAAAGCGGTGCATTTTTTGCATGCTTTTAGGGATCCATCTGAAAATGGCGCCTGCGAATAATGGCGCACGGTGTTGCCGCTAATCCGTTTGCCGCTTATCGCTATTTAACGTTAAAGCCTTATTGTTATTTAACGTTAAAGCCTTATTCTTATTTAGCGTTAACACACAGAACCCTCTCTGTACCTATCCCTAATCCTAAGACCCCCCTGGTGGTGCCTAACCTTAAGACCCCCCTGGTGGAGCCTAACCCTAAGACCCCGCTGGTGGTGCCTAACCCTAACCACCCCCCTGGTGGTGCCTAACCCTAAGACCCCCCCAGTTGGTGCCTAACCCTAACCACCCCCCTGGTGGTGCCTAACCCTAACCACCCCCCTGGTGGTGCCTAACCCTAAGACTCCCCCCCAGTGGTGCCTATCCCTAACCACCCCCCTGGTGGTGCCTAACCCTAACCACCCCCCTGGTGGTGCCTAACCCTAAGACTTCCCCCCAGTGGTGCCTAACCCTATCATTGACAGTGTTACATTAAATCCATTCACTGTTTTGCAGTTAAATAACTTCTGCAGTTTGGCTTATGTAGGGCGCTATTGATAAATAATGTTACTGTGGGCAATAACGTCTGCTGTTTGGCAAATAAACGGCACTATTGATAAATATCGTTAGTGTGTGCCACTATTGATAAATAACGTTAGTGAGTGCCGTTTTTCTTCTTTTTTCCCTATGCGCCATTATTATGCAGTACTAACTAAATAGCGATAAGCGTATGTTTTTAATGCGGCGCCATTTGTATGCATAGGCACTGTGCGCCATTATTCACTGATCCGTGCTTTTAGACCCTAAAACCACAAAATAATCATGCTGCTAGAGAGTCTGCAGCAGCCCCTACACTTACTCACCTCCCTGGGATCCAGCGCTGCAGTTTTCCTTCCATCATTTGGGTGGCATTGTAACCCTATAATGAGATCGCTGACTGTCGTCATGATGACAGACGGCAATCTCACCAGGGGGATGCAGAGTCTCGGAGGACAGGAAGATCCCGGGGGATGTGAGTTGAAGTGCCCGCTGTGCGCTATACTCTGCATAGATCTCGCGGCGGGCACCACGAGTCATGCTCGGGGTTACCGCTCTGAGCTGTGGATTTCCAACCTCGAGCCTGACTGGGGGTTACCGCCAGGGAAGTTAAAATGGCTCCAATGCATTTGCATTGCTTCATTGTGTCCATGTTTTGATTACAGTGAATTAATATAGTAAATAAAGAGAAAACTGTTCCAGGCATTTTCCATCTTTACTGCCTCTGACTGAATGTACCAGAATGGAGCGAGGCTGACTGAGATAAGATTCATTACAGCAGACACATTTATGATTATATTGGAATGCTTGCAATGCAAATTGCATGTAGACACATAATAAACACAGAGCAGTGGGTAAATGGAATTTTATTTTATGGCTGACAATCTTTAATGTACCTGCCCTCCATACCTACAAAAACATCAAATATTTTATATTTGTTGTTTTAAAATCTACTCACTTGCAGGATGTCTTTTTTTTTTCTTCTAGGAACTGGATCCATCTAGCTCTGCAAACATTGACGTGGTTATTTCGGGACTCAGTAATGTCTATACACATTATATCACCACCTTTGAAGAGTATCAGGTGAAACAGACTAGGATATGCTGAGAAAGAATAGCATTTAACTTGGAGATTAAACATAAACATATACTGTATTTGACCTTTTAAGATTAATGCTGCATAGGCATGAATGTTATAAAGTATTGGAATGTAATAATTCATAGCCGCGCCATGCAAAACTGCATTGAAATAGAAAAAACAGGCTTTTATTGGGCCATGTCAGTAGATATGAATTATTAACAAATCTCCTATCTGGAATGAATAGCTCAAAAATGGTGGTAAAGTCAACTGAACAATAACACAAACCACACACACATTATATATATATATACCGGTATATATATATATATATATATATATATATATACATACATAGGGCTTGATTCACAAAGCCGTGCAAACTGTTTAGCACGGGTGTGCCATTCGCTGACTTTTGCGCGCGCAAAGTGCCGCAATTTGCGCAAATCGCGGCACTTTGCAAAAGTCCGCGAACGGCACTTCGCGTGCTAACTGTTTAGCATGATGGATGACTGACTGAGCTAGAGAGCACAGCTCTCATTTTTTATTTTCCATATGTTGTGAATATGTGATTATGTTATTCACTTAGCACCCTAGCACTGAGCACTTTTATTCCCTGACGACGGCTCCAATTAGGGAGCCGAAACATGTTGGATTTGTGGTGGGGGGAATATAGCACATAAACAACTTTAGTGAGGAATAGGCTGATCAGAACTGACTTTGTATTTGATAGTCAATGATCTGATCGATGAATTGGTGGAAAATATATATGATTTTTAATTGGAATAATAAAAGTTATATTTTATATAAATACATTTATTACTCTGGACAGGAAGCAATTTTGTTTCGTTCAATCTAGATAAACCGTCTCTGTTTTCTTATTAAACAGGATATCACAGAACTGCTCTGATTCCCAAAAACATGTCCTGCAAGGCAAATGTCTTGGTGAAAGCTTCTGATTTGCTCTGAGCAGTGTATGTCAAGTCCTCCATTCTACTACTATAGACACAATACTATTAGACACAATGTTAACATTTCAAGCTTATCATTGTCGAATCGACACCAGAAAGTTGCTGCTTATCGAGACAATTTAGTATTTTTTTTTATCACTAACCCGGTTATTACATTTGTTATTTGGTTGCAGGAGTTTGTCAGGTTTGGAGAACTTTCGCTTTTTAAAATTAAGACAAGTCCGCAGCACTTAATGTTAACTTGCAACCCGATATAAGACATTAGATTTCAGAACAATTTCCCTTTAGATGGAAAGATAGGATAGCTACATAATGTATTTAGGTACTAGGATAACTGGACATGTTACAGATGTCTTAAAAACTAACTTTCTCCTACTCCTTGAAGTACTACAAGCTGTTTTGAGAAGATGGGATTCCCCACTGTCACCACCATGTTTACCCACTGGGCAGTGGAGGTTATGTACCTTCCCTGCCCGTGTTTGGTCAGATGGACCTTAGCCCTAATACTGTGTGCCAGAAATTTGTTGACCTGCCTCTGCACATGCCAGAACAGGTCCAGGATGCCTGCCTCAGAAAAATATCTTCTTACTGGTACATTTTACTATGGCGCTGCAATGCCTACAATTTTTCTTTCAACACACTGAGATCATCAATAACATAGTACGGTTGGTCACACAGAAGTTGGTGTGACACTGTAACACTATAGGTTGATCTTATAGCAGGCAGTGACCAGGCAAGGGGTACTGTCATAAATGTCTGTGACATTGTTTTCACTTTCTTTACACACTGAGATCATTGTTAAAGAGTAACTGTCAGACTGCAGAAGCTAATTTAAACCTCTATTCTCCTGTGTTAAACAGTTTAGAAGGAAGCCAAAAAGGCATTAGTGAAGATAAAAATCTCTCTTACCTTTGATGTGTGCTTATCAGCAAAGCTGTTAGACCCAAGCAGGACGCAAGCCACATACTATACTGCAAAGCATTCTGGGGCCCTCCCCTCGGCTGCTAATGAGACGTTACAGCAGCTTGTAATCAGTCCAGCGCGTAGCACTGATAAATCTCCGGGCAGAGTACACTGCAGGAGTCAGCTATTGTTCCTAGCCACATGGCTAATTAATATTCACTGCACACTGTGTTATTCAGTACAAGCTTTTCTGTGATCAGGAAGCAGGCAGGACATGACGACACAATTGGCTTCATAGAAGACAGAAAAACATGGAACCTGCCATGAGCTGTCAGGAGCATCAATCTCTGCATATACTATATAAAAATTCTGTGAAGTACAAACGTGGACAGTGAAATGCATATGTAATGTAAGTACAGCCAATCTTTAGCTACTGATATATGTGTTTATTTTCTCTGAGACCTTATACCTAACAGCTGCTCTTTAACACATAGTAGGGTCAGTCACAAGAGTGTTGATGTGGTGCTGTGTGGGGATAAAAGCACATGTAGTGTTACAAATGTCAGTGACACTCTATCACTTTTGCCCATTGACACTGGGCTATAACATTGACACAACCATACACTACACTGTATATGGGTATTGTGTTTTTGCAAGACACCACACCACAAAAAGCAACAACACATCAGTACAGCAGGGTCAATGTCAGTTCCTTTACAGGACTTTAGTGGTAAGGATCGTCAAAAGGACTACTGGGAAAGGGGGTGGGGGGAATTGGGGGGTCCTATCTGGTGAACTGCAAGGAGCTGAGCACCTAAGAAGCAGCTTCACAGCACTAATAGCACAATCAGCCTATCTCTCACTGTCCCTCAATCTGCAGCAGCAAAACCTCTCCCTGCATCCTGTGCACTGGCAGCGAACTACTACGTATGCACTGCAGAATGCCGGTAACTGTTTATTGAGCACCATTAACCACCCTGGCGTTCTATTAAGATCGCCAGGGCGGCTGTGGGAGGGTTTTTTTTAAATAAAAAAAAAACTATTTCATGCAGCCAACTGAAAGTTGGCTGCATGAAAGCCCACTAGAGGGCGCTCCGGAGGCGTTCTTCCGATCGCCTCCGGCGCCCAGAATAAACAAGGAAGGCCGCAATGAGCGGCCTTCCTTGTTTTGCTTACATCGTCGCCATAGCGACGAGCGGAGTGACGTCATGGACGTCAGCCGACGTCCTGACGTCAGCCGCCTCCGATCCAGCCCTTAGCGCTGGCCGGAACTTTTTGTTCCGGCTACGCTGGGCTCAGGCGGCTGGGGGAACCCTCTTTCGCCGCTGCTCGTGGCGGATCGCCGCAGAGCAGCGACGATCGGGCAGCACACGTGGCTGGCAAAGTGCCGGCTGCGTGTGCTGCTCTTTATTTGATGAAAATCGGCCCAGCAGGGCCTGAGCGGCAGCCTCCTGCGGTGATGGACGAGCTGAGCTCGTCCATACCGCCCGGCTGGTTAACCTCAATGGCGGTAAGCCCGTGCTGAGCACGGGCTATGCCGCCGGAAGGCACCGCTCAGGCCCCGCTGGGCTGATTTGCATAATTTTTTTTTGCTACACGCAGCTAGCACTTTGCTAGCTGCGTGTGCAATCCGATCGCCGCCGCTACCCGCCGATCTGCCGCTGTCCGTCGCACCGCAGCCGCCCCCCCCCCCCCCCCAGACCCCCTGCGCTGCCTGGCCAATCAGTGCCAGGCAGCGCTGAGGGGTGGTTCGGAGTCCCCTTTGACGTCACGACGTTGATGACGTCAGTGGCGTCATCCCGCCCGTCGCCATGGGGACGGGGGAAGCCCTCCAGGAGATCCCGTTCTTTGAAGGGGCTGGGGGGATGCCGCTGAGCAGTGGCTATCATGTAGCATCATCTTGTCTCGCTACATGGAGAAAAAAAAAAAAAAAAAACTGCTTTGCTGTCCCCTGGCGGATTTTAATAAACCGCCAGGAGGGTTAATATGAAATGTGATGCCCCTAAAACAAAGAGATTAAAAACCTTGTGGAGACATACCGGTAATCATAAAATACAATGGGTTTTATTCAGAAAACCTCTCATAAATTACTTATTTATCACCTAATTGATAAAAATACCCTTTCAGCACATTTACAAGCAAAATAATCACTCAAAATAAGTTGTTCTTGATTAACTTAATTTCAATATTATTTTTCTTACCTTAATTATATTATATTTTTGCTCTTTGGGAGCTTAAAGAGAGCCTGTAACAAAAAAAAGTTCCCCTGGGGAGTACTCACCGCGGGAGGGGGAAGCCTCAGGGTCCCAATGAGGCATCCCCCTCTCCTGCAGCTGCAGGCAGTCCAGCGCTGGCTCCCCTGAAGTGTCCCAGAATCCTCCCTCGACAAGCCTGATAAGCGCTGATTTATTTACCTCTCCTGGCTTCAGCGGGGGCGCTGTTGTGGCTCTCCGCATGGAAATAGGCGAAAATAGCCGATCTCCGTCGGGTCCGCTTTACTGCACAGGCACAGCAGACTTGTGCCTTCGCAGTAGAGCGGCCGACGGAGCTCGGCTATTTTCACCTATCTTTGTGCAGAGAGCGGATACTGCGCCTGCGCTGGAGCCGGGGAGGTAAATCCGTTCTGGGAGGATTTTTGCTGCCGCCGTGGGACCGAAGAGGGCGGGGAAGCCTCAATAGGATGCGGAGGCTTCCCCCACCCGAGGTGAGTACCCCACAGGGGAGGTTTTCTTCATTAAAGGTTTTCTTTAAAAATGTAACCTAGATAAGGTGAAAACAGGTTAAAAAGCTTTGTGAATCATGCCCAGTATGTCTTAAATAAATAAAATAAAGAAAACATTTCCTTAATTGATTAAGTAAAAACTGTCTTTTCATTTTCTGCATGACTATCTCAAAACCTGTGGAGGAGTTATAAAGTGAGTTTCAAAGCACTCGTCCTCAAGGCTTATTTCCACGATAAATTGTATTTTTAGTATAATGCATTGCATCTGTTTGTTATATGCACCGTGGACCACATTGGCGTTACTTTCGCACACATTTGTGAACATTTATGTAGTAATTCTGTGCATGTTTGCATTTTTGATGAGGTATACTCAAAAGTGTATAGGGGATTGAAATTGTGTGTTTTAATGCATTCTTATGCACTTCCGCGGACTATAATGGGAACACAAAATATAACATGAAGTGCATTTGGTATCTGAAAAAAAAAAAAAAAAAAAAGCAACACAGAAATGGGAACACAAAAATAAGGTACCATATGAAACACAAACCGCATGTGTTTTCCAGAATGCATACAATTGCTTACAGTGGAAACAAGTGCTATATGTTATCTTCATACAACTGTTTATTTTAGTCACGATGCTCCTACTTCAGGTGGCCACACACAATAAAATGATACGATTTTACAGAAATTCGATAAAAACAATTGGTTGTCCCAAAAATCGAAAGCTTTTTTTTTTTAATTTAAGCATGAAATGCAATCGGTTTTCTCAAAATATAGATATAGGGTAGTTTGTCAATTTCTTAATATATACACCTAGTCAATATTCTCAGACTTTTCAATCATTTTTTTTTATAATTGAGGAAAAATTGAACATGTGTGGTATACACTTGTCAGAGTTTTTTAGATTGTACAATCAATCAAAAAAAATGATTGTATTAATTAAAAAAAATTTTTTTAAAAAATTGTATGCCGTGTGGCCACCTGTATTCAGAGTCTTCTAGTGTTCTCCAACCCTGTCCTCAAGGCCCACCAACATGTTGCATGTTTTGTGGAAATCCACACTGGCAGATAATCAGCTCTGCTGAGA
This sequence comes from Hyperolius riggenbachi, assembly GCF_040937935.1. Lineage (NCBI taxonomy): Eukaryota > Metazoa > Chordata > Amphibia > Anura > Hyperoliidae > Hyperolius > Hyperolius riggenbachi. The sequence goes on along the minus strand of NC_090655.1, from coordinate 100,208,247 downwards.
CACTAATTACCCCACCTGTGAATGTGTGTGGTTTCCTGCAAAACATGTACTGTTGGTGGGCCTTAAGGACAGGGTTGGAGAACTATGTTCTAGGATGAAAATCATGCATAAAATCTGGCAGTAATTCTCAGTGACCCTCTGCAATGCCAGGTAAATCCATTATGCAACATTTCTGAAAACATAAACGTTTTTGCGACTGTGCAATCAAATGCGCATCACAGACCCAGCCTAAATGCATTTATTTAAATAGCACAACAGTGCCGTAGTACATGCAAACATAAAACGAATTTTACTTCCTCAGGGTATTGAATTTTGAAGAGTAAACTTATTTCTGTCGAGTAAATATTGATATGAAAATGTGAATATTTAGATGATTTTTTTTTTAAACATGTGAATAATTTATCACAGAATTCTAATGATTAGGTTTTGCTTCCCTGTGAGGGGAGAAGTAAGAGTGTTGTGTTTTCTTCTTACAGGCGCAGAGATATGAGGCTGCATCTACTATTTTTGGGCCGCACACACTCTCTGCTTACCTGAAGCACTATGGCATTCTGGCTAAAGCAATAGCCGAGGTAAGCAATTACCAAAGTAATCCAGGGCAGACCTAGAGTAATACTGCTATGTTGCAAAGGTTTATTATATAGACTGAATGTTTTTCACAAGATTAGGTTGTCATTAAAGTGAACCCGAGGTGAAAATTATGTTTTTTTAGATATCCCACGGTTTCATTTTATATTTTAACATTAACAAACTAGATTGAATGTTTTGTTTCCTCTGCTCAGTGCCAGCCTAATAAGTGTCCCAGAATTAGTAAAAGGTCAATAGTTCATGTATTGTATCTCCCTCTGCTCTATTCTGCCAGGAAAACTTTTATGGCTGTAGTTTGCTTATCAGCGATGTTTACTATATTTCCAACAAGCTACCGTCAAGACAGAAGCTGTCACTTCCATGCCTAGAAATTAATTCTTTCACTCAGCAAAATAAAACAAGCAAAAAAAACTTGGTTATTAATATGTTTTTTATTGTACATACACATGATTATCTCATCATGTCATAAATCGTCTCCGGTACACTTCAAGACAACCACTGAGCTTCTTCCAATCAATCTCCCTTCTAATTTTTGGCAAGGATCTGTTTGGCCTTATAGTGTTTTCTTCACCCTAAAAAATGAGACACTATATGACTCAGTTTAAATTCTTTAACCACAAAGCGTTTCGTTGGACATGGTCATCAGCTGATATCTATTTAGAAGATTTATTGCTAAGTGAGTACCTCTTTAAGACCCAAAGGGACGCTCATTTGCAATTTATCTTTCAAAAAGACACCACACAATGAAATTGGTTGTGACCAGCAAAATGCGTTATGATTAAGGCTGGTTTCACACCAGGACGTTGCTTTTTAGGGGATGTTATGGTCGCATAACGTGCCCCTAACGCAACGCCTGGTGCTCTCTGATGTGGACGTCAGAGTGAGCCGCGTTGTGCAGCTCGCTCTGGCGTCCGTGATGACGTGATGCATACTGTTGGACGCATGCGGTATTACGTGCTCCCGCCCGGCCAATCGCCGCACTGAGCGGCCGCTCCAGGAAGTAAACACTGCATGTCACTGAGTGCAGTGAATATTAATTAGCCATGTGCCTGGCCGCTCTCCGCTCCTCCCCAACGTTACTGAGCATGTGCAAACAGTCTAACGCGGCTCTGCCGCTTATAAGGTACTGCATGCAGTACGTTGCCTTGTGACGCAGCGTTACTAAGTAACGCAACGTGGGCACTGTGAACAGCCCATTGATATTTCATTGCTGTGCAGTGGGGTGCGTTACAGGCTGCTCTAACGTGCGCCTGTAACGTCCCACTGTGAAACCAGCCTAAAAGATTAAAATAGGAATCATATAATTAATAGGAAATGTATTATTAACATTAGAATTGTCCCTCTAATGGTGGCCATACTTGGTACAATTTTTTCATACAATCTTACCATTTCTATGTAGTATAAGGTAAATTAAGTGAATATACTGAAAGGATAATTTAGGCAGTTCCCTTATATTACATAGAAATGGTAAGATTGTATGAAAAAAACTGTACCATGTATGGCCACCATAAGTTTGAGAAAGTCTGGAACCCATGACTGTCGGCGGGAAAGGTGGAGGGAAGGAAGGGAGGGGTTGTGTGTGTAGGGTTTTATAATGTTCCAGGCTGTGACTGTGTATTGTCTATGTATGCCTTTCTTTTTTTTTCTTTTTTTTACAAAAGATAGTAACAATTATCTGTTAAACAATGTAATCGTAGAGATATGTGGACCAAGGATATTCCAACTATATCAGACCAAGATTGGTTGAAGGCCCTTCAGGCTATACCCCTATTATCAGTAAATGCCACACAGAAGTTCACGCAGCTTCAAATAATCCATAGGTCTCAATATACACCTAAACGACTATTCAAATTTGGTCTGCTTCCCTCGCCAGCCTGTCCTAGATGCGCTAGAGATCACGGGGACCTGTTGCACATGCTCTGGAACTGTCCCAAATTAAGGAGATACTGGAATAATATTTTGATGGCTATAGATCAAATTTTTAAAATAAAGATCCCACGTACTGAGGTGGTCTGTGTGTTGGGGGCATTTGAGGATGGCACTATGTCCGAGCATACTAGAATTGCGATCTTAAGAGTACTGTTTGTGGCTAGGAAATTGATTCTTCAGATGTGGAAAAATCCCAATCCCCCCACTATAAACATGTGGATAGTGCAGGTAAACGCCTCGCTAAAATTGGAAAAAGTTATTTACAAACATAGGGGGGCTGTGGGTAAGTTTGAAAAAATATGGTGCAACTGGCTGGCCGCACATGATTATGTAGATCCCGATCTTATCAGAGACCAGATCTTGGCAAATATTGGCTTATCAAGAACAGAGGCGTCAATTCACCAGAGAGGATTTACTAAGAGAAAAAAGGTAGGTAGTTTATCTCATGAGGTATTTTAACACTCTGGAGTCAATTCACCAGTGTGAGAGGACAGAGAGAACAGTGTTCGATAGCAGGGGATAATGGAGAGATATGCATGAGGAAAGTGTGAGAAAGCAGAGAGTTAGGTAATCGGTATTAATGATTTACATGGGATAATTTTTCTCTCTGTAAGCTTGAAAGTGAAGCATTGTGGGTAGGAGTCAGAGTTTTACCACTACCTGACCAGAGTATTCCCGCCTTTTACTGTCGGATCATATCATAAATCATATCACGAGTGAGTCTGAACTTCTTCACCGCCTCTGTCTCAGTAAAATTATCAAGAACTGTTCTCTCACGAAAAATACGAGGGGCGATTAAACAGACCCTCCTCCTGCGCCTTCGTCTCCTCATAATAGAAGCAAGCTCTAAGGCCTAGTGCACACCAGAGCGGTTCGGCTGCGTTTTGCGATCCGCTTGCGGCTGCGGATACGCTTGGGTAATGTATTTCAATGGGCTGGTACACACCAGAGCGGGAGGCGTTTTGCAGAAACGCATACTCGCGGGCTGCTGCAGATTTTGGATTGCGGAGGCGTTTCTGCCTCAATGTTATGTATAGGAAAAATGCAAACCGCTCTGAAAAACGGCACTTCAGAGCGGTTTGCCAGGCGTTTTTTGTTACAGTAGCTGTTCAGTAACAGCTTTACTGTAACAATACATGAAATCTACTACACCAAAAACGCTCCACAAAACCGCAAAATGCTAGCTAAAACGCTACAGAAAAATAAGAAAAAGCGTTTCAAAATCTGCTAGCATTTTGCGTATCTGCTAGCGGTTTTTGGTGTGCACCGGGCCTCACAGAGTAAGCTCAAAAGGCTCCATCTTCCACAGCAGCAGCTGCTGTGTGAAAACCACGATATATCCAGGTTCATTCAGGGGATAAAGAGATGAAAAAATAACTAATGGCCACACCCCCTTTCTTCCCTGGTGAATTATGATTTGGAGAAAAACTAACTACTATCACTTATTTATCTCATACTTATCTCACATTTATCTCTTGCATTTCTCTCTGTCGATATTTTCCCCTATACTTTTGGAGAATTGCTATTTGGAGATATCACAGGAGGTACATTACCTCCCAAGAGATAAATAGGTTGGTAACCTCTGGTGAATTGACGCCATAGAATGTTAATTTTAGCTAAGACATGCTTGAATTTGTTGTATCTTTATGTACTATACTCTTGCTGTACGAAAGCTACTACCCGTCAATGCCTTGTATGACTTGTAAGACCTCAATAAACTGAGTTTTGTTGATCAAAAAAAACCAATGTAATCATATAGTGTTTAATCTATGAGCAGGGCGGGCTCTAGACTTTTTGCTACCTGAGGCAAACATGTGAGGATGTGCCCCACCCACCTATTTTGGAATGATCGCACAGCACCAGACAATTTGCTCTGCTTCATTTAATGTTCTCACATGACATGCTGCAGCACAACTCAATAGCACATTGGCGGGCTGTGAGTCTGTGACAAACAAACTGCTCACCCTCAGGTACACACAGTACATAAATTCTGCCCCTGAAATATCTGTTCCTGATGCAAATGTTTTACCTTGCTTCATGAGAGAACCAACCCTGTCTATGAAGAGGTAAGATAGTAAATGCTGAGATTCATCTGTAGGGGATGCCTCTTGTTTGTAGTACAGAGGTAAATAAAATCTTAGTTTAATAGAATATTGAGTCATAGTTTAAATTTGATGTTTTTTTTTTTTTACCATTAAAATACAGGACAAGTCTTACCAACTGAAAAGACACAGAGCTGCTATAGATTCCGGACCCATAGTCTCTGAGGCCCGGTTCACACTAGGATGTAAACGCAGCAGATGCATAAACATTGCAATAAGCAAACCTGCTCAGGATGTGATGCTGGCATTCTTCACTTGGGACACTGCGTTTGCATTGCCACCCGTCCACTGGTACTTCCAGCGCATTTCCCGTCTTCTGCCCCATCCCCACTCATCCTCTGCTCATCCGGAGACCAAAAAGCATGGGGGCCTCCTGTTGGTTTGTAAAAAGAAAAAAAAAAGTGAATCCTACCTAGCAACAGAACTTTCTGTACTGCAGGAGGATTCCCATTGGCTCCTTTGAAAACAGGAAGCCATAATTTTCCTGGTCTCAATGACAAGCAGGGAAGTCGACAATCAATTTCTATGGGGCAGGTGAACAATTTTAATGTGGGGGAAGCCTAGTGGGAAGAGACACCATCCCTTCCTATAGGCTTCTATCCCATCCGATTTGCAGTCCAGCTACGAAAAATGCATTGTGGGACAAAAGGGCAGGAGAGCCTGGCCAAAAAGGCCTTACAGTCTAAGGATTTAAGGCATAGGAGAGGAGGTAAAGGGAAGCTGTGTATGAGATGGTAAAAAATGATGACCAGTGGCCAAAGTGTCCTAGGTAGGAGAGTATGCTTGCCTGAAGAGGTGTGTTTTCAGGTTGCGCCTAAAAAGTGTACGCATGGGTGAATGGCGGATGTGAGGGAGGGTGTTCCAGAGGAGGGAAGAGGATCGAAAGAAGTCTTGTAAGCTGGAGTGAGAAGAGGTGACCAGAGAGGAAGACAGAAGAATATTGTTATGCTGGGGATACACGGTACGTTTCTGTACCGTGTATCGACCAGCTGATCCGGCCAGCTGATAATATTCAGCTGGCCCGATCATGCCGCTCAACCCGCGCCCGCTCGATTCCCGCCGGCGGACAATGGCAGGGAATTGAGCGGTGATAAGGAAGCGCTGGTGGGGACGAACGGCAATCAATCCGCGTGCACGCGCGGACGAGCGGGGATGCGCCGGCATCGAGCCGCTGGCTCGATCCGGCGCATAAAACGAGCCGTGTATGTCCGGCCTTAGAGCGGAAATTGTGTTCAGGATGTTATCTGGAAATAAGTTTATTTAGATAAGGAGCTAGGTTGTAAAGAGCTTTGTAGACGGGGTCAGTTTTCTGGTAGATTTGATCTATTTAACTGAATTTTAAAGTGATCTATTGATCCCCACAAACCAGAGCCGGATGAAGGCTAAATGGGGCCCTAAGCAAAGTAACTGATTTGGGCCCCCCATCATGTCGTAATAGAATCAGAAGATGCAGCTGCACAGCAACATGCCGCACACACCGGGGCAGTCGAGCTAATGGTTGCTATGGGCAACAGCCCGCTTTCCTCTGTGGGTGCGCAATGCAGGGAATAGCAGCGGCAAAATGCAGAGTGAGAGATGAATGGCTGGGACATTTGCACTCAGGGGCTGGGGCACCCCTGTGAAGAGGGCGCCAGATATCACAGCAGCAGCACTTTCCCCCTGCATCTCCAGCCTGGCATCTCCATAGCAGAAAGCTCTGAACACCGCCAAACCGGAAGCCGTTCCGCAGACAGAATTACATAACCACCCCCACCACCGAACAACTGATTTCCTCCTAAACTAGACAGCCACCATGCAGCCTCCATCCCAGTGAATACGATAATCCAGCAGAGAAGGCAGCCGCAGCGGGGGAGAATGATGGCACCAGATGACTCGCATTCACCTATTGCGATCCAAGCAATAGAGGTCCCGTCATCCGGAGCCCATCTCCTCTAGAGTGCTGCCAGTCTATTACTACTACTATTACTACTTCCTACTTCCTGTCTGATCGGAGAATCAGGAAGTTCAGAGCGACGGGATCTCTATCGCTTGGATCATGGATAGGTGAGTGAGCGTTTGCCATCTGCTGCTGTCATTCTTGCTGCAGCTGTGGTTCTCTGTGGGAAGGGAGGGTTGGAGTGGGGAGCGTCAGAGCGCACAATAGCAGGAGGGGGACCTAGGAGGAGAGCCTGGCTCTGAAGACAATCAGCAGCACGCGGCATCATTTGACAAGACAAGACAGAACAAATATCCTTTTATATCGTGCTTTTCTCCTGGCGGACTCAAAGCGCCAGAGCTGCAGCCACTAGGACGTGCCCTATAGGCAGGAGCAGTGTTAGAGAGACTTGCCTAAGGTCTCCTACTGAATAGGTGCTGGCTTACTGAACAGGCAGAGCTGAGATTCGAACCCTGGTCTCCTGTGTCAGAGGCAGAGCCCTTAAAGGAACTCTGAACAGTAGCATACACCACAACTAATTAATTACATCCTAATTATATCCCCCTGGGTTCCTTATATTTCATTGCATTGTGCTGAATCGAGCTGCCGACTTTGGAGAAAAGTCGTCTTGTGGCTGCGATTTCGATCGTGAAAATAGCGAAAACTAAAAAGCATAGGGCGGCCGTTTATATATCATTGGAAAGAGGAGAAAAAGAGCTTTAAAATGATATGCATCTTTCCATAGTTACTGCACTGCTCTGAGTCCCTTTAACCATTATACCATCCAGCCGACAGGATGGCGAGGGCTGGTTTATGTGCTGATGGGGCCCCGTTGACTCTGAATGGGGGGGCCCCAAGCAACTGCTTTTGTTGCCTGGTCGGTAATCCGGCCCTGCCAAACTGATTTAAAACATTTAACACATTTCTGAGGGTGCATATAATTATTCAGGTGGAAGTTTTCAAAGTTTTAAAATTTATAATTGTACTTAAATTCTAAAAGCTTCCATGATAAATGTTATCTTTGCATTTATACTTGCTTTCATTTCAGAATACTGTTCATCAACTGCCCAAAGGACCAGAACCACCATTCGTTAATGAATCCCAACTTAATAGTTGGCTGCCTTTTGTTCCTGTAGACAAAGCCCCAGACAACAAGACAATTGGAGATATTTTGAAAGATGTCAGTGCATCGTATCTGCCAGTAAGTAATATATGAATTATGTGGTATAAAGTTGTCCTCATTACAAGGAATTGGTTTGTGAAATAGTTGACAATTATTTTTATAAGCTAAGATGAGAGGACCAAAGGAACAGAAGTGCATTATAACCTCTATCCCTAAAGAGGAGTTCTGAACCTCTTTCCAGGGTAGATGGGCCCCAAAGAGGAGTTCTGAACCTCTTTCCAGGTTAGATGGGGCCCAAAGAGGAGTTCTGAACCTCTTTCCAGGGTAGATGGGCCCCAAAGTGGAGTTCTGAACCTCTTTCCAGGGTAGATGGGCCCTAAAGAGGAGTTCTGAACCTCTTTCCAGGATACATGGGCCCTAAAGAGGAGTTCTGAACCTCTTTCCAGGATAGATGGGCCCTAAAGAGGAGTTCTGAACCTCTTTCCAGGATAGATGGGCCCCAAAGAGGAGTTCTGGTGTACTTGCAAAGAAGAGAAAAACACAATCTAAATTTTCTGCTTCAATCAACTTTATCTAGCATACGAGTGGACATATTACACGCCAAGAATTAAGACATTCACAAGGCATAAAGCCAAATAAATGTATATGGCATCCAAATTAGTAGGTTATTTTCAGACAATGTTGAGGAAGGTTGGAAGTAAGACAACCTGAGAGCCACACAATAATCCTATATAATAAAACCCCGCTTTCCCTGTGTCATCCTCCTGTCCCTGTGTTACTGCTTCCAGTGTGCATCTCCAAATACATGGCATTTTGGGGACATCTAGGTTTTCCTGCTAGTTTAGTGCATAAAGGGTAGTGCTGCTAATCTGGATTCCGTATATCCGGGTAACCCGGATATCCGAACTTTTTTCAGCTATCGGATTCGGATTCCGGATTTCTGTGCAAATCTGGATAACAATCCACGGATATTTGGTCGCATACCCGGATATCCATGGAAATCCGTCGGATATCCGAATCTGAATACTGTAACTAAGGAGATGACGTCATTGAGCCAAAAAGAGGGCTCCCAGCAGAAGCCCTAGCAACCAATCACAAAGGGGAACTCTGGCCAGCCCCCCCTGTATATAAAGAGGCGGCCATGTTGAGGGAACTCGTCCTTGCTTTGTGACTGCTCACTGAGAGACATCTCCAGTGCTGTTTGGCTAAAGCAAGTGCATTGTACTGTGTTAAACCCAGCGTTTTACACATAAACACCTGTATTATACCACTCTTTTATTGTTGTTTAGCTAGTTTGTTGTATTGTGATTTTAGTTAGTGTGTGTGTCTGTGAGCCTGCAGCAGCTCTGCTAGTTAGGTGTCTGTGTCTGTGTGTGTGCTGTTTGTGCACACAGCCCAGGCCTGTGCTATATTGCCTTAGCTACAGTATAGTTTAGGGCATAGGGATTACTGTGTTATTGTGTAGTCATTACTGCAGTGCTTAGTTGTTAGAGACTAGTACTGTATCTGTGTTAGGTACAGATCACTTCAATTGTGCTGCGCTTGCTGATTGCCAGTTTGTGTGACAGATAGACCGTCCGTTAGTGTGCACACTGTTTTCTTCTTCTACTCAGTTGTCTGTCACCCCTCGTGCTGATTCATCAAAGTCCAACACCAATTTCAATAAAGTGCAAGTACCCCACATCCATCTGATGACATCATCATCACACAATCTTGCACCATGTTTGCCGGCACTGGCAGCCGGGGGAAGGGCATCAAGGGCAAGAAGAGAGGGAACATTGCTGGCACCGTCACCGCCAGCAGTTCTGCCGCCCAGCTGATAGGGGGAGTCATGCTGCAGATGCGCAGCAGCGTGTAGCGGCCATTTTTCAGCAGGGTCGGCGCCGCAAATTGGAGGAGAAAGACGCTGAGCCTGTGATGCAGCTGATGGTGCATGAGCAGGCCACCACCAGCTCTACAACAGACACCTCCACCCCCACCACTACTCCTGTTCGCAGCAGCAGCCGCCCAGCAGTGCAGGGGGACTCGTCGGTCATCATGTCGACCCCAGCGGGCAGCCTACTCTCAGTCAGCTCGTTCTGTAGTCCAGACACAGGGCTGTTACCACTGACTTTGAGAAGGGCATTCTGGGTGCACTGGGGTTTGCGAAGGAGTCAAAGATGGTGACAATGATTGTTTAGGGGGATTCCTTGCCTGAGGTGTCAGCAGAAGGGGAGTTTGGGGGTCATCAACATCCCAGCAATTGTTTGAGGAGGGGGAGTATGCTGATGATAATAATAATGACGAGATGAAGGACCATGACTACCAACCACAGGAGGGGGATGTGGGCTCTAAATCTGAGGAGGAAGATGCATCCATGGGTCTGGCACGGAGGATCTGCATCGTTGACATTGGCAGGAGCCTGCTGCTTCATCTTCAGCCGCTATTACCAGCCACACCACTCAACCCCAGGCCCCAACCACTGCAGGGAGAAAAAAACAGCAGTCCAATCAGGGTGTAAGGGAAAATTACAATCCCCAATCTGGCAGTTTTTTGATCTGACCTCAGTGGACAGCAAGTTTGTGACTTGTAACGTGTGCCAAGTGAAGCTGAGCAGAGGTTGCAACCCCTCCAACTATGGCACCTCCAGCTTCGTCAACCACCTGGCCAACAAACATCTTCACGAGCATGAGGCGTTCAAGAGGCTGAAGGAAGCTGGCACTAGCAGTGTTCTGACCAAAAGCACCACCAGAACCCCCTTTGCCAGTGCCACTCCTGCCGACACCGAGGCCTGTTCAGGCAGTCAGTCCTCCTCAATGGTCTCCTCTGCTCCCTCCTCCTCTTCCCGTGCAACCAAAAAACGCCAACAGACCCTTTTGAGTGAGTCCTTTGTGGTCAGGGCTCAGCCTCCCAGCAGCCGTCGCATCCGCCAGCTGAATGGCCTGCTTGCACAGGCCATGTCCTCCCAGCTCCTCCCATACTCCTTCGTGCAGGAGGGGAGCGACATGCGTGCTCTCCTGCAGAGGGCAGCGCCGGATTGGCCAATACCCAGCCGGCACTACTTCTCACACACGGCCATCCCAGCACTGCACCGCTTCGCGATGGCCAACGTGAAGCGTGGGCTGGATCATGCGGTGGGTAAGCGGGTCCATGTGACCATGGACTCATGGTCACACTCATGGTCAATCTGGTTCGGGACAGACTGGTACCTTTCATTCACTGCACACTGGGTCAGTTTGGTGGAAGAGGGTGAGGAGGGGACAGCAGCATCGGACACAGCAGCAATCCAGTGGGTGGTGCCACCCCACAGCAGAGTCAGGGGAATTGCAGCAGGTTTCTCTGGTCCGGTTCCACCCTCCGGCAAACCTGCCGCCAAACACCCCCGCCTCAGTAGCAGCTTGAAGGCCCGCCACTGCTAAGCGCTGCTGGAGATGGTCAGCCTGGGGAAGCACAGACTGACAGCAGACCACGTCCTGGCCAAACTCCAAAAGAAGGAGAGGAGTTTGCTGACCCCCAGAGGCCTCAGAGTTGGAGAGGTGGTGTTCGACAATGGGGCCAACCTGGTTGCTGCCATCCACTGGGGGAGACCTCACCCACATCCCCTGTCTGGCCCACGTCCTGAACATGGTGGTACAGAAATTTCTGAGCACCTACCAGGGGATGGACCCACTTTTGAAAGCGGCTTGGAAAACGGTGGGTTATTTCCACCGCTCGGGCGGTGCCTCAGCGGTCCTGGAAGCCATGCAGCTGGAGCTGAACCTCCAACGGCACCAGCTCATTATTGATGTTGCAACACGATGGAACTCCACCTTGGCCATGTTACAGCGTCTGGTTGAACAGAGGCAGGCTGTCAACCGAAACCTGGCCAGAGCCACCACAGATGCCACCGTGTTTGGGACCGGCACCACCCACCTCCCGGACATCATCCTGAATGCAGAGTGGGAAAAAATGCAGCTGGTGTGCTTGGTGCTGGCACCCTTCCTGGAGGCCACCAACATGTTCAGCTGGGACTGTGCATCGCTGTGTGAGTGGGTGACCATGGTGTGCATGCTGGACAAGTCCCTTAATGCTCTGTTGGAAGTGGGAGAGGCAGCCTTGATCCAGCAGGAGCAGCAGCAGCAACCTTCACAGTCCACCTCTGTGCGTCAGGAGGAGGAGGTTGAGGACTTGGAGTTGGAGGTCTCTGACCTTGAAGATGAGGGGGAACGGCCGAGTGCAGCTGCAGTGGTGCAGGGGTGGAGAGAGCAGGGGGAGGCTCAGGAATCAGAGGAGGAGGATAGCACTGGGGTGATGAAGAGTATGTGTCAGCAGAGATGGCAGCCCTCTTCCCCATGGCAGCGCACATGCTGCAGTGCCTGCACAGTGACCCAAGGGTCAAGCAGATGCATGCTCGGGAGGACATGTGGATCACCCTGATGCTGGACCCACAGCTGAAGGGGAAGCTGCATCAGTTCCTGCCTGCAGGAGGAGACCCTGTGCGCTGAATGAGAGACTTGCAACGGTCCCTGGTTCAGCACTTGGAGGAAGCTTACCCCCAGACTCCCCCCCCCCCTCTGCCACAGTCCAGCCAGCACAGCAGCAAGTGCCTGCGTCCATCAGCAGCAGGCGCCCATCAAACCTGCTGTCTCTCACAAAGGCGCTGTACGCCACGCCGGTACAGCTGCTGACTGAAGAGGTGCCTGCAGCAGCATGTGGCTATCAAAGCCAGAACCAGCGCCTGACCCGGATGGTGGCAGACTACATGGGGTCCTACAGCGGGCTTGACAGCGACACCCCTGTAGACCCCTTGGATTACTGGTCAAGCACCTGGATATTTGGAGCGAGCTGGTGCAGTATGCCCTGGAAGTCCTTGCTTGCCCCCCTTCCATCGTGCTGTCCGAAAGGTACTTCAGTGCGGCCGGTGGTGTGGTCACCGAGAAGCGCTCTCGTCTGTCCACCCAGTCTGTGGACGGACTGACATTTCTCAAAATAAACCAGGCTTGGGTGGTTGGTGAATTCCTGGCCCCTGTTGTTGGCGAGAGGGGGAAATGAAGTGGCTGGAAATCACTATGCCTGCCTTACTACCCTTTACCACCACAACCTCCAGGCTCCGTCTTAAGTCATAAGCCTGGTTAAAAAATGTTTTACAGCCGTGGTACCAACACACTAGGTGCCATGGTGAACTATGTAAACTAAACACAATTGCTGTGTAATTTTTTTGGAGGTGTCTGAGCTGAAAACTGTCATGTCCCAGATGTGCGGTTGGACTTTGAACACAATGGGCTTGATTCACAAAGCGGTGCAAACTGTTTAGCAGATTCGTGCGAATCGCGGAAAATTGCGCTCGCAAAAGTCCGCGATCATGCGAATCGCTGCACTTTGCGTGTGAAAAAGTCCGCGAACACCACTTCACGTGCTAACTGTTTAGCACACCCATGCTAAACAGTTTGCACCGCTTTGTGAATCAAGCCCCTTGTGGGCTGCACGACCGCTGTCTGGAACCTACTCCTGATGTTAATTTACAGCCTTTTTTTTTGTATTTTTAACTCCCCACATAATAAATTAGTGTTTCCCTTTAAAAAAAAACATGATGCTACATGCATCATTTACCTCAAAAAACGTTTTGGAAGCTATTTATAGGCCACTTCCAGTTTTTCCGAATCCGCCCGGATAGCCCGGATAATGCGTTCGGATATCCGCATGTACGCGGATATCAGAACGTTCGGATCCTTTGCTGGACACCATCTACTCCACCAGTTTGCCGGAAAAATTCCGGCAGTTTGAAAGGAAGGGAGGGGTTCCTCCAATAAATGTAAAATATTTTATATTTGTCATCATGCAGCTGAAAAAAGGCTGCTATTTATTATTATAAATTTAGAAAATAGATTTTATTTCTGAAATCTTGTATTTTTAATTTGGGTCCACTTTAAGGATTTTGGTACAGTTGTGTTCAAAATGATTTATGTTTTGGCCAGTTTGACAATGATTTTGATCATTTCAGTCATCTTGTTTACAATTAAATCAAAGAGGAACTTGTAAGTCAGACAAATATAACATAACATTTATTATGAAATAACCACAAATGTCTTTACTGTGCTCGCCTCATTATCAGTTTTATTCAACCCCCAAGTGACATTCATTCTTAGTACTCAGTACCACTGGTGTAACAATAGGGTCTGCAGCCCCTGCTCCCACTCAGGGCCGTTTTGGAGGGGACACAGCATGAGGGAAAAGCCATGGCCACATTCGGCGGGGAGGGGGGGTGGGCGGTCCCCCCCTCCCTCACCTCGGGGCTCTCCCCTCTGCGCTCCCCTCCACTTTCAAATTAGAGTCCGGGCATCGGCGGGCATTGGCGGGCAGCGGACAGATACATACCTTCCGTGCGCTCCAGCGTGCGTTCCTCTCGCTAGTCTCTGATGCGACTTCCTGTACGGATGGAGAGCACGGAAGGTATGTATCTGTCTGCTGCCCGGACTCTAATTTAAAGTGGAGGGGAGCGCAGAGGGGAGAGCCCCGAGGTGAGGGAGGAGGGGGGGGAGTCCCCCCTCCCAGCCGAATGTGGCCATGACTTTCCCCTCATGCTGCGTCCCCTCCAACCCCCACAAAACGACAAGAGAAATCACCTCGTGTGCTGACAGCAAGGCGGCTAATTCCGCGTCCAGCGCGGCGGTTTGCACACAGAGGCATGCGTCTGGTACTGGGAGTGAACGCGGAAAAGCCACCGCATGTACTGATAGCGGGGCGGCTGGTTCCGCGTCCAGTGCGGCGGTTTGCACGCAGCAGTATGCGGCTGGTGTGGCTGGGTCTGTTAGTTCACACAGATTCAGGAATACGCGCGCGCTGAGAGGCAGAACTTTTATGATGGCCAAGGGGGGATCAGCTGACCAGGCTGGTCAGCTGACCTCAGAGCTAGTGGCCATGGTCTATCACTTAGGGGTGGCGCCAGAGAGCGCTACTCTATATATAGTTACGGCTGGACAGTCACAAGTTGTTTGCCGTTGCGAACACTACGTGGAAGCACTCAGACCTTAGTCAGATCCAACAGTGTGTTTGAACCAGGAGGACCTGGGAATTCACACTGAGCCAGATTACTACTGTATTATTATTGTGTTATACTTCAGACTAGTTCCAGGGTGTAGAGACTACGGACCTCACACCCAAGACTAGGGAACTTGTGTTATCATTCTGTTATACATCAGACTAGTTCCAGGGTGTAGAGACCACGGACCCCACACCTAAGACTAGGCATTGTTGGATATCTGTTATGACCTATTGCTTTCCTGACTATCCCTCCGCTCGCTGATTCGGTACCACGCATATCTGATTATCTGTTGCCAACCCTGGCTGTCTTGGATATCGAACCAGCCTTCTGTCTTTGTACTTTATTTGTCCGTGTGTTGCCGACCCGGCTTGCCCGACCTCGAGAGCTATCTCCCCTCTTTAGGAGATAGTCTCCAGATCAGTTAGTGACATCCACCTTAAGGTGTCACTCACTCTCTGACCCTTCCTACTTCAGCCTGAGACTCCACCCCTTGGAAGATCTCAGGCTGCTGGAGGGTTCTCGTGCTTCTCAAAAGAGCAGTGTTGTCCACACTGCCAAAGACCACCTGCTCATCAGGTGGATTACTCAAAGTATACTGTTGCACCAAACACTCACTATATATACAGGTGTCCAGAGGTTAGTACTATATCTGTATTGTTGATGATTCTGCAGATCATCAATAATCGGGTATATATCTGTATTCTTGGTGATACTGCAGATCACCAATAATCAGATTCTCTCTGTGTGCTGACACCGATCGTTACACACCTCTTCTCTTATCTTCCTGGACCATTCTCTTGACTTCACCATGTTTGTAAACACACCAGTAAATGTCTAGAAGGAGCTGAGTATCACAGTCATTTTAAATCTGCCTAATTGGTGCTTATTATGCTTGATTGCTGCTCGTTAACATCCACAGGAGTTTTCAATACCTGATCGAAAACACTTGATTGAACCTCTGTTCTTAAGAGTAGTAGTCTTTAAGGGGTTGAATAATTGTGTCAATGAAGAAATCACAAAAAAACCCATTTAGTACTGTATTACAAAAACAATTGATGTAATTTTAGTTGCATTTGATTCTTTAAAAAGTCCTTGTAAGATTTCATTCTGAACACAATTACAAATGTACACTAAATTCCCTAAAACCCTTTACAGCATTGGGGGTTGAATAATTTTGAACACAACTGTATGTCTAATTTGAGAGATATGTCACAAGTCTGATGTACAAATGATTTCGATAAATTATTGGCCCCTACCATTTACAAAAAGTCTTTGGCTGAGATTCAGAGAAGTCTACTGACACATAAATGTGAGCAATGGATCCATATTCATCTCAAAAATTGGGATAAATATATCCCAGATCCTGATATAGGAAAAACAATCATACAGGGTAATCTTTTGGTACTTAATTTAATGATAAGCGAAACGGAGAGGGAATCACATTTCAAAATGATACACAGAGCAAAATATGCTTTTAATTTGAAATGTAAGCATCCCCATCTCGTTATACTCTGGTTTGCCCGAAATGCAAAACAGCCAATGCAAATATATATCATTGTTTGTGGACTTGTCCCAAGATATCTGATTACTGGGGTAAAGTTTAACATGATATAGCAGGTGTATGTGGAGTGGATATTGATTTCTCCCCACAGTTATGTTTATTTAACTATATGGATCTGGGAGATCCAGAAAAACAAATGATAAAAATGGATCCTATAGGAAAATCCAGACTTCTGCTTCTCATGTTACTGGCTACATGTAAGACAATCTATAATACATGAATCTACCCACCTGTGCCCAGCATCTGGGATCTTAAGGAGGATTTGGTTCATATGCTAGACATAGACAGACAAGAGACATTGATGCATAAAGAAAAGTCGACCAAACGTTTCTTTACAACATGGAGAAATGTTATTACAACTACATATACTACTGCGGAAATAAAACAGATGGTAGATCCCTTTAAATATACAACTTGGTATGCTTACGCAGATTTGCAAGGTACTTTGGGATGCTTACATAATATTTTACAGAAATGTCTAGTGTTTTTTTTTATTGCGCCAATGGTGGGAATGGGAAGAGGGAAGTTGTTTTTGTAGGGAAAGGGGAGGGAGAAAATCTTGGTTCCTATATTATTATTATTTATAAAGCGCCAACATATTCCGTGGCACTGTACAATGTAAGAAAACAAACAAGGGATACATAATGATACAGACAGTAATATACATCAAATATGAACACTGATACAAAATACAGAACTGCTGATTACAATTTGATTTAACATGATGACTAAAATGTATAAATGTCTAACAGAGTGCAAGCAATTAAATTAATAACATTCCATGACACAAAAGGGTGAGAGCCCTGCCCTTGTGAGCTTACAATCTAAAGGAATGGGGTGGAAACAAGAGGTGGGGAAGTATACAGTATATGTATAGGCAGTGTGTAATTAGATTATATGCATTTATAATGTTCTATTATAAATAGATGCACAATTTTATGTGTCAGATTTTGCAATGTCTGTTTTATGTTTTCAATGTACCGTATATGGAACAAAAAATAAAACATTGTTTAAAAAAATGGGATAGCTAAAAAAAATGGTCATTTTTAGGAGTAGGAGGATAAATACAATTGTTTATCTCATCAGTGTATTTTCATCTCAAGTTCACTTGAACTACATAATCTTCCAATATTTTACTGCACATTCTAGTAAACAAGAACTTGTGTGCATTCTTGATAAAGCTATGCAGCAATAATATAGGTGCCAGCTACTTTGCATTAGATTTTTTGAATGTGTTAATCAAAAAGAGTGGATAGCGGAACACAGTTCCAGCATATAGTTGCAGCATGATAGAGCTCAGTAATATATGGACAAAATAAGATTTATCACCAGAACTTACTATAGCAAGAGGTTCTACTTCTTTGGATGAAGGAACAAGCATGCCCGATCAATTCAAACAATTTCGGGCCAAAGTCCATTGAATGTATCGATTGAGCAAGCTGGAAAATCTTGGTCCAACATGGTTGATCTGTTGTAAGGTGGTAACCGACAAACGCGGCAGACCCCCGGCTGCTGTCCCCACAAATTTAAGTGTCTCTAATCAGATAGAGATCTGTCTCTTAGTCAATCTGTGCATACATCATTGCTGGATGTATGCGCACCTTTGTTATCCTGGCCTGTGCCTATGTGGGTCGTAGCATGATTTGCAGGGTAACGGTAAAAAAGGGCGCAGGAGGCTAGTGGACAAATCGGGCGCCGCCATTCACTCCCATAATAAATATCGTTTACTGGGCACCGAACAGGAAAAAAGGGCGCCCGAGAATAATAACGTTTTCCAACGCCGCCCGAAGATTTTTAATGTTTTATAACTGCTTGTGATGATTTACGTTTCCTATTTCAATAAAACATTATTTTAAATGTTATCCCTTACTGTTTGTAAAACATTATTATTCACAAAATAAAGCGATCAGTACGTAACGTAAATTGTAATATATTTTATCCCTTACTGTTTCTAAAACATTATTCTACACACAATACAGTGATCACTAAGGAGGGTCTTAGGTTTAGGCACCACCAGGGGGGGGTCTTAGGTTTAGGCACCACCAGGGGGGTCTTAGGTTTAGGCACCACTAGGGGGGTCTTAGGTTTAGGCACCACCAGGGGGGTCTTAGGTTTAGGCACCACCAGGGGGGTCTTAGGTTTAGGTACCACCAGGGGGGTCTTAGGTTTAGGCACCACCAGGGGGGTCTTAGGTTTAGGCACCACCAGGGGGGTCTTAGGTTTAGGTACCACCAGGGGGGTCTTAGGTTTAGGCACCACCAGGGGGTCTTAGGTTTAGGCACCACCAGGGGGGTCTTAGGTTTAGGCACCACCAGGGGGGTCTTAGGTTTAGGCACCACCAGGGGGTTCTTAGGTTTAGGCACCACCAGGGGGGTCTTAGGTTTAGGTACCACCAGGGGGGTCTTAGGTTTAGGCACCACCAGGGGGGTCTTAGGTTTAGGCACCACCAGGGGGGTCTTAGGTTTAGGTACCACCAGGGGGGTCTTAGGTTTAGGCACCACCAGGGGGGTCTTAGGTTTAGGTACCACCAGGGGGGTCTTAGGTTTAGGCACCACCAGGGGGGTCTTAGGTTTAGGCACCACCAGGGGGGTCTTAGGTTTAGGCACCACCAGGGGGTCTTAGGATTAGGCACCACCAGGGGGGTCTTAGGTTTAGGCACCAATACGGGGTCTAGGGGTTAGGGGTAGGTACAGGGAGGGTTACTTACTAATTTTTTTTTAAACGTTATTATA
Organism: Hyperolius riggenbachi; assembly: GCF_040937935.1. Lineage (NCBI taxonomy): Eukaryota > Metazoa > Chordata > Amphibia > Anura > Hyperoliidae > Hyperolius > Hyperolius riggenbachi. Next base: position 100,189,297 of record NC_090655.1, on the reverse strand, counting down.
CATTTCACTTTTTAAACGGAACATTAAAGTTTTCACAATTGCCGATTTCATGCACATTATTTAATGATTTATAACTTTATAAAACATTATTTTTAAACGAAATATAGTACATTATATTTTTAAACGTTATCCATGTTTATCGTTTAAAACCCTGCGTCCTTTTGTCCCAACGCCCCTTTTTAACGTACGCGATTTGCAGTAGCGGCAACCATGTTTTCCTTAAAGGCTTTGCATGTTTACTCTGTTATGCCTGACATTAATCATTGTCTACAACGTGTGTTCACAGGGTGAAGTAGCTTCAGTAACATTTGTGGCTGGGAACCCCAGAAATTCTGTGGAATATATGGTGAGTATATGCCTTCACCCTTATTTTTTTTTTTTTAGTTATCACAGCTATGTAATACGTTTGATACATGTAGACTTATTATACATTGATATCAATAGCACCACACATTGTTTGGATGGAGTGAGATTTGGGTGACGCAGCAATCATACCCCCACTCTAAATCCATTTTGCTTACTCTATGGACCTCTGAGACCCCTAAGGACTACATATTCTCTTTATAGATGCCTGCTATTGTGTATAAAGCCCAATTGTGTATTATATAATAATAATAATAAAAATAAACAGAGTGCCTTATTTGAGATGATGGAGGTTTGAAGCAAGTATAGATTCGGTTAAATGTACTTTGCAGCACTCTACTACACAAATGTACTTCAAAGCAACTCAGTCTCTCCTTTCGTTCGTGTTCATCATCCACCCTTCAGCTCCATACACAGTGTCCTCTTTTTTTCATGTAACATACATGTTTAGCAGCCTCTTTCATGTCCAGCTTCCTTGAGCAGAAGCTCTTTCTCTTATGTGTTATACCCATTTGAAACTGCCCTTTTCATATGCAGGAATCTGTCTTTCATGTCCAGCCTCCCCGTTGGGCAGCAGCTTCCCGAGACCTGGGCCTTTGTAGCCTTTCCAGAAATCTGGACTGGCCACAAGGTATCCATAGTGAAAAACATTTCCATTTTTTACACAATCAGCTGTGCCAATTACATATATTATTTTTAAAATGTGCTGCAGGATATACCTATTTGGGAAAATACTCAGAAACAAATGACTATTATTGTCCCCTAGCACCTAGGTTCTCAACACATGGTATGCATACTCCATAGGGTAGGTCAGGGGGTACTTGGACTTTTCATTCCAATCTATTAGAGAAAGTTCTTCAAAATTAAAAAAATGGAAATCATATGGCATCTTGAAAAAGTATTTATAATTATTTAAAGGAACACTATAAAACCAAGTGTTCTAAAATGACAATTTACAAATAATAAAGAAGAGTACTATTACTTGCGCCAGTCAACTAAAACGCTGGTCCTTTAGTGATTTTGGTGCTCCTGGTGCTTGCTCCCAGTGCTGGGTAGTGTCAGTAGTCTGTACAGAAAAGTAAGGGGAGAGGGAGCGCTCCAATGGTGCATTAAACTTTTTATTTATAAAACACGCAAAAAATATTTCAGATCGCTTTGGGAGGCCACCAACTAGCTCTCCCGCAGCTCCTGAGCTTGGCCAGTGCTAACAGGAGTGGTGGAAGTCGGGGAGACGCGGACAGCGGGTGGATCCTCCTCTCAGCGTGCCATCTGATGTCACAACGCGCCCCGGCGCCCGAACACGCCTTCTTCGGGTCCGCCCGATGTCCGCGTCGCCCAGACTTCCACCGCTTCTGTTAGCTCTGGCCAAGCTTAGGAGCTGCGGGGGAGCTCTTTGGCGGCCTCCCAAATTGATCTGAAACTGGAAAAGTTTGTAAGTGCAATATTTTTTGCGTGTTTTATAAATACTGTAAAAGGTTTAATGCACCATTGGAGTGCTCCCTCTCCCCTCTCTAATTTACAAATAATGTCTAAGTAGCTGTGTAAGCATTTTCCTACTTTTCATGTTAAATATCAGAGGCAAAAACTGTAATTTATTGTGTGCAGATTTTAGCTACGTTTGGAATGTCTAATTTGCAGAGGTGAATCTCTGCAGTCTGATATGCTAAGAACAGTGTAATATTGAAGCAGAGTTATATTAAAATCCTGTCAGGTGTCGTGTTTCACACACACAATTACATATGTTTATGTTGTACATAAGATACATTTCCTCTGCTCTCTGCAGAGAGCTCAGTCAGAGACAGGCAGAGCTTTCTCTCTCACACACACAGAGTTAACAGATGCACTGTGAGGGAATTCCTTTAATAACATCAAATACTGTTTTATAAACATTTATATGTAATTATGGCATGATGCAACAAATATTTATGTATCAAGTTGTACTTCAGATGTGGTTCCCTATAATAAGGAGGCACTTGGCCAATGCAGACATTAATAACGGGGTACATACTATAATAAAGTTGAGAAACAAAGCTGTAACAGATGTCTGTCTGAGTGAGTAGACCCACCAACCACATCCATGCTCTCTGTACTTCAAACCGGTGTCTCATAGATTCATCTAAAGTCCTTCTCTTACTTGCCTCAATGCAAAGCAAGCAGGTTTTAAAAAACATGTAGTGGATTGCAGTCACCTTACAGCGATAGGTCCCTGGTTCGAATCCCAGCCATAGCACTATCTGGATGGTATTTGTGTGTGGGTTTCCTCTGGGCACTCTGGTTTCCTCCCACATCCCCAAAACATACAGATAAATTAAGTGGAATTGGATTTTCCCTAATTTGGCCATAGACTACAATGGACCTATGACTATGGCAAAGATTAGATTGTGAGCTCCTCTGAGGAACAGTTAGTGACAAGACTGTGCACTGTGTAAAAGTGCTGAGGAAGAGGTCAGCACTATACAAATACATATATATATATATATATATATATATATATATATATATATATATATATATATATATATATATATATATACATTACCCTTGTGAGGAAAAGCTTTTGACTGCAAAACTTTTAATGAGTTTGGGTACACTTTAAAATTTCGGTCACATTGTGGAAACACTCACAATGTTTTGGAATGCGCTTGATGTGTTGGCATTTTCACCTTCCTCTTCCCAGTTGTCCTGGGTGGTAACGGTGGTCGTTACATATGGTCTGTGCCTTGTTCCACCAAAAGCAAGATGTTCCTTTTTATGTAAGAACTACTGTAATATATTATTGGTGACTCTACTACTGCAAGATGGTCTGAAAAGTATTATTGCTGAGCTGAACCATATGTATCATTAATCTTAGAGTGAGAAGACATACCTTTCAGTGGAAAAGTATGAAAGCGGAACAGGAACTTGGCGTACAATACATAACGATGCCTCATGGGAGACAAGGTAACAGGTGTCTTCATATTTTGTTCAGTCAGAGTGGAGTTTGTTCTTTGCACTGAAATATGTTTCAATAATGCTACAAATGGAAGCTGAAAATGGGACAATACTTGGTTTATTTAATGTGCGAATGAAGCAGCTCATAGCAGCCAAGTATAATTCACTGAAATGTGATTGCTATAGTTTACTGCGTTTGCCATATTGTGCTTGGCATGGTTTGCAGAATAAGCTCATCTGCATGCAGAAAATGATGGACAGCCTCAGGTGACATCATACTGTCAAATAATGCTTTTTCCACAGCACTATGTATATTGGAGACAGATGCAATGGGGTAAACTAGCTCTAGGAAGTGTGCTAAAATTCTTGCAGTGCATACAGCATTTTATAGGATACACTGAGCAAAAATATAAACATAACTCTTGGTTTTGCTGCCATTTTGCATGTGCTGAACTCAAAGATCTGTAACATTTTCTACATGCTTAAAACCCATTAAAGTAGCCAGGGCCGCCATCAGAAAATTTGGGGCCCCTCACACGTCATCAGACCTGGCCCCCCCCCTCCCTAGGCCCACCCACTGGTTGCTGTGCCTGCACACAAACCACCCCACCCCGTGTCTATGCGCAAAGTGCGTGATGCGGCAAAAAGTGGACATGACCATGGCATGTTGTGGGTGGAGCCAAGTACTAGCAAATACAGGTAGTCCCTGGTTAACAAATGAGATAGGGACTTGTAGGTCCGTTCTTATCCTTTATCTGTTCCCTTTTGTCCCCCTCTTTCCTTCCTGTGCCTCTTTTGTCTGCCTCTCTTCCCCCTGTGCCTCTTTTATTCCCCTGTTACCTCTTGTACCCTTCTGTCTCAGCTCATCCCCCTGCCCTAGCCAGGCATAGGTGCCCCCAGTATAGGTAGCCAGGTATACGTTCCCCCAGTATAAATAGCCAGCTATAGGTGATGCCCCAGTGTAGGTAGCTAGGTATAGGTGGTTCCAACCCCAGTATAGGTAGCCAGATATAGGTGGTGCCCCAGTATAGAAAGTCCACTAGAGTGGGCTCACTCATCTGCTCCCCACGTTCAAGCGCTGATGTCACTATTCTCTCAGTGCTGACAAAGCGATTTACTTTATTAAGTAATCAACTTCAGTATGATTGATCGGTGACCTACACACTACAAACAATATTCTATGCGATTCACCTTCACATTCGATCTGATCGATGATGTGTCTTTATGCTCTGAATGCAAAAATCGATTCAGAGTCGATCGAATGACATGTGAACAGTAGCCGATTCCTGTGCGATTGACCGATATCTTGCATCCTGTTCGATCGACTAAGCTGGTTGATTCAACATGATATCAGCCACTTTTCATCTTTTGGGAATTCTGGAACACACTCAGTTCCCTCTCTATTTGATAAAATGATCGAAGGAGTGGTCAACTGTACAGCCAAATCGCTGTATATGTATAGCTACCTTTAAGGTGCCTATATACTGGTCGATTTCTGCCATCGATCGATCGTTTCTATACAATCGATCGATCAATCAGAAATCAATTCTATCAAATTACCCATTCGATCGCTTTGCGGCCGATTTCCATTGATTTGATCTATCTGACAGGATGGAAAATCTAGGTCAATCTGCTGCTGGCAGCAGATTGATGGCCTATAGAGTTGCATTGGATCTAATGGTCCAATAATGCATTTAGATCGATTTCCAATAGATTTCATTATGAAATCTATTGGAAATCTGTTCCTAGTGCGTGGCACACATCAGATAGATTCCTGTCAGATTGGACTTGACAGGCATCTGCCAGAAATCTATCTGATGGTTGAATCTGCTGCAAATCTATAAGTGTATGGCCACCTTTACTCTCAAATATTGTTCACAAATCTGTCTAAATTTCTGTTGGTGAGCACATCTCCTTTGCCGAGATAGTCCATCCAACCTCTCGGGTGTGGCATATCAAGGTGCTGATTACAAGGCATGAATATTGCACACAGGTGTGCCTTTCTCTGGCCACAATAAAACGGGGGGGGGGGGGGGGGGGGTGGAGAAAAACAGTCAGAATATGGTGTGGCCACCATTTGCCTCACACAGTGCAGCACATTTCCATTGCAGAGAGTTGATCAGGTTGTTGATTAAGTCCTATGGACTGTTGGTCAGTTCCTCTTCAATAGTTGTGTGAAGTTGCCATATGTTGGCAGGAACTGGAACACACTGTTGCATACGATGATCCAGAGCATCCAAAACATGCACAATGGGTGACATATCCGGTGAGTACGCTGGCCATGCAAGAAGTAGGATGAATTCAACCAGAAATTATGTACAGATCCTTACAATATGGAGCCATGCAGTATCATGCTGCAACAGGAGGTGATGGTTGTGGATGAATGGCACAACAATGGGCCTCAGGAACTCGTTCAGCACCTTTGTGCATTCAAAATGCCATCAATAAAATGCTCCTGTGTTCATTGTCCATAACACACTTTACATCTGCCCATACCATAACTCCATCGCCACTATGGGCCACTTGATCCACAACGTTGTCGTCATCAAATGCTTACACACAAGACACCACACACTCTGTCTGCCATCTGCCATGAACAGTGAAAACCAGGACTCATCCGTCAACAGAACGCCTCTACCACATGCCAGGCGCCATCGATGCCCACTTAGGTCGGTTACGACGATAAACTGCAGTTATGTCCAGACCCCAATGAGGATGAGGAGCATGCAGGAGACCTTCCCTGAGATGGTTTCTGACAGTTTGTGCAGAAATGTGTTTGGTTATACAAACTAATGGTTGCTGCAGCGGTCTCAGACGATCATGGAGGTAAACATGCTGGATGTGGAGGTCTTGCACTGGTGTGGTTACACATAGTCTGCATATGTGAGGCCGGTTGAATGTACTGCCAAATCTCTGAAATGCCTTTGGAGCTGGCCTATGGTAGAGAAATGAACATTAATTTAATGGGGAACAGACATTGCTACAGTCAGCATGCCAATTACTTGCTCCCTCAAACGTTGCGACATCTGTGGCATTGTGCTGTGTGATCAAACTGCAAATTTCAAAGTGGACTTTTATTGTGGCCAGTCTAAGGCACACCTGCACAATATTCATGCTGTTTAATCAGCACCTTGATATGCCACACCCGTGAGGTGGGATGAATTATCTCGGCAAAAGAGAAGTGCTCACTAACACAGATTTAGGGCTGGTGCACACCAGAGCGGTTCTGGAGTGTTTTTTAAAATGCTTGCGGGGGAAAACCGCTTGACTAATGAAAGTGAATGGGATAGTGCACACCTGAGCGGTTAGTTTTTTTCCACTAATGCAAACTCGGGGGCTGCTGCATTTTTTAGATTTCTGAGGCGTTTCTACCTCAATATTAAAGTATAGGAAAGTGGAAAACTGCTCTGAAAAACGCTAGATCAGAGCGGTTTTCCAGGCATTTTTGTTACAGAAGCTGTTCAGTAACAGCTTTTACTGTAACAATATTTGTAATCTGCTACACGAAAACGCTCCAAAAAAACGCTAGGCACGTTTAGAAAACCTCTCTAAACATGCCTAGAATCGCTCTGAAATCTACTTCAAAAACCTCTAGCGTTTTGCAAATCTGCTAGAGGTTTTTGGTGTGCACTGGGCCTCAGACAGATTTGTGAACAATATTTAAGAGTAATGGGTCTTTTGTGTATGTAGAATAGTGGTTCCCAACCGGTGTGCCGTGACACATTTATGTGTCGCAGCAGCACCGGCTATGTGTCGCTGCTCTCTGCTCGCCACTCATTTCCCCTGCTCCATCTCCTCCCTGCTGCTAAGATCGCCCTCCTCCTCCTCATCTATTACAACAGGGCTACAAGAAAATGGCCGCCGCTGTCTACAATTGCAGACACCGGAGGCCATTTTCTTGTAGCCTTGCACTAACTAGAAGCAGAGGGCGGAGGCAGATCATCCAGGATGGCAATGACATATTTGCAGATGCAGTCATCCTCACCCAGCATACAATCAATTTGCGTTGTGCCCACTGGCTTCCTCCGTCTCTGACTCTGCCCCACCCCACCATTTCAGTATGTCATCGGCTTCAGGAGGCTCAGGCTGCGTGGTGCAGATATTTAAAAGAATTGTTTCAGTTCAACTGTGAGGGTGGATTGGGCAGGACTATGAGGCAGAGGAGTGTTCCTTGGATGTCAGCAGGCGTGCGGTCTCTGCAGCTGCAGAGTGCAGAGCGGAGGGCAAGTGAAAGCAGGAAAGGTAATGACCATCATTATCACACGTGTATTACTGCCTCAGGGACCTACCACTCCCCTGAGCATGCTGTTTACTGCAGGGAGGTTCACACTGGTGGTTGCTTGACACGCACGCACGCACGCACGCACGCACGCACGCACGCACACACACACACACACACACACACACACACACACACACACACACACACACACACACACACACACACACACACACTTTTACTCTCTCTCACACACATTATTGTGGCAGCCTACTGTCCCTCCAGCTACTTTATTGGGCTAGCAGCATATTATTCCATATCAATAATATTATTTCATATTATTCCTGCAACATATTAAGTGACGTGTCACGGATATCTGAATGTTTGGCGTGATGTGTGAAAGTGTTGCATTTATATTTTTGCTCAGTGTATGCACACATTTTTAATTACATAGTAAGGGAGCCTTGAATCCTTTTACATGTTCACAATAAAAAATAACTGAAGTTTTATTTAAGTGGAACTATAATCAAAATATCCTCTCTGCTCCAATTGATCACCCACACCATAAGAACCTTTATAAACAATGATTTGCTAGATGAGCTATGACTAAGGAGCCATGTGTTTCTTGCTCCAATACGTGGGAGCTATTGCAATGTTTTGTCCATTAATGCTGCAAAAAAAAAAAAAAATAGATTTTTAAACTCATCAACGGTGCAGCAGGATTCTCCTTTCAAATCGACATGTATATGGCTTGCTGATTCCCTGCTCCCAATGGTATGTACAGTGTGCTGGTTGTACAACCCATTTATTGTTTCCTATTTGCTAGATAGGTACTAAAAAAAGGCTTGGTTCACACTGCCATGAAACATGGTCTATTTAGCGGTCCATTTAGAGTCTGTATTGACAACCGCATTGAACGGAATGGCAGGTCATGGATGAAAAACTGATGCCTTTTAAAAAACTTTGCTTTTTTTAGTAGGAGGGCTTTTTGGACCCTTTTATCCCCCTATACATTCCTAGTAGTTTGGGTCACCCTGAGCTGCTTGGTTACTCTGTTGTACTCGTCCAAGCCCTATTTCATACAGCCTTATCAATCCCTGCCATGTACTGATGAGGACCAAAAGTCTGAAACAGGCTGTCTACATGTGGGTTTGATATGGCTGTGTAAAACTTAAAGTTATAGGCTTGCTATACACCAGCGGTTCTGGATGCTTGCTTGGCTTAACAAGGGCGAAAAGGGATAATTTGCATATTTAGTAGTAGTGCATTGTGGGTAACCACAAATGTTCATTTATAACTGAATTATTGCAAATTTCTTTCTGTTTTAAGAAGGCAATTACACCAAGCTTTGCTTTTTTAGTAGGAGGGGTTTTTGGTCCCTTTTATCCCCCTATACATTCCTAGTAGTTTGGGTCACCCTGAGCTGCTTGGTTACTCTGCCTTTTAAAAACTGATCCATTTGTAGTTTTTTTTTATCCTGCAGTGTGAACCTTCCCTAAATTAATTTCACTTTGTTCAGAAGCTTATCAGTTACAAGCTGCACTGCTGCACCAAAAGTGGCCATAGTTTTTGCTGTGCGATGGAATTTTCGATTCGATCATTGTATTGTAGTGTTTCCTAGTTTTCTCAATCAATGAAAACTGGCCGACATTATGTAGAATCAACCAACTTCGTCGACTGAGCAGGATGGAAAATATCAGTTGATCATACAGGAATCCGCTAGTGTTCACATGATTTTTATCGATTTGGATGAGAGAAAAGCGGCCCATTAAATAAGCACCAACCAGCTGATAATAAATATATAGTCACAAAAATCTTTATTTATAACACATGATAGAGCCACAACATCTAGTTCATATGCAGTATATGGAATAATTGATCATAATATACCCATATGCTTATACCAACACAAAGATAAAAAAACAGTTAAAAACACATAATTGCACAGCCAAGCCATCTGGTCACTATTGCACATCCCCACAATGGTAAACCAATCAGTAAGTAAATCTATCTCCACTCAGGGTTTAAATAAAGCCCATGAAGTTAAGGAACCCGGGTTCAGTCTAAAGTGCAGTGCATAAACCAAATAACAAACATCATTTCATATAATACATGTTGCAAATTACATAAATTCATGTGATATCAACCTAATACTGAGCAGAGCAGCCCATAGATAAAGTGTACAGAGTGAGTGACAGAAAATAGTGCTGGAAAAAATATTTATACTTAGACCAGGTCTCAGGGCCGGATTACCGACCAGGCAACAAAAGCAGTCACTTGGGGCCCCATTCAGAGTCAAAGGGGCCCCATCAGCACATAAACCAGCCTTTGCCATCCTGTCAGCCGTGGCTTTATGGTATAATGGTTAAAGGGACTCTGAGCAGTGCAGTAACTATGGAAAGATGCATATCATTTTAAAGCTCTCTTTCTCCTCTTTCCAATGATATATAAACGGCTGCTCTATGCCTTTTAGTTTTCGATATTTTCGCGATCGAAATCGCGGCCACAGGACGACTTTTCTCCAAAGTTGGCAGCTCGATTCAGCACAATGCAATGAAATATAAGGAACCCAGGGGGATATAATTACAAACATCATGCTGGTAGGTGTGAGGATGTAATGAATTAGTTGTGGGTATGCTTAAAGGCATATCCACAGGCACTGCTTGGAGTCCCTTTAAGGGCTCTGCCGCTGACACAGGAGACCAGGGTTCGAATCTCAGCTCTGCCTGTTCAGTAAGCCAGCACCTATTCAGTAGGAGACCGTAGGCAAGTCTCTCTAACACTGCTACTGCCTATAGGGTGCGTCCTAGTGGCTGCAGCTCTGGCGCTTTGAGTCCACCAGGAGAAAAGAGCGATATAAATGTTATTTGTCTTGTCTTGTCAAATGGTGCCGTGCGCTGCTGATTGTCTTCAGAGCCAGGCTCTCCTCCTAGGTCCCCCTCCTGCTACTGTGCGCTCTGCCGCTGCCCACTCCACCCTCCCTTCCCACAGAGAACCACAGCTGCAGCAAGAATGATAGCAGCAGATGGCAAACGCTCACTCACCTATCCATGATCCAAGCGATAGAGATCCCGTCATCTGAAACCCATCTGTCTCTTCTACAGTGCAGCCGCTCGCTCTGAACTTCCTGATTCTCAGATCAGACAGGAAGTAGTAATAGTAGTAGTAACAGAGCGGCAGAACTCTAGAGGAGACAGATGGGCTCCGGATGACGGGACCTCTATTGCTTGGATCGCAATAGGTGAATGTGATTCATCTGGTGCTGTCATTCTCCCCCACTGCGGCTGCCTTCTCTGCTGGACTATCGTATTCACTGGGATGGAGGCTGCATGGTGGCTGTCTAGTTTGGGAGGAAATTGGTTGTTCGGTGGTGGGAGTGGTTATGTAATTCTGTCTGGGGAACGGCTTCCGGTTTGGCGGTGTCCAGAGCTTTCTGCTATTGCCAGGCTGGAGATGCAGGGGGAAAGTGCTGCTGCTGTGATATCTGGCGCCCTCTTCACAGGGGTGCCCCAGCCCCTGAGTGCAAATGTCCCAGCCATTCATCTCTCACTCTGCATTTTGCCGCTGCTATTCCCTGCATTGTGCACCCACAGAGGAAAGCGTGCTGTTGCCCATAGCAACCAGTAGCTCGGCTGCCCGGTGTGTGCGGAATATTGCTGTGCAGCTGCATCTTCTGATTCTATTACGACATGATGGGGGGGCCCAAATCAGTTACTTTGCTTAGGGCCCCATTTAGCCTTAATCCGGCTCTGCCAGGTCTGAATGAATGGGAGCGCAGGATGGCTAGGCAGGCAGAGGTTACCCTCAAAGTAAGTCTCCTTGAGAAAGCGGACGGAGTTCCGCGGAACTAGTGAGACTTACTTTGAGGGGAACCTCAAAGTAATGTGCAATAGTGCAATAGTGACCAGATGGCTTGGCTGTGCAATTATGTGTTTTTAAGTGGTTTTTATCTTTGTGTTGGTATAAGCATATGGGTATATTATGATCAATTATTCCATATACTGCATATGAACTAGATGTTGTGGCTCTATCATATGCTATAAATAAAGATTTTTGTGACTATATATTTAGTATCAGCTGGTTGGTGCTTATTTAATGGGCCGCTTTTCTCTCATCCAAATCAATATATATATTGACCCTAACACATCCAGTACTTATACATAGGAGTGCGGATACCTTTCCTTTTTATGATTTTTGTCGACTAAGAATCAATTTTTGGTTTCAAAGCATGGAGGCACAACATTGTTTAGATCAAATGTAAAGGAGTATCGCATAGGCTTGTATTGTGTGGGCCAATAGTCCATTGACTTTCGATCAACCACACTGAAGTTGATCACCCATTAAAGATCACTTTGTTGATTGAAGCAAAATTGCTAGATGTATGGCTACCTTTACTGCCATTTTACTTAGATGGTAAGGGTGAGTAAACGTAGCAAAGAGGTTTTTTTCAGGATTCAGTGTGACTGTAAGTAGAGATGTCGGCGAACCCCTCACCCTGTACTACTTCCGGGTCGCTATGACATGAGCAACGTCATGCTCATGCGCAGAGAGTCCGCGCCAAAAGGCGCGTGATCAAAGACGCGCACCGCTGGCCCAACGCAGCCGTACTACTATGGGTCATAGCGACCCGGAAGTAGTAGTGGCCCATAGAGATTACATCTCTAACTGTAAGCAAAGAATAGAAAGTTTTCCTCACTGGAACAGTTTTCTGAATAGATGTGACTTCATACATCCATTGCAATAGCAGCTCCCATCCCTGCTGTATTCAATGCTGGCAATACTTGTGGTCTTTACACAGATGGCATTACGTTAGGACAAATGTAGAATAACAGTATGGGCAATAAAGAATAGGCAAACACGTTTCTATTGATTGTAATACCAGACAGTAATTTTGCAGCAGATGTAAAGATGGCATCACAAGAGATCCACCTGTGCTTGTATTTAAGAAGTTGACAGGTTGTACGTAGTTTACTGTCCATTAGATAAAGCACCTATATGTAATTATTTCACGCTTACCTTGTCTTTGTACAGATATTACTGGTATAAAGGAACCGGAGGACAAAGCAATGCTACAATTGAATGGCACATACCTACCACCACTGAAGCAGGAATCTACAGGATTCATCACTATGGTCATTATAAGCAGAGACTGATTCCTGTTAACATAGTGCCATATGAAGGAGTTTCATCTGAGTTGCAGATCCGTTCACTTTACTAATAGATGTATGAGATCCTTCAGTTTACAAGTCATGTCAATGATTCAGGAGGACTGACTTGACCCATCACATCACAATCAACAGAATTATCTTGTAAATATAATAGGTGTACACACCATCATTAAAGTGTACATAATGAGATAAACATGTATATGTACAGTATAAAGCATATTAATAACTAGACTGTTTTACTTGCTTTATTTTGCTGCCTGAAAGAGGTAGTTTTTATACATGGATGTGACAGCTTCTGTCTTGTTGGTACCTTGTCGGGAATGTAGTAAACATCATTATTGTCGGTTATTTTTCTTCTTTTGTCTTTGGAATTGTTGAGCTCTGTATGTGCCAAACCCAATTCCAGGCATGATCCTGTCATGCTTGGCGAAATAAAGATTCTGATTCTGATAAGCAAATTACAGCCATAAAAGTTTTCCTGGCAGAATACAACTTCTGAGGACGGGAGAAGTAATACAAGGTCAATAGTTCATGTATTTTTACTCTGAGACACTTAATAGGCTACCACTGATTAGAGACAGTAATAATCCGAACATTTGTATAGCGCCTTTTTCTTGTCAGACTCAAAGCGCTCAAGAGCTGCAGCCACTAAGGTGCCGCTCAAGGGGCCAAACCCTGGTCTCCCATGTCAAAGGCAGTGCCCTTAACCAGTACGCTATCCAACCACATTCAACCTACTTTGTGAATGTTTCAATATAAAAGAAACCATGGGATACTTAAAAAAAGTTATTTTTATGAGTGTGAATGTCTGTAATATACTGTCACTTTAAGGTTCAATTCACACAAGGTCTGCATTTTTTATGGAACTGATGGTGGATAAAAATGAATCGGTTAAAGACAGCAATTATCTTTTTGGACATCTGACTGCCTTGTGATTACTCCAATGGGTGGCATGCATCCACTCTGAGGTGGCAGCAGCTCATGCAATAGACCACAGCATGTCCCTGGAGTGGTCCATGTAGTGTGGCTGGATAGTGTACTGACTAAGTGCACCACCCCTGACATAAGAGACCAGGGTTTGAATCTCGCCTCTTCCTATTTCACTAATCCAGAACCTTAGTCTGTAGAGAGTCCTTGGGCAGGACTCCCTGGTTGCCTATTGTACGCACCCTAGTGTCTTCATCTGTCAAGCGCTATGAGTCCAACAAGAGAAAAGCAGTATACAAATGTTATAATTGTTACTATTATATTGTATTCAAACAATATGAATACACTACTGCTGAGGCTGTTGTAGTGTGAAATGGGTCTAAAGGCCCATTAACCTCCTGAGCGATAATCCCGAGCTGAGCTCGGGGTATATCGCGGAGGAGGATTTCTCAGGCCCTGGTGGGCCGATTTGCATAATTGTTTTTTGTTACACGCAGCTAGCACTTTGCTAGCTGCGTGTAACTTCTGATCGCCGCCGCTCGCCGCCGATCCACCGCTACCCGCCGTGCCGCGCGGCCCCCTCCCCGACTCCTTGCGCAGCCTGGCCAATCAGTGCCAGGCAGTGCTGAGGGGTGGATCAGAACTCCCTCTGACGTCACGACGTCCATGACGTCGGTGACGTCATCCCGCCCCGTCGCCATGGCGACCGGGAAAGCCCAGCAGGAAATCCCGTTCTGAACGGGATTTCCTGCTTACTCTGATCGCCGAAGGCGATCGGAGTGGGTGGGGGGATGCCGCTGCGCTGCGGCTATCATGTAGCGAGCCCTGGGCTTGCTACATAATTTAAAAAATAAAAAATTGTAAAAAATAGTGCTGCGCCACCTCCTGGGCGATATAATTGTATCTGAGGTAATTAACAGGGCGCTCTACAGTGTTCAGACACGCTATTCAGATACAGACATGCAATAACATCTATTACAATGTAGTAATGTCCATCAACATTGTCTAAGCTGTTTCAATCATCATAATAAAATTAAAATTGATTAAAAGAGGGTAAAGAAAAGTCCCACAAGTCTTCCTCCAATCTTTCTCAGGGATGACGCTGTACACTTTTCCTGACACATACAATCAAATATGCGCTCACCAGAGATGACAGCTGCCCCTCTCAGGATCAGCCCAAAACACTTTTGGCCCAGCCAGCAGCTCCTCGAGATTCAGGTATCCTCTCCTTTCACCTAGTCACTCCAATCATAAGAGAGACTCCAATAGTGTGATACTGTATGGTAAGGGTTAATCACTTCCACCAGTGCACCCAGTTTACACAGCGGCACCCCGTGCTCCACCACCAAAGATCAATAAAGCCTCTCACCGTATTGCCTGGCTGACCCAGCACAGACCAGCAGTAATCACTTTGTAGATGGCATCACATTTCCTTCTTACAATAGCATTTGTCCTAGGGCTCAAAGAGGGCCAAACATAGTGTGAAACCTTCTTTATTAAAAAAACGTAAAAGTAGTGCACTTACAACAACGTAGATTCAAATGCGCATATTAAAAATATCCATCGAGCTCGTTCAGCGTCCCTCGCTCCTTAGGCCACGCCCAACTAGTTTCGTCCTATGACTCATCAGGGGCTACGGCCATTCAGAGCGAGAGGACGCTTTATTCTCCCTCCCCTACATCACATGATCCATTGCGTACAGGGGTTTTGCATGATTCACTCACCACTTCCTGAATCAACATGATTGGCATTGACATCCTCCTACATCCCAGTCATAGCAGCAGCGGCTGCCAATTGGCTGAAAAACTTTCCTCCATTCCCCTTAGTGTCAACGCTGCAGCGAAACTGCATCCAATCCACCTGTCAGAACTACATTACCCATGATTCCCTCCTTTCTAGCATCTATCCAATTGACAATGTACTAACAGCTCCTAATTTCTATTAAAAATCCTTAGTAAATATATAACAAGGGGGCATTTAATAAGACTAGTTAGTTAACTTTTCCCCATGAGCTAAATACGCTCATAATAAACTGAACTTCCCACAATTCTTTGTGTTAAAAAACGGACTGCATTACCCTTAGCTTCTATGACGGCTGTGCTAGTCCACTCATCTTGTTGCCATAAAAACACCCAGATTATTGTGACTTGCTTAACTGACAAGTAAATTGAGTTAACCCCACGTATTTGGCTACACTAAGGAGCCAGTAATAACCACTCCTACCCAGAGCCGGATTAAGGCTAAATGGGGCCCTAAGCAAAGTAACTGATTTGGGCCCCCCATCATGTCGTAATAGAATCAGAAGATGCAGCTGCACAGCAACATGCCGCACACACCGGGGCAGTCGAGCTAATGGTTGCTATGGGCAACAGCCCGCTTTCCTCTGTGGGTGCGCAATGCAGGGAATAGCAGCGGCAAAATGCAGAGTGAGAGATGAATGGCTGGGACATTTGCACTCAGGGGCTGGGGCACCCCTGTGAAGAGGGCGCCAGATATCACAGCAGCAGCACTTTCCCCCTGCATCTCCAGCCTGGCATCTCCATAGCAGAAAGCTCTGAACACCGCCAAACCGGAAGCCGTTCCGCAGACAGAATTACATAACCACCCCCACCAC
Organism: Hyperolius riggenbachi; assembly: GCF_040937935.1. NCBI lineage: Eukaryota > Metazoa > Chordata > Amphibia > Anura > Hyperoliidae > Hyperolius > Hyperolius riggenbachi. The sequence goes on along the minus strand of NC_090655.1, from coordinate 100,173,075 downwards.
CGAACAACTGATTTCCTCCTAAACTAGACAGCCACCATGCAGCCTCCATCCCAGTGAATACGATAGTCCAGCAGAGAAGGCAGCCGCAGCGGGGGAGAATGATAGCACCAGATGACTCGCATTCACCTATTGCGATCCAAGCAATAGAGGTCCCGTCATCCGGAGCCCATCTGTCTCCTCTAGAGTGCTGCCAGTCTATTACTACTACTATTACTACTTCCTACTTCCTGTCTGATTGGAGAATCAGGAAGTTCAGAGCGAGCGGCTGCACTGTAGAAGAGACAGATGGGTTTCAGATGACGGGATCTCTATCGCTTGGATCATGGATAGGTGAGTGAGCGTTTGCCATCTGCTGCTGTCATTCTTGCTGCAGCTGTGGTTCTCTGTGGGAAGGGAGGGTTGGAGTGGGGAGCGGCAGAGCGCACAATAGCAGGAGGGGGACCTAGGAGGAGAGCCTGGCTCTGAAGACAATCAGCAGCACGCGGCATCATTTGACAAGACAAGACAGAACAAATATCCTTTTATATCGTGCTTTTCTCCTGGCGGACTCAAAGCGCCAGAGCTGCAGCCACTAGGACGCGCCCTATAGGCAGGAGCAGTGTTAGAGAGACTTGCCTAAGGTCTCCTACTGAATAGGTGCTGGCTTACTGAACAGGCAGAGCTGAGATTCGAACCCTGGTCTCCTGTGTCAGAGGCAGAGTCCTTAAAGGAACTCTGAACAGTAGCATACACCACAACTAATTAATTACATCCTAATTATATCCCCCTGGGTTCCTTATATTTCATTGCATTGTGCTGAATCGAGCTGCCGACTTTGGAGAAAAGTCGTCTTGTGGCTGCGATTTCGATCGTGAAAATAGCGAAAACTAAAAAGCATAGGGCAGCCGTTTATATATCATTGGAAAGAGGAGAAAAAGAGCTTTAAAATGATATGCATCTTTCCATAGTTACTGCACTGCTCAGAGTCCCTTTAACCATTATACCATCCACCCGACAGGATGGCGAGGGCTGGTTTATGTGCTGATGGGGCCCCGTTGACTCTGAATGGGGGGCCCCAAGCAACTGCTTTTGTTGCCTGGTCGGTAATCCGGCCCTGCTCCTACCCCAAATTGAACCAGTGGGTGATAAAAATTACTATTGATAACTAACAGTTTGTGCAAGAGCAGTCCTCTGTATTTATGGCAGCTGCTCGTAAATTATGCATAACCCCTTCACATTGTTAACCCAATTTACTTATCCCTTCCCTATTTCCATAAACATCCCCTTTACTAACAGATATCAATGTTCTATCCAAATTCACAGATCTTCATAAAACTCCATCCTGTCATTGATTTGTAAACTCAATGGCTCCACCCACTGGCAACTATCCCAACACACATTGCAGACAGTATACAAGTAGAGCCATAATGTGTACAACCAACGCACATTTCTCCTAATCATCAGCAATAAAACAATTGACATCCAGTTCCACATTCAACCCCCTTGGCACCATCGTTTGTAAATCGTATATCCACCTTGTTTCCATTTGTGAAATCTCTCTGATCTTGTGGCATCCTCTCCATTTGGTTGTTAATTTTTGTACTCCGCAAAATCTTAACATTGCTGGATTGCATTCATGTTTTTCCAAAAAATGCTTTGAGACGCTATGTCCCCTAAACCCTCTACTTATGTTGGCAATGTGTTCACCCACACGTTTTTTCAGGGTTCTCTTGGTCCGACCCACGTACTGCAGCCCACATGGGCACCATATAAGGTAAACCACATGTGTGCTGCAGCAGTGAATAAACTCATTGATTTTGAAACTCCCTCCTGTTTGATTGGACACTATTTCTTTCTGCTTTACTCCCTGTGCTATCTCACATGTAGTGCATTGCCGGCATGGATAAAATCCCACATTACCCCATACATCCATCTTGTTGTTAACCCGGGGACCATCCACATATGTTCTGACTAATTTTTGTTGCAAATTCTGCGTTCGTCTATAAATGAATTTGGGTTGCTGTGGAAGTACTTTACCCAAAATAGGGTCATTTCTTAACAGCCCCCAGTGCTTCTTATATATTTTTTCAACCTCCTTATATTGGGAATTAAATTGCAGCAAAACCACATGTTCAAAAGCACTAGACCTGCCCTGATTGTGTCTATTAGTATTCCTGGAGACCTGTAAAAGCTTATTTCTTCCTCCCTGTATTACTTCTTCTGATATTGATTCTAAGTACTGTCTGCTATACCCTTTCTCAACAAACCTTTTTATTAGCATTTCTGCTTGCATGATATAATCACTTATATTAGAGCAGTTCCTGCGGATTCTACTCAGTTGGCCTTTAGGGATATTAGCCATCCAATTTGGGTGGTGACAGCTTCGCGTGGGTATATAAGAATTCCTGTCCGTTTTTTTTAAAAAGGTTTTGCTTCCCAGGGTGCCACCTCTTCTCATTACCACTATGTCAAGTAAATCAATCTCCTCAGTGCTGTGTTTCATGGTAAGGTGAATCCCCAATTGATTATCATTGAGCCATTGTACATATTGATTTAACTGTTGCTCATCCCCCTCCCATATCCAAAATAAATCATCTATAAAACGTTGCCATTTTCTGACTTTTCCACTTTGTGCCATACCCAGAACTTCTCTTTCCCACTGATCCATAAAAATATTTGCAACACTGGGGGCATATTTAGCCCCCATTGCACAGCCAACCACCTGTAAATAAAATTTATCATCAAACCAAAAATAATTGTGTAATAGTGAAAATTGTAATAGCTCCAGAATGAATTCAATCTGCCCCCTATCCAATAAATTTTGTTCCCCCAGTGCTCTCTTGACAGCCTCCAGTGCTTTCTCATGCGGTATTATTGTATACAATGCCGTTACATCTGCGGTTACCAATATACTTTTATCATCAACCTGAATACCATTAATATTTTGCAGAAAATGCTTTGTGTCTTTCAACAGATGTGGAAGGGTCCCCACCACCGGCTGCAAAAACTGATCCACATATTCCCCCAATCTTTGATTTAACCCTCCAATCCCACTGATGATGGGTCTTCCAGGGGGGGGGGTGTCTGACTTTTGTGGATCTTTGGGTTGATATACATCACTGGTATGCGTGGTGCATCAATCATTAGGTACTTAAACTCAGCGTCATTCAGTATGCCTTTTTCAAGCCCTCCCCTTAAAATTTTCCTCATTTTCTCTTTGTATTCATCTGTTGGATCACTTCTCAGCTGCTTGTAGGTAACAGTGTCCCCAAGAATATTATATACTTCTTGCTTATACTGTAATTGATGCATAATGACCACCCCCCCCTCCTTTATCTGCTGGTCTTATGAGGATTTCCTTCCTTTTGCTAAGTTCATTAATCTGTTTAATTTCAGTCCTATTATTATTGATTTTTACCGCTTCTAAGTCTTTTAGTACCATATTTTTAAAACTTATTATAGTGCTATCTTTCATTGAATCCGGTGGGTTGAATGTGGAACGGTTCCTTAGATTAGTATGGACATATTGCTGTATTGCTCCCCCTTGATTGACTCTATTTGAAGGGCCCTCCCTTGATAAAAAGTATTTTTTGATATTCATTTTTCTGATGAATTTGTGGGTATCAATGTACACATTGAACTTGTTTACCCCTTGTTTCGGGGCATATTTCAAACCTTTATCTAAAATCTTTATCTCAGCTTGGGTCACATCCACCCCACTAATATTAAAAATGCCTGTACCCTTTACTTCCTTCTTTTCATGTCTGCCCCCTCTGTGTCCTCTTCTATTTCTCTTTTTCTTGTGTTCCGTATCTGGTATTCTATTTGTTGCCACTGATCCAGCCCACCCCTCCTGTCCCCTAAAAAATGATGGTGGACAGTTTCATCTGTTTCACGCTCAAGTGGTTCATATCTGTTATATGTTGGTAACATCCCATTTCTTCTTTCCCTTTCTTCCTAACTCCCCTTGGCAGGGTTCTTTCTATAGGGACTATACATTGGCATTATAGGTTGGTTTCGAGGGTTACCCCCATAGGGTCCCCTACTCCCTCTTTGACCCCTCCCTCTATTAAATCTAGGTGCCTCACAGTGTTCTTCTCTCTCAAATCTAGGGTTCCTACTGATGGGTGAACCATATGCCCCTCTGCCCATTCTTCCAACTGGACCCCCCCCCTGTTCCAATGATTGTCCCCATAATCTTGTGTTTTCTCTTGGTCACAATTGGGCATGCCTCCCCCACTGGCCTCCATTCCCTCATTTTCCTCTTGATTTTTTATATTAGTCTTATTCACTTCCTCCTCTTTCTTTTTCCTTTTGTTATGTTCCACTTGCCATTTGTAGGCCACCTTTTTCTTATAGTCCTGCCAATCATTTTGGAACCTATTAATCCTAACCTCACACACCTCTTTTTCACATTTTTGAATTACTTTGCTCAGAGTGTTTGCATTGGCGTTAAATTCCTCCTCCTCTTTGAACGGTTCTAGCTTGCTCTTGATGTTGTCAATCTCTTTACCCAGCCTATCGAGCCTGCTTTGTTTTCTTTTTGCTAATAGTTTCAGAAGGTTGATGCCACAGTTATTCAGAAATTCCCCCAACTCTCTATCATTTTCATCATTCTCCTCCCCGTCATTCGGCAGGACATCCCATCTATATCTCCTAGGGATGATTCCTTCTGCTGCCTGTTTTTTAAGGCTAGCCAAGTCCCACCACGTGTCTTATCATCAAATGCTGCAGCTGCTTAAATAAGCCGTCTGCACTTTGATGATTGGGGTCTGGCTCTTTTACAAAAATTGTATCAATATCTATAACTCCTCTGTTCCTAATATTGAAAACCTCCATGTTAGACTGAGTATGCTGCACAGGTATAACACAATATAAACGTATATAAATCAATAAAACCTCAAAAAGTGCGCTCCTCAACTCCTAATATCTCCTCTGAGCGGCCTGGATCGCTCCTGTGCTGAGTGTGTGTGTCACTCTATCAATAATTTATGTGAGGTAATTAACAGGGCGCTCTACAGTGTTCAGACACGCTATTCAGATACAGACATGCAATAACATCTATTACAATGTAGTAATGTCCATCAACATTGTCTAAGCTGTTTCACTGTTAGGAGTTGAGGAGCGCACTTTTTGAGGTTTTATTGATATAATTGTATCGCCCAGAGGGTTAACAGTACAATTTTTAGTAAACAAATGAATTGTCGATCAGATTATTCCGATCCTGTGGTATGAAAACAGAGAAGCTAATGGGTCCAATCCATCCTGAACGATCACATCATCAATTGTTTCCTGTTCACAGATCTGATCATAACTGGTTTAGATATGAAAAGGAGAGTGGGCTGCTACAATTCACCAGTCTCTCACTAGATGAGAGCAGGACATCAAGTGCTGAATCATAGATGGTAGTTTAAAAGGATGCTTCGCTACACCAACTGGCTGGATTGAAACAACAAACTCTTTATTCCGACATCATGGTACATACAGGTAAATGCTCACGTGTATCGAAGCAAATGCATGGCTCCCAAATCATAGCTATGATTGAGGAGCTATGCTTTTGCTCTGATACACGTGAACTTTTACCTGTATGTACCATGAGGTCGGAATAAAGAGTTTATTATTGCAATCCAGCCAGTTGGTGTAGCGGAGCATCCTTTTCAACTACCATCTATGGTTTAGATATGATGGCAAGTTGGATTCTTAGTTTCAAAATCTTTTTTATTAGGTAGCAACAAGATCATGTACAAACATTAATAAAGTACAAAGAGATAATACAAAAGAGAAAAGAGATGATTGGGGAAAATAGTTGCAATGTCATTAGTTGGTACAGACAGGTGAGATGTATAAAGACGGAAGCATAATTCTAGCTAAATGAGTTGTAGACAATATGATTCCGATGTGCTTCTTGCAAGCTTAAGACTAGATTGTAGCATAGTAGTAATACCTAATGACTTTATGAATTAAATTAGAGTTTCATCCCCAATGTATGTGGAACTAGAAATGATAATGGTAACTTAGTAACTTAACAGCTTAAATGCTCACACTGAGACACGTGAATCTACAGTACAATACAGGATAGATTCTGCTCGTAATTATTAGTAATTAGAAATTTTGAAGGGCATTCCGGACACCCAGAGTTGAGGCTGCTTGGACCCCGGGGAGCCAGATTTTATCAAAAGGTTGGTTCCTGTCCCATAGATTGGCTTTAATTTTTTCATTCAACATGGTAACATGAATGCAGGTAAGTACACATTTAAAGATAGAGATTTGCAAGTTGGATTTTTCCAATCTGAATGCATTTAAGAATCCAATTTGCGATCGTATCTAAACCAGTTATGGTCATATCCATGAAAAATCCACCACACCAATCAACCATTTCATAAAGGAAACGACCCAATATATTTAATATTTACTGCATTTTGTGGACTATAAGAGTCACTTTTTCTTCCCCAAAAGTGGGGAAAAAAAGTCACTGCGTCCTATAGTCCAAATGCAGGGATGCCAATATGAACCTCCAACCTGCCACAATGTCAGGACTCCCTGTACTGTGCCCATGCAGAGAAGGACAAAGGAGGACACAAAGGGGCATAAAGGAGGACACATGGGGGACACAGAAGGACACAAGGGAGACAGAGGAGGACACATGGAGACACAAGAGGTACAATGGGGGCCCGAGGTACAAAGGGGGTATAATCCACAGGATTCACCATGGATGCACCAGGTTTAGTATATATTTTTTACCCCTGGCTTTTGTCCTCTAAACCTAGGTGCGTCTTATGGTCAGGAGCGTCTTATAGTCCAAAAAATACAGTATATAGTACTGACATTCTACAATGATGACGACCTGCAATGTTGGCTGGCCTGACAGAACACCAGCAGTGTGTTATTGGAGTGAAAGCATAGAACCGTTCTTCTCTGGCACATCTCTGCTTCCCTCAGCCTGTGGTCAGCGTTCTGTCGTGCAGTCAGTACTGAATGGTGCTGGGAGTGATGGCCACACAGAGGAACTAGAGAAGAGGAGCAGTTGTATCTCTCTTTCTATACCTGGCACAGGCACCTATCAGTCCATGGGGATTACTAAGCAGGTGAGGTGGAGCAGGGAGTCTCCTTTTCATTTTGCAAAATCTACAGTGTTGTTTTACAAATCTCCTTAATATGCATAATTAATGTAAAAGGAAGCTTTGTTAAATGCTTACCGTATTTTCCATTGTATAAGACGCTTCGGAAAATAATATGCACCTACGTTTAGAGGGCAAAAACTAGGGGAAAAATATACTTAACCTAGTGCATCCATATTCCAAGAGCCTCTTGTAGATGTTCTCCCCCCATTGGTGTCCTCCTGTGTCTCCCATGTGTCCTCCCGTGTCTCTCATGTGTCCTCCTGTGTCTTCTTCCCTTTTGTCCCCAGTGTATCACCTTCTGTCCCCAGTGTGCACCCCGCTTTCTCTTTTTGTCCCCAGTGTGCCCCCGTGTGTGTCCCGGGTTACCCCGTGTGATCCACTCCCTGCGGCGTGTGCCCATGTGTCTCTGCTTACCCCCTCCTCCCCTGTAATTAGTAGCGTAGCAGCAGTGAGTGCCCACTCCCCCCTTGATTGTGCATTCCCCCTTGTGTGTGCGCTCCCCCCTGGTATTAACAGTGTAGTGGCAGTGAGTTACCACCCCCCCCCCCTTTGTGTGTGCACTCCCCCCCCTCGTAATTAGCAAAGTAGTGAATCGACAGCGAGTGCCCACTCCCCCCTTTGTGTCTGCGCTCCTCCCCTGTAATTCGCAGTGTAGTGGCAGTGACTGCCCACCCTCCTTGTGTGTGCGCTCCCCCTTTGTTTGCATGTCTCCTCCCCCATAATTAGCAGTGTAGCAGCATTGGGGATTCCCTGCATTCGCCGTATAAGACGCAAGGAGTTTTTTCCCCCATTTTTGGGGAGAAAATGCATCTTATACAGCGGCAAATATGGTATAATGAATCTATGTCAGACCTAGGGCTTCAAGCTTACAATTTTGGAAATTCATAGATGACTGAAACAGAAAGATAATCTTTTTCATTCTTATTTTTCACCATTTTTTGGTCTTTTTTTATGCATTTAGTTTCAATAGTAATTATATTTTCAGTTGTTTCAAAACAAATAATATCAGTGGTTTTATTTTTACATGAAATAAATCTAAAATACCTATTAAGTTATTAATAGGGGGGGGGGGTTGGGGGGGGGGGTCCAGTATTAAACAGAGGGTGAAAGCATACACATGCCATAAAACACTTCCTCAATGAACCCTAAGTTGTCTCCTAGGAGATAATTTTTCATCTACTGTTTAAAATAACTTTTACAAGTGAAAAAGTACTGCCAAAACTATTCTGAGTGTTTTCTCACTTGCTGGTGGCTCTGGCTCAATAGGTATTTTATTTATAATATGAAAATATCACCTATATTGTCATCCACAAAATCAAATTCCATTTACCCACTGCTCTGTGTTTATTATGCAGCCTGCAGCCTTACCCTGCATTGCAAACACTCCAGTCTATTCAGAAATGTTTCTGCTGTAATAAATCTTATCTCAGTCAGTCTGGCTCTATTTATTCCATTGCCGACGAGAAGGAAGCTTGTCATCACCCCTCCCACATTCCTGCTCCTCACTGATTGGCTGAGGGTAATTCAGAGAGCTGCTGAAATATGATCTTGCTGTGCTCACATGTTTACAAAGCAAGCTAGCGATGACAGTGCAGTTTCTAGGAGAAAAAAAAAGTATTTGAAGAAATGACATCAGTTTTGGCTTCAGTCAGAGGGAATTAAGATGGCACATGTCTGAAACAGAATTCTCTTAGAATAAGTAGTTATCTACTTATACAGTGGATTGCAAAAGTATTCGGCCCCCTTGAAGTTTTCCACATTTCTTCATATTACTGACACAAACATAAATGCATTTTATTGGAATTCCACGTGATAGACCAATACAAAGTGGTGTACACATGAGAAGTGGAACGAAAATCATACATGATTCCAAACATTTTTTCCAAATAAATAACTGCAAAGTGGTGTGTGCATAATTATTCGGCCCCCTTTGATCTGAGTGCATGACGGCCTGGTACAACAGCTGCACGAAGGCTACTAGAGAAGCCCTGCAACGAGTTGTTAAAACAGCAGAAGCCATTATTGGCACTGAACTACCATCACTGGAACTTTTGTATAATACTCGCAGCGTGAGAAGGGCCAAAAACATTATCAAGGACAACACTCACCCTGGAAATGCCCTGTTTGAGCTCCTTCCAGCAGGTAAACGTTTTAGATCAATCCGCACACACACAAACAGACTGAAAGACAGCTTTTTCCCATCCGCCATAAACTTGATGAACTCTGAATCCTCTCTGAAATAATTAACACTGTGTAAAAATTGTTTAAACATCTGTAATACCTGGTATACTTGTATAATTCCTTCCCTCCTTGTTACTATCACTATGTTCCCTATATGCACCGTGGGGTTGTCATGAAAAGTAATTTTGTTGTGTTACTGTAACGATCGGTGTAACACAGAGAGGGTCTGATTACCGGTGAACTGCAGTATCACCGAGAATACAGAATATACCTGATTATTGGTGATCTGCAGTATCACCGATAATCAGATATATCTACTAACCTCTGGACACCTGATAGAACAAGTGAGTGTTTAGATGCAACAGTATAATTTGAGTACTTCTCCAGAAGTATGTTCCTTCCTCTGGCCTAGACTCTCCAGGGGGGAGGAGCTAGGCTGAGGGGAGGAAGGACAGAGCGAGAGTGACACCCGTGGGAGAGGGTGTCACTAACAGGTCTGTGAACTGCCTCTAACAGTAAGGCCAGTTCTCGGGGTCGGCAAGCCAGGTCGTTAACACACAGACAGATAAGGTACAGATTCAGGAGGCAGATACGGAATCCAATAAACAGACAGGGTTTGGCACTGGAGTATCAGAATAGCACAGTACAGAATCAGGAGGCCAATACAGAGTCCAGGAACGAGCAGAGATTGGCAACAGGGTAACAGAAATAGCGAGGTACAGAATCAGAGTTCAGAGGAATGGTCAGACAGGCAGAAGGTCATAACAAATAATACAGTTCAATATTTCTGATGCTAAGGTGTGAGTTCCTTGATCGTCAACACCTTTGAAAACTATGCTAGAACACAGATACAGACAAGGTCTGAGTGCTACCACGTAGTGATCGCAACGGCAGACAACCAGAGAATGACCAGCACCCAGTATATATAGCAAAGCGCTCTCCGGCGCCTCCCCTAAGTGCTGGACCAATGGCAGGTGGTGAAAATGTCAGCTGACCCGCCTGGTCAGCTGACGCTTTTCTGGCTGTCATATAAGCTCTGCCTCTCAGCGCGCACGCGCGTCCTTCTGAACCTGTGTGGACTAGCAGTCCCAGCCACACCAGACATGTCTTGCAATGTGACCACTGATTCAGACTTGGGGACCGCCGCCCCGCTCTCTAGGCGAGCGGCGGTTTCCCCGCATCCAGCCGCAATGCCATCTGCTTTGCCATGCGTACAATCCGCCGCATCCAACGCGGACTCCACCGCTCTGCCCATGCGGCCTGCGGCGGTTTCTTCGCGTTGTGCCGCCATGTTAGATGCGGAAACAGCCGCCTCACTCTGAGCCCTTGCGGCGGCTTTTCCGCGTTTCCTCACAGTACCCCCCCCCCTGAGGAGTGGACTCTGGACAGCTCCTACCAGGCTTCTCAGGATGCAACGCTTGGAGCTCCCTTCTTAATTTGTCAGCATGCATACGACATTCAGGTACCCAAGATCTCTCCTCAACACCATACCCTTTCCAATGAACCAGATATTGTACTGAGTTCTGAACTATGCGAGAGTCTAAAATCTTCTCTACTTCGTACTCAGGTTGGTCATTTATCATCACAGGAGGAGGAGAAGTGGGACCTACATGAACTGCTTGCTTAAGCAGGGACACGTGAAAGGATCTTACGCCGCGCATACTGGCAGGGAGGTCAATGGCATAAGTGACATCGTTGATCTTTCTGGTTACTGGGAATGGACCCACATACCTGGGCCCCAACTTAGCTGAGGGCTGTTTCAAGGTCAAGTGACGTGTGGACACCCAGACTAAATCTCCTGGCAAAAACCTCCACTCTAAGGAACGTCTCTTGTCAGCTTGACCTTTTTGACTTTGAAACGCCTTCTCCAAATTATTTTTCACAACCCACCATATATCTTTAAATGACCTTTGCCAGGCCTCCAGAGCTGGAAACGGAGTGGAGGCAACTGGCAATGGGGAGAATTTAGGCAACTTCCCGGTCACTACCTGGAATGGACAAAATCCAGAAGAGGAACTTTTCAAATTATTGTGCGCAAATTCTGCGAAGGGTAAAAACTTGACCCAATCATTTTGCGCTTCTGCAACGTAACACCTCAAAACCTGTTCCAATGATTGGTTGACTCTTTTCATCTGGCCATTGGTCTGTGGGTGGTAGCCCGACAAAAATGACAGTTCCATGCCCATTTGGTGACAGAATGCCCTTCAAAATCTGGAAACAAATTGGACTCCCCTATCTGACATGATGTTTTCTGGAATGCCATGCAATCGGAAAACGTGGATGATGAACAAATCGGCTAATTCCTGGGCCGAGGGGAGTCCTTTCAAGGGCACAAAATGGGCCATTTTACTAAAGCGGTCGACTACCACCCAAATGACCCACATGCCCTCAGACCTGGGGAGCTCACCCACAAAATCCATGGATAAGTGGGTCCATGGTTCACTCGGGGTGGGCAAGGACTGCAATTTTCCCACAGGTGCCAGTCGGGAGGGCTTACTCCTCGCACACACCGCACACTCCCTAACAAACTCTTTACAATCAGCTGCCAGAGACGGCCACCAAGCGCATCTGGCTACAAGGTCCTGTGTTCTGGAGGCCCCAGGGTGTCCCGCATTCCTGTGTAAATGGAACATCTGCAAAATCTGAAGGCGAAATGGCAGTGGAATAAACATAACCCCTTTGGGCTTCCCCTCCGGGATGTCCTGCTGAAAAGGACCTAAAGTCTCTGTCCAATCTTCCCAAGTCTCAGTTGTAGCTAATACCAGTCTCTGTGGGACAATGGTCTCTGGGAGGGAGGGCTGTGCTGTCTCTGGCTCAAAGCATCTAGACAGGGCATCTGCCTTAATATTTTTGCTCCCTGGGGTGTACGTAATTATAAATCTGAATCTCGAGAAAAATAATGACCATCGAGCCTGTCGGGGGCTTAATCTCTTGGCTCCCTCGATATATTCTAAATTTTTGTGGTCAGTGTAAACTGTAATCGTATGTTCTGCTCCTTCCAACCAATGACGCCATTCTTCAAAGGCCAATTTGATGGCCAGGAGCTCTCTGTTGCCTATATCGTAGTTTCTCTCTGCCGGAGAGAACCTACGAGAAAAATAGGCACATGGGTGCAATCTACCCTGCAACCCTGACCACTGGGACAGCACAGCCCCTACCCCGACCTCTGAGGCGTCCACCTCAGCAATAAAGGAATAGGAGGTGTCAACATGTCTCAGGATGGGTGCAGAGCAAAACAAATCTTTCAGAGTGGAGAATGCATGCAGAGTCTCTGGAGACCAGTGGGTAGTATCTGCCCCTTTCTTAGTGAGACTGGTGAGGGGTGCAATGACAGTGGAGTACCCCTTTATGAACCTTCTATAGCAATTGGCAAAGCCTAAAAATCTCCGAAGAGATTTTAACCCCACTGGTTGAGGCCATTCCAACACAGCAGAGACCTTGTCAGGATCCATAGACAGGCCCGAGGTGGAAATTATGTACCCTAAAAGGTGACAGATGTTACCTTGAAGATGCATTTCTCCAATTTAGCGTAAAGCAGCACGGTGGCGTAGTGGTTAGCTCTCTCGCCTTGCAGCGCTGGGTCCCTGGTTCGTATCCCAGCCAGGGCACTATCTGCAAAGAGTTTGTATGTTCTCTCCGTGTCTGCGTGGGTTTCCTCCGGGCACTCAGGTTTCCTCCCACATTCCAAAAACATACGGATAAGTTAATTTAGGTCCCCCTAAAATTGGCCCTAGACTACAGTACTTACACTACATAATATAGACATATGGCAATGGTAGGGAATAGATTGTGAGCTCCTTTGAGGGACAGTTAGTGACACACACATATATATATATATATATATATATATATATATATATATATATATACATATATATATATATATATATATATATATATATATATATACACATACATTGTACAGCGCTGCGTAATATGTCGGCGCTATATAAATAATAAATAATTATAATAATAATAAAGCATGTTTTGTCTTAGTTTATCCAATACAAACTTGACATGTGTCCTGTGCTCAGAGAGGTTGTTGGAAAAAATAAGTATATCATCTAGGTAAACCAACACGAGCCTGCCCAATACCTCCCTGAATACTTCATTAATCAGTTCCTGAAAGACGGCCGGGGCGTTACACAGCCCGAAGGGCATCACCAAGTACTCGTGATGCCCGTCGGGCGTGTTAAAGGCCGTCTTCCATTCATCGCCCTTTTTGATCCGCACCAGGTTGTATGCACCCCGTAAATCCAATTTTGAAAAGATCTTAGCGTCGGTTATCTGTGTAAACAAGTCATCTATCAAGGGCAACGGGTAGCGATTCTTTACTGTGATTTTATTCAGGCCCCGGTAATCAATGCAAGGCCGCAGGCCTCCGTCTTTTTTCTTAACAAAAAAGAAACCTGCGCCAGCAGGTGACCGGGAAGGGCGAATGAACCCCTTGGCTAAATTTTCACGAATGTATTCCTGCATGGCTACTTTCTCTGGACCAGACAAATTGTAAAGATGGCCCCTAGGGGGCATACAACCTGATCGGAGATCAATGGGACAATCAAAGGGGAGATGTGGAGGTAACTTGTCTGCAGCTTTGGGACAGAACACATCAGAATACTCGGAATATTGTACTGGTACCCCCTCCAACTGGATCCTGGTTTCGCCCAGTGTCACTCTCCCTAAACACTGCTGAAAACAGTGGGTTGACCAGCTAGTTAGCTGACCGGTAGCCCAATTAATCTGTGGAGAGTGTAAGTGTAGCCATGGCATGCCAAGGGTGACTGTGGAGGTGGTCATGTGTAACACAAAAAACTGTAGTCTCTCTTTATGTAACACCCCTATAGTGACTTCCACCTCTGGTGTCTGGGACAGCGGATGATTACTTTGCAGAGGGGAATCATCTACTGCCGTAACCTGAATGGGTGGTTTTACTGGGGTAAACGGAATACCCAATTTCTTTGCAAATTCAAAATCCATAAAATTAGCTGCAGAGCCTGAATCAACAAAAGCCTCAGTAATCTCGGTTTTATCTTCCCATGTGACTGTACAGGGAAGAAGTAACCGTTTATCTTATAGGGGTAAAAGCTGCGTGCCTAGGGTGCTACCCCCTACAACTCCTAGGCGATAGCGTTTCCCAGCTTGTTAGGACAATTACGTACTCTATGACCCCCCTCTGCGCAGTAAAGACACAGCCGATCAGACATCCTGCGTCTTCGCTCCACTTGGGATAGCTTCGACCGACCAATTTGCATTGGTTCGGGTGGAGGCGAGACAGGAGGAGGTGGAGTTACTGGAGGTGCAGCGTAGGACACCATTCTTACATGACTACTACCCCGGGTCTGTTTTTGATAGCGCAGTCTGCGATTGACTCGAATGGCCGATGAAATGGCCTCATCAAGTGTCTTAGGTTCAGGCAGACTTAACATGAGATCTGAAACCTCATCCGACAACCCTGATAAGAAGCAATCTAATAGGGCATAGGTGTCCCACATGGCTGAAACTGACCATCTCCTAAATTCGGCTGCGTAATCTTCGACCGGACCCTTGCCTTGACGCAAGAGCTTGAGCTTCCGCTCAGAGGTCGCGGCAAGGTCTGGGTCGTCGTAAATTACTGCCATGGCTTTAAAAAATTCATCTACTGAAGAGAGGGCCAAATCCCCGGTGGGCAAACTGTACGCCCACGTCTGAGAATCGCCTGATAACAAAGTCTTAATGAATGTGACCCTTTGGGCCACAGTTCCTGAAGATCGGGGTTTCAACTCAAAGTAAGATAACACTCTACTTCTAAAATTTCGGAAGTCTGATCTGTGACCAGAAAATTTCTCAGGTACAGGCAATCGCATGTCAGAGCTAGGAGGGGATCGCACCTCATCCACTGCTGTCTGGAGGGTTTGTAAAGAACCAGACAAGGCTTCAATCACAGTCTTGTGACTACCCAGCACTTGATTGATGTTGTCCACTGAAATGGCAAGTGCGCCCAGACGATCAGTGTGTGCGTCCATTGGTATTTTTGGTCTGCCGTTCTGTAACGATCGGTGTAACACAGAGAGGGTCTGATTACCGGTGAACTGCAGTATCACAGAGAATACAGAATATACCCGATTATTGGTGATCTGCAGTATCACCGATAATCAGATATATCTACTAACCTCTGGACACCTGATACAAGTGAGTGTTTAGATGCAACAGTATACTTTGAGTACTTCTCCAGAAGTATGTTCCTTCCTCTGGCCTAGACTCTCCAGGGGGGAGGAGCTAGACTGAGGGGAGGAAGGACAGAGCGAGAGTGACACCCGTGGGAGAGGGTGTCACTAACAGGTCTGTGAACTGCCTCTAACAGTAAGGCCAGTTCTCGGGGTCGGCAAGCCAGGTCGTTAACACACAGACAGATAAGGTACAGATTCAGGAGGCAGATACGGAATCCAATAAACAGACAGGGTTTGGCACTGGGGTATCAGAGTAGCACAGTACAGAATCAGGAGGCGAATACAGAGTCCAGGAACGAGCAGAGATTGGCAACAGGGTAACAGAAATAGCGAGGTACAGAATCAGAGTTCAGAGGAATGGTCAGACAGGCTGAAGGTCATAACAAATAATACAGTTCAATATTCCTGATGCTAAGGTGTGAGTTCCTTGATCGTCAACACCTTTGGAAACTATGCTAGAACACAGATACAGACAAGGTCTGAGTGCTACCACGTAGTGATCGCAACAGCAGACAACCAGAGAATGACCAGCACCCAGTATATATAGCAAAACGCTCTCCGGCGCCTCCCCTAAGTGCTGGACCAATGGCAGGTGGTAAAAATGTCAGCTGACCCGCCTGGTCAGCTGACCCTTTTCTGGCTGTCATATAAGCTCTGCCTCTCAGCGCGTGCGCGTGTCCTTCTGAACCTGTGTGGACTAGCAGTCCCAGCCACACCAGACATGTCTTGCAATGTGACCACTGATTCAGGCGCGGGGACCACCGCCCCGCTCTCTAGGCGAGCGGCGGTTTCCCCGCGTCCAGCCGCAATCCCATCTGCTTTGCCATGCGTACAATCCGCCGCATCCAATGCGGACTCCACTGCTCTGTCCATGCGGCCTGCGGCGGTTTCTTCGAGTTGTGCCGCCATGTTAGACACGGAAACAGCCGCCTCACTCTGAGCCCTTGCGGCGGCTTTTCCGCGTTTCCTCACAGTTACACAATGACAATAAAGGGAATTGAATTGAATTGAGTGCAGTCAGTTGCCCATAGAGATTGCCTGATGAGTGCTAATGACTAAATAGAGTGCACCTGTGTGTAATATAATGTCAGTACAAATACAGCTGCTCTGTGGGGGCCTCAGAGGTTGTCTCAGAGAATATTGGGAGCAACAACACCATGAAGAACATACAAGACAGGTCAGGGATCAAGTTATTGAGAAATTTAAAGCAGGCTTAGGCTACAAAAAGATTTCCAAAGCATTGAACATCCCACGGAGCACTGTTCAAACAATCATTCAGAAATGGAAGGAGTATGGCACAACTGTACACCTACCAAGACACGGCCATCCACCTAAACTCACAGGCCGAACAAGGAGAACGCTGATCAGAAATGCAGTCAAGAGGCCCATGGTGACTCTGGACGAGCTGCAGAGATCTACAGCTCAGGTGGGGAGACTCTGTCCATAGGACAACTATTAGTCATGCACTGTACAAAGTTGGCCTTTATGGAAGAGTGGCAAGAAGAAAGGCATTGTTAACAGAAAGCATAAGAAGTCCCGTTTGCAGTTTGCCACAAGCCATGTGGGGGACACAGCAACCATGTGGAAGAAGGTGCTCTAGTCAGATGAGACCAAAATGGAACTTTTTGGCCAAAATGCAAAACACTATGTGTGGCAAAAAACTAACACTGCACATCACTCTAAACACACCATCCCCACTGTCAAATATGGTGGTGGCAGCATCAAGTTTGGGGGGGGGGGGGGGGGGTGCATCTCTTCAGCAGGGACAGGGAAGCTGGTCAGAGTTGATGGGAAGATGGATGGAGCCAAATACAGGGCAAACTTGGAAGAAAACCTCTTGGAGACTGCAAAAGACTTGAGACTGGGGCAGAGGTTCACCTTCCAGCAGGACAATGACCCTAAACATAAAGCCAGGGCAACAATGGAATGGTTTAAAACAAAACATATCTATGTGTTAGAATGACCCAAAGTCCAGATCTAAATCCAATCGAGAATCTGTGGCAAGATCTGAAAACAGCTGTTCACAAACGCTGTCCATCTAATCTGACAGAGCTGGAGCTGTTTTTCAACGAAGAATGGGCAAGGATTTCAGTCTCTAGATGTGCAAAGCTGGTAGAGACATACCCTAAAAGACTGGCAGCTGTAATTGCAGCAAAAGGTGGTTCTACAAAGTATTGACTCAGGGGGCCGAATAATTACGCACACCCCACTTTGCAGTTATTTATTTGTAAAAAATGTTTGGAATGATGTATGATTTTCATTCCACTTCTTACATGTACACCACTTTGTATTGGTCTTTCACGTGGAATTCCAATAAAATTGATGCATGTTTGTGGCAGTACTGTGACAAAATGTGGAAAACTTCAAGGGGGTCGAATACTTTTGCAACCCACAGTATATGTGTTTTTTTCCTGCTACGTTAAAGAGAACCTAAAGTAAAAAGAACACAGAGGCTACAATATTCATTCCTTTCAAAAAAAAAAGAAAAATCCAGTTGCCTGTCTGTCATGCTGAGCTTTTGGTTTTATTGGTTTTTGAGTCACACACCTGCAACAAGCATGCAGCCAGTAAAGTCAGAGTCAAAGCTACTGATCCGCATCCTTATTCTGGGCCAAATACTTAACCCTCCTGGCAGTTAATTAATTCTGCCAAATAGGCAGAAATACATTTTTTTTGTTTGTTTTTGTTTTGTTTCATGTAAAGCTACCAAAGTGGTAGCTACATGAAACAACACTAGAGGGCGCATGTGTCCCTCTAGTGCGATCGTCGCCGACATCAATAGCAAACAGGGGAAAGCATATATAACGCGTTCCCCTGTTTGGCTTTTCCTGTCGCCATGGCGACGATCGGAATGACGTCATGGACGTCAGCCGACGTCCTGACCTCACACGCCTCCGATCCAGCCCTTAGCGCTGCCTGAAAGTCATTGGTCCGGGCAGCGCAGGGCTCTGGCGGGGGCGGCCCTCATCTGCCGCAAAGTGCTAGCTGCGTGTACAGCACTTTAAATGGGGCAAATCGCTCCACCAGGGCCTGAGAAATCCTCCTGTGCGGCATAGCCCGAGCTCAGCTCGGGGTTACTGCCAGGAAGGTTAAAGGATTAGAGGAAGAGCATCAGTACATAAGTCAGGCAACTGGCATTGTTTATTAGAGAATGAAGCCTCAATATTCATCTCACTTCAAGTTCCCTTCACAGCTAGTTTTCATATTTCTTTACTCTGACTGGAGCATTTACTAACGTAGACCTGGGGATGGGTTGGAATGTGATGTGTCTGATTATGTAGCTAGTCAGAAGCTAGTTTTAATTTAGAAATTATTTATAGGACAGCTGCAAGTTATTGAATACTTCATTAATACCTAAAGGAGACGAACAGCACCCAAATAAAAAATACCCCAGTTTATTAGCATTGAATTAACATGCATGGGGAAACAGTAAGGGCCATTTCACACAGGGCATTATGAGTTCATGCTTTAAACATGAACTTGGATGCTTAGACATCCGAGACTAAAAAAAGAAGAGAAATGCAGTTCCTGCTTTCGTTGGTAATGTCCTCCTTTCTCAGACTGTACCCTCCTTTTGCTCCCGCTCATCACTGTTCTGCTGCTATGCTGTCTGTTGTCTGTAAACTGGTCGATTTGCAATCAGATTCGACCAACAGATAGATCCCTCTCTGATCGAATTTGATCAGAGAGGGATCGTATGGCTGCCTTTACTGCAAACAGATTGTGAATTGATTTCAGCCTGAAACCAATCACAATCTGCTGAGCTGCCGCTGTCGCCACCCGGGCCCCCGCATACATTACCTGAAGCCTGGTCCCGGGCATCTTCTCCGCATTGGCTCCCGGTGGGCATCTTCTCCGCATCAGCTTCCGCATCCCGGCCTCCGGCATAACTTTCTGTCACTCCAGTGAGCGCCCTCTTTTTGTACTTCCGCTGTCACTGCAGTGACACAGGAAGTTATGCTGGATGCCACGGAAGCTGATGCGGAGAAGATGCCAGCCGGGAGCCGGGAGGTGATGCGGAGAAGATGCCGGGAAGCAGCTTCAGGTCGTACGCCGCTAGCGATAAGCTCCTTACCCGCGGCGATTGACGGTAATTTCCCACACAGCGAGATCAACGGGACCGATCTATTTCGACCCGTAGTAGATCGAAAATTAGCATGTTGCGTGAACAATTTGACAGCAGATTCGATCCCAGTGATCGAATCTGCTATCGATCGGCAGGTAATCGGCCTAGTGTATGGCCAGCTTTAGTATTAGCCTTGACCTTTGATCCGGAACGAATCACTCACACAGCACTGCCTGCGAGCCCCAGGTAGGCGTTGAACAACCGGGAGCAAGGAACGCTTGGGCTCGCTCACAGCACTCTGAGCAGTGGACAGCGCTGTCTGAGTAATTAGTTCCGTATCAAAGGTCACGACTAATATTAGTCAAGGCCTGAAAACAGACAGAACAGCAGCAGAACAGTGATGAATGAGGACAAACAAAGGGTACAGCCTGAAAGGGCACCCAATACATAGCAGATTTCACACTATAGCTGCTATTTATAATGGCATCTATGGCAGTGCCCCAAAATTATCTTAATAGCGGCAGGTTGCTCACGGGGGTCAGTTAGGTGTGGGTAGAGATGATTAAGGTTAGGCATGGAGGGAGGTGTTTTTAAGGGTTAGGTGTGGGGGTGATATTTTTTAAATGTCTGTAAATTATACCAATATTTTAATAGCTGAAATAGGGCACTCAAATTTCCTCGCCCCCGCTTATTCATGCAGGCATATTTTCTTTTTACAAAACCTAACCTAATAAAGGGTTAACTATTTAGGAAAGTATTGCTCTGCTTCCAGATGCGGCATACAGGTCAGGAGTTCAGAGATCTGTCCACCTGAGAGGAAACATAACTGGCAGCACTATTTCCATCATGGCGGACTTCCCTTCATTTCCAAACCAGAAACGTGGTCTAGTTGGAAGTCTTCATGTGGAAATTATGTGAGTGAGTTTTGGGCAGAATGCAGTTTAACAGGTATCTAAAATGTGGAGATCTGTTCTCTCTTTATATGTCATAATAAATAAAGTATGATCCTTTCCTTAATAATTCCACCATCTCTCGGTGTAACATGAAAGCATTTCTTTTTTCCAGTACAATAATATTTCATAGCTTTGCTTTTCTGTGTGTCCCGGATTCCTGATTGTCTGTTTTCCTGTGAAATGTTACAGCAGTGCTTTCTCATACAGAAAGTATTAGCATGTCATCATTAATACCATCACAAGGCCAAAAAGACCCAAGATATTTATTCATCATTTCAGAACAAGTGAAGTCTTTTTATAGCCTCCCTTGTAGTCTTGTGGCCAAAGCAGTGCATTTAGACACAGGCTTAGGCCTCATTCACACTATACAGGTTGCCGTGCGCATTTTGGCAGCGCGTATGATGTGGGACATGTAAGAACTTCAGATGTGCATAGACAATATTTCTGACGGTCGCATTATATGTGCTGCTGCATGCATTTTTGGCAAAGCACAGCGCTGATCCCATTCACTATAGTGACTGGGATCAACAGCGCAGCGCATGGCAACGCAGATGGTAGTGCGATCAGGTGTGTTGAGTTCTGATCACACGTTGACTAATGTGCTCGTGCACACTGAAAACATACAGTTAAACAGTACTCATTTTATAATGTGTAAAACCGTGTTTATATCAGACCATTCTCCAGGTTTACTTTGCTTGTGATACACAGATTACTAGAACATGTTCTAGATATACTAGATAACAGAAAATAATGTGAAATATATGGTCTTACAAGGGTCAAAGGAACTGTGAGTTGAAAATATTCCAAATATCCAACCAGTTACTGATTTCCTAACTGGTCTGTGGCAAATTCTAAAGATTTATGCTGGCTAGTGCTCTAAAGAACTGTTCCAACATCCAGGTGATGTCTCAGCACTAAAACCTGCCATATTTTGGCAGCTAGAATCTGAAGGTAATCTGTATATTCATTAGGAGTCTCAGCTCTTCACCTGTCCATTACAGACAGTTGCTATGTGACAGGCAGCACCGTGGTGTAGTGGACAGCACTCTTGCACTGACGGGGTTCCACATTTAAATATTGGGCCTGGTCACTATCTACATGGAGTTTGCATGTTCTTCCTGTTTTCTGCAGTCCCTCTGGTTTTCTCCCATATCCAAGAAACATACTGGTGAACTGGTTCTCCCTCATGAGTGGTCTTAGTGGTAGGGAGTACATTTTAAGGTCCAGTTAGGAACAAATACTAACATGACTGTATTCTGTGGCACAAGTAATTACACGACTATGTATCTAGTGTTGTGGAAGAGTCCGCTCTATATAAATACATACTAATCATAGCAGCAGATGTGGTTATGGCACAAACGGTTCCAGAACTGTTCCTGTTTTCAACCTTGCTTTTATTTATGACTAAGGCCCCGTTCACACTTGCGGTTCGAGTCCGCAAGTGTCCGGGGGTCCGGGGGCCGCAAAGAGACCGTACGGGTTTCTGTGGTGGCCACAAGTTGCCATCAGTTGCGGATCTGGAATGTATCAGTTCCGGCTACAATAAAGTAGTCGGAACTTGATACATTGCAGTGCCAGAAAGGCACCGCAAGCATGGGGGATACCGGCGTGTAGTCCGGGCCCCCCAAGTGGCATAGGACCGGTGCTGGAAGCATCCGGTCCTATTGCCAGTGTGATGAGAAACATCCGTTTCCCATTGCACAGCATGGCCGCATGTGGTGGGTCAGGATCCGGCCCGGTTGCGTGGGCCGGATGATGCGGACCCGAAAAACAGCGCATGTTGGAAAAGTGTCCGGAGTCCGGATCCGATCCGGCTCCGTTCTGTACGGAAGGGACGCATGTGAACATCCGCATAGACTTTGCATTGCTATGTGGAAAGTACGTTCCGTTTGTACAGTTTACGGTCCGGATCCGACCAGGCAAATCCAGACAGCGAACGCTAATGTGAACCAGGCCTAAGCTGCGCCAGGAGATGTAACAAATGTGTACATATCTTGCAATGATTAGACTATGCAGCGTTTATCTAGAAGGCCAAAAAGGCTGCTCCAAACATGTGAATAAATCCCTGTGTCATTGAATGATTTTGCGTTTTCTCATGGAGAGCCAGTAATCTTGTGTTACTGCATGACTTCATCAACTGAGTATTGTTCTGGTGCAGCACATTGTATAACAACAACAAGGGTCTCTCCACCTGGCCTTTTACTGAGAAATGGCTTATAAAGCCTATTATGGCTGCACATAGACTCATGTCTCAGCAGTAATGTCCCACATGCTTGAACTCATCAAAATGTGTTCTTTGACTGTGAAGAATGAAATGATTAGTATTGTTATGTAAAGAAGAGTTCCGTTAAAAAATGGTATTTCACAATTGTTCACCCCATAGGGAAGCCTGCATATCCTAAACCTCTCCGGAGTGTCACATTAGTCTGCTCAGTTGGCAGCGGTAAGTCTATGTATGACCGACCCCAAGAAAGACTACATATAAAGTGAGCTCTTAGCACATCCACATTATTCATTATCATGTAAACAGTGTCCAGAAACAACATGTGTTTCCTGTTAGTGGGGATTTGTCTTATGTACACAAAGCAGCATTTCTTTTAGATTATCTGCCCAAAACAAAAAAAAGAGGAAACCATCTTTATATTTATTTTTATGAACATGGATTTGGTTCCAAAACTTAAGCCAAAGGTAAAATAAAAGTTTTTTTGAATTCTGATTTGTCTTTCTTTTGAGATTCTTGTTCTAATTTGTAGCTGATCTCTTGTTTACTAGAAACCAAGTACATGTCCTGATAAAAAGGATTAACTGTTCCACAAAGCTGCTTTATTACAAAATATATACTAGTGCATAAGTTCCATAAATATCTCTAGTATTTTATTTAGGCTGTCACTATTATGCTTTATATTTATTTATTTATTGTATTTATAAAGCGCCAACATATTACGCAGCGCTGGACATTCGTTTAGGTTACAGACAATATTTAGGGTGACATACAGCAATCACTATTATGCTTTATATTTATTTTATTTATTTATTATATTTATAAAGCGCCAACATATTACGCAGCGCTGGACATTCGTTTAGGTTACAGACAATATTTAGGGTGACATACAGCAATCACTATTATGCTTTATATTTATTTTATTTATTTATTATATTTATAAAGTGCCAACATATTACGCAGCGCTGGACATTAGTTTAGGTTACAGACAATATTTAGGGTGACATACAGCAATATGTTAGGAGTATGGTAGTTACCTCCGCAGAAGGGAGCGGTGAGGCTGCCGCTTCCGCGTCTGACGCGACCGCGGATCTCGCTGCGTCTTCTCAGCCATTTCCGTCAGGCAGGACAGGTCTCTCCAGGGTACATCTAAGTAGAGCAGCGCGCGCGCGCGCCAGGAGACAGGACCTTTATGCTTTGAGGAGGCGGGTCAGCTGACTGGCCGGGCAGCTGACATGGCAGGACCGATCACCGCTCCTGATTGGCTGAAGTGCGCTGGGCGGAACTGCGGGGTTACCTGTCTGTATTTAAGACCCAAGCTGGCAGTAGCTCATTGTCTGCTGTTGCTGATACTTTGCGGTTAAGCTCTCAGACCTTAGTCAGTTCCCAGTGTGTTTGATCCGGCAGGACCCTGGAGATTCACACATAGCTAGGATTATTTCTATTATATTTGTAAAAGTAATTATCATTATTGTATTGATTATCTGTGTATGACTCTTTGCCTGAAACTCTTGACTCTGCCTCTGCCTCTTGATTCTGTACTCTGCCTGATTGTTGCCGGCCCGACCCAGACTCGGATATTGCCTTCTGATTTTGTACCTTCGCTCATCTGACCTGTTACCGACCTTTGATTGGGGTCACACAACCTTCTTAAGTATACCAAAAATGTATCTTTATTATTTGCATAGCTACAACCCCCCCCATAAATACCCATAAATTCAATACATAAATATCAAACAATTTAAAAACACCAATTGCGGAGCATACACAGCTATATGCATGTAGACTATGGTGATGCGTGTATATTAGGTATAGCTTATCCTGGCCAGGAAATATACTATGCCACCATCACATTCATCCGCGCATACTCCCTCCTTTCACACTTGTGCCAAAAGCTAGTCAGAATGTTGGGGGGGCCCCCTGTATCAAAACAATGGTTTCTGATAACCTGTAGATCCAGCAGGATGCACTCCATTTGTTATGCACAGTTCATTTGGCCGCCGCATATAGCCTGGCAGCATTGGTTGGTCTCACCCCTCCACTCGTCTGCTACTGGTCCACGGTGTGTCCCGGGTCAAAATTCAATGGCTACTCAGTCCTGCTCTGCTTACGCTGGGGTCAGCAGACGGCCTCCTCACAGCGCTGTGTTCCGGCGAGATGCAAGACGCCAGACGCCAGACCGGGGTCCCATCGAGCACGTGTGAGAGGGATTGCTACGTCACACGCATCCGTGTTAGCGCCGCCCACCACCGCGTTTCACGTCCTCATTGGACGTTTCATCAGGGTGTGTCCATGCCTATTCCTATCCCGTCCTTTGTATCCACCTTGACTCCACCCCTTATCTCCGTTGTCATGTCAGTCACATTATCCTATACGGAGGTTCATCCTGGGGGGAGTTTTATGTGAATAACAGCTACTTCATATGCATGTTGTACTATGGCTCGCATCCACATCTTTTTGTTACATACAATAGTAGAGTTTATATTGGAAGAGTCGGGCTTACGGCAGAGTTACTTTTTCCTATTCAGGCCGATCCGAGTCACAGGCAAACATACTAATAATGGTATTTAGATTATTCCGTATCCCTACCAGTATTATTCCTTATATATGCAGTCACATTTTCAAACTAAAAGTTCAGATATATTTGGACAATTCCTCCACTTTTCCGCCATTCCACAATGGCATCCATATGAAATCATAATTGATTTATTCATATTCATTTATGCACATAAGGCACACTTAAAGGCACAGTCCATATTTGTGGCACAGTTCATGCACTGCGGATCCACACACAACTCATGATTTGCCCTTATATTTAATCCATTCCTGGGATTCAAACACTCAAAAACTACTACGATCCCACTCAGGGGGCATAACATTAGCTATACCTGTTTATTCTGAGAAAGGGGGATAGGTCCAATTCTGCATTGAGTCCACCCGGGGTCACACTACCGAGTTTAAAGATCCACATGGCTTCCTTGCAGTGGAGGACCTCATCAAAGTCACCCCTTCTCCTGGAAATTTTCAGATTATAAATTCCCCTAACTGAGATCCCCCTCAAGCTATTCTGATGATGATCCCTATAATGATCATAGGTTATACCTGTAGCCTTTCCACTTGTAATCTTACAAAAGTGCTCCAACACTCTCTCTTTTAGTGCTCTTTTAGTTTTGCCAATGTATTTTAGGCCGCAAGGGCATTGTATCATGTATACTACTTTTTTTGTATCACAGTTTATAAAGGACCTGATAGTATATTCCTTTTCTCCCCTGCAGTAAAAAAATACATTGGTACGGTCCACATAGGGACACATTTTGCATTTAGAGCACTTAAACATCCCTGTAGGTTTTCTCTGGTCAAGCCATGTAGAAGGATTTTTCTGTAGTTCACTATGTACCAAGCGGTCCCTCAAGTTCGATGCCCGCCTTGCTGTTAAAAGTGGTCTTGGCCCTACAATTCTTGCCACTTCTCTATCGGAAGTCAGAATAGGCCAAAACTTATTTAAAAGTTCCTGTAAGTGTCCCCAATGGGCTCCAAAGCCGGTTATAAGGCGCATATGTCCCTCCCCCTCCGCCCTTCGCGGCATCCCTCCGGGGGCCAGCAATTCTTGCCGGTCCTGATTCCATGCCTTTTTCAATGCTTTACGCAGTACCGAGTGTGTATATCCACGTTCTCGGAATCTCTGATACATCATCCGGGCCTCCTGTCTGAAGTCATCATCTCTACCACAGTTCCTCCTAAGCCGGAGGAACTGTCCATATGGAATTCCCTTCTTTAGGGACTGTGGATGATGACTTTCTGCATGCAATACCGTATTGCCTGCTGTAGGTTTACGAAAGGACATTGTGACCACCCTCTGTCCCTCAATTTTCAGCATGAGATCCAAAAAAGGTATCTCCATACCAAAAGAGAAGGTCAAACGGATATTTTTATCATTGATATTGAGTTTGGACACAAATTGTTCCAATTCAGTTTTGGTACCCTTCCAGACCATTAAGACGTCGTCTATAAATCTGATCCAGAGGGCGACGTGTGCACCATTCTCTGGGCTAGGGAAAACTTGTTCCCTCTCCCAGAGTCCCAAATGCAAACATGCATAGGCTGGTGCACACGACGCCCCCATCGACGTTCCACGTAGTTGCTGATAATAGCATCCATCAAAGATAAAGCAATTCCGCGTTAGGATCAATCTCATCGCCTCAACTATAAAGGCATTATGAGCCAAAGCGGAGGGATGCCGCTCACGGAGGAAGAAGGACATTGCCCGGAGGCCCTCCTCATGTGGGATCGATGTGTAGAGAGACTCCACATCGATCCCGACAAGGAGGGACCCCGGGGGCACCTCAAAACCGGCCAGGACATCCAGAACATCACGTGTGTCCTGCACATAGGACGGCAAGGCTTGAACCAGTGGACGTGTTTTCCTGTCAACATACTGACCTAACCGTTGGGTAGGGCTGCCCACCGCGGACACAATCGGTCGTCCGGGTGGACTGGACATAGATTTATGGACTTTCGGAATAGTATATATAGTTGGTATATTATAGGTAGTTACAGTGAGGAATTCATATTCTTTGGTGGTAAGTATTCCCTCATGTAACCCATCATCAATTAAACTATTAACCTGATTCTTGATTGCAGGAAAAGGGTTTTCACGGAGTTTCCGATTTACATTTCCGAAGTATTTACATCATTTAATTGGCTCTCAATTTCTTTTACATAATCATCTTCATCCATGAGAACAACATTGCCCCCTTTGTCACTGGGCTTAATGACTAATTTCGGGGCTTTTTGCAGTTCTTCCAAGGCTGTTCTCTCTTGTGGAGTTAAATTATTGTCCCCTTTAGAAGGGAAAAGTTTTAAATTCCATAACTCTTGTTCGATTGTATTAAAAAATACATATACATTTTTATTCTGCGATAGGGGGGGCATAAATGTTGATTTTGCCCGTAAATTCGTAGCTGGGGGGGAGAAGAACAGGAGGGAGCAGGGACAATGATGTTCTGATTACTATACTCAATTTGTTCATCAAGAAGCGATTCGAGGGCTACCATGGCTTCCCTTTCATTCGCCTGCAGACATTCATATCTGTTCTGAGGATCAGCGTTCGCTTGGTTATTCTCACCAAACGTTAGCTTCAATGTTACCTTCCTCAAGAACAAATAGATGTCCTTATATATTTCAAATATATCCCCTGATACCGTAGGGGAAAAAGAGAGCCCCTTCTCAAGTAATGAGATATGTGTTTCATTCAGATTAAATTTTGACAAATTAATGACATTCCTGCTGGCTTCATTACCAATTCCTCGTTCCGTAATTTTTTTTTCTTCTGGCTCCCACTGTGCGTTATTCTGCCTGGGATTTCCTCCTTTTCCTGTCCATTCATTCCCACTTCTTCCCTTCTGTCCTTCCCCCTGCCTCTGCCTCGGCCTCTTCCCCTGCCTTTTCTGCCTCTGCCTCTTCCTCTGTTGGGGGTGTTCTCTTCTAAAAAAGTGACTGATTTACGCAGAGCCGGGACAAGGTCCTCCAGCACCCAAGGCTGAGACACCAAAGTGCGCCCCTCCATCCCTGCCACCCGAGCCATCAAACACTGATTGCTATTAGACTAAGAGGCGCCACAGGGCCCACAACCTCCCCAACACCTTAATATCTAGTTATCTGGCTTGCAGTCACTGCCATGTATCCCCTTTTCTTATTTCTTTCTGCTTCAAACACAATTAGGAATGACAGCTGAATGAATTCTGCGCCCCCTTCTACACTGCGCCCTGAGGCTGGAGCCTCTTCAGCCTAAAGTACACACAGAGAACGCTGTGCACCTTCCTTCAGTAACACAGAGAACGCTGTGCACCTCCTCTCCAGCCTATGCCTCGGCCCGGCCCTGGATTTACGACTACTACCAGATACATCTGTGTCTATGCTGGAAGGATCTAGACTATCTAGTCCTGCTGACCCCCGCCTATCTTTCTTTTTCGCTTTCTTTTGCTCAATGCGATGGATAGGATTAAGGGCCTCATCCAAGTCCCATCTTGCTAAATCTTTCTGAAACTTTTGTTGTTTTTGTTTTTTGATCGTAGCCTGAATTCTTTCAATTTGTTTTCTTAAATTGTCATTAAAGGAATTAAATTCAGCATGTTCACTAAACGTATTCAATTCTGTTACACTCTCCATAACTTCACTAGTGATTTCCTGTAATTGTTCTCTCTCCTCATCTGCCATCATTTTTACAAAGGACGGGATAGGAATAGGCATGGACACACCCTGATGAAACGTCCAATGAGGACGTGAAACGCGTCGGTGGGCGGAGCTAACGCGGATGGGTGTGACGTAGCAATCCCTCTCACACGTGCTCGATGGGAACCCGGTCTGGCATCTGCGTCTTGCATCTCGCCGGAACACAGCGCTGTGAGGAGGCCGTCTGCTGACCCCAGCGCGAGCAAAGCAGGACTGAGTAGCCATTGAATTTGGACCCGGGACACACCGTGGACCAGTAGCAGACGAGTGGAGGGGTGAGACCAACCAATGCTGCCAGGCTATATGCGGCGGCCAAATGAACTGTGCATAACAAATGGAGTGCATCCTGCTGGATCTACAGCTTATCAGAAACCATTGCTTTGATACAGGGGGCCCCCCAACATTCTGACTAGCTTTTGGCACAAGTGTGAAAGGATCAAAGGAGGGAGTATGCGCGGATGAATGTGATGGTGGCATAGTATATTTCCTGGCCAGGATAAGCTATACCTAATATACAAGCATCACCATAGATAGTCTACATGAATATAGCTGTGTATGCTCCGCAATTGGTGTTTTTAAATTGTTTGGGATTTATGTATTGAATTTATGGGTATTTATGGGGGGGTTTTGTAGCTATGCAAATAATAAAGATACATTTTTGGTATACTTAAGAAGGTTGTGTGACCCCAATCAATTTGTTTAATCTGTCTATGCATTTATATGGGTTTAGCCTTCCCCCTTATCTTTGCCTGGGGTTAGTAGCCAGATTGCAACTACAATATAGCTACATTCATTTGTATTACTGTTACCGACCTTTGCCTGTTTCTCACTACGCCTTTGCCTGACGACTCTGTACTGCCTCCTGACCAATCTGTTACCGATATTGCCTGTACGACCACTCTACCTAGTGATAGTCCCTACAGCCAAGGGCTATCACATAGGAGTACTCTTGTGTTACTGTGCACTAAAAACAAGTGTGATCACACTCTGAATAAAGTACTGACTATCGTGCTGTTAAGAGCTGTTACTGAATATTACACAATACAACAAAACAGGAAAAGAAGAAAAACCAGATCTCGCAGCACAGTATGAGTACAAGATAATGCTTAGTCAGTCACTGGATGGGAGCATGGAGATTAGGCAAGTTGAGTTCACTCAAATGCACAGCATGGGTGCACAGTAATGGAGGTGCATGATCAGGTAGTACACAAATGGAGGAGGACCCTGCCCGAAGGCTTACAATCTAGAGGGAGAGGTAGGGACACGAAAGGTAGAGACCAGAGTTCAGCTGCGTGTTTAGAGCACTTGTGAGGGTTGGTAGGCCAGATTAAAAAGATGAGTTTAGAGGGCCGTCTTGAAGATGCTGAAGGAGGGAACTCCCCTAATGGGTGGAGGTAGGAAGTTCCATAGTGTTGGTGCAGCTCTTGAGAAGTCCTGGAGGCGTGCATGGGACTGGGTCATGCGGGGGGCGGTCAGGCGAAGTTCATTAGCGGAGTGGAGTGAGCGGCTAGGTGTGTACCTCTGAGTGAGATCAGAAATGTAGGTTGGACAGGTTTTGTGGACAGATTTGTAAGTCAGGCACAGTATCTTGAATCTGATTCTGGACTGGGTAGGAAGCCAGTGGAGGGATTCACAGAGGGGAGCCACCGTGGTGAAGCGATGGGAGGAGTGGATAAATCTGGCTGCCACATTCATGAAGGACTGCAGTGGGGCAATTTGGGTCATATGGAGACCAGACAGAAGGGCATTGCAGTAGTCAAGGCGGGAAATTATGAGGTCATGGATGAGGATTTTGGTGGTGGCAGAGGTCAGGAAAGGGTGGATCTTGCAGATGTTACGGAGGTGTAAGTTACAGGACTTTATGAGGTTTTGGATGTGAGGAGTGAAGGAGAGTGCGGAGTCCAGGGTGACACCAAGATAGCGAGCTTGAGAGGTAGGGCGAATGGTAGTGTGGTTAACAGTGACATGCACATCTGGGAGGTTTAGGCATGGCTGGGGTGAGAAGATCATAAATTCAGTTTAGTCTAGATTTAGTTTCAGGAACCTAGCGGACATCTAGGAGGAGATGGCTGATAGGCAGGAGGAGACTTTGTCCATGGTAGTGGTGGATACATCGGGTGTGGAGGTAGATCTGGGTGTCATCTGCATACAGATGATAGTTAAAACCCATGGAGGAGATAACCTTGCCAATGGAGGATGTGTATATGGACTCAGGGAGAACAGTAGGGTGCCAAGGACTGAGCCTTGGGGGCAGCCTCAGCGGCAGAGTCAGAGGGGGTGAGCCATGTCTCAATGAGTGTAAGGATGGTGAGGGTTTTGGAGAGGAAGACGTCATAGACTGCTGTAAGTTTATTGCGGACAGATCTGACATTCCAAAGACCGCAGGGTAGGGGAAGCATGTTTTTGTGGGTGGGATGGATGGAAATAAGGTTGGGGCAAAAACAGCAAAAGAAATCAGCCAAAGGGTTAGTATGTAGGTAATGCTCTCAGGTTATGGAGTAAGATGTTGGGGAGCCAGTTTGATAGTGTGGTTCAATTCCTCTTTTGAGGCAGTTGTGCTAGTGAGGCAGCAAGAGCATTGAGAGGTTAGATATGAATTACCTGAAGAACAAATTTTAATTATTCAATTTATGTACAGATTGGTGGCAAGGGCACATTCAGCCTCAATAGCGCAATCAACAAGTTCTGAAGTCAGCCAAAGTGGTAGCATGGAGGTAAAGCTCTAAGATTGAAGAGCAAGATCTCAGTACATGCTTCACAGCATCCCTGGTTTGAACCCTGGCTTGGGATGCTTCATGGCAGTAGATAGACTTGTGGTGGTAAAAACCTGTTAAACATATAAGGATTTTGTGGGAAGAAAGAGGTAAGTATTGTGATAGCAATGCATACCTTTTAATAATCTTAGAGCAATAGCTGCCAATCTAGTAGAGCAGAGGCTGGGGACAGAGTGTGATAATGTGACTTGTCCAAGGTCAAAAGGAGCCGACATGAGGTTTAGACCCCACATTTTTCAGGAAGTCTTCCAGACTATGCCGGCCGTTAGAGTACTTGACCTGTAAGGGGTGGCTCCTTCACTGGTGCCAGCCATCGTGGGGCTGGAACCACAAACATGAACAGGTGAGGTAATTAGTGTCTTAGCAGAGTTGATTAACTACCTCTGTGGATTTCCGCAAAACATGCACTGTTGGTGACCCTTGAGGACAGGGTTGGGGAACACTGCTTTAAGGTATGACAACATTTTGCAGAAACATATAATATAAAGGACTACATTTTTTCCCAAGCGTCAACCATCCTGCATGGCTGAGAGGTTAGGAAGCTTGCTTTGAAGCAAAGTGTGCTGAAGAAGAAGGTTCTAATCCAGGCATGGTTTGTGAAAATTACTTTACAGCTTTTATCTATCACCATTAGTTTATGAGGCATTGCAGCCATGGGAGATTTCCTGAGTGATGTGGGCTCTAATTCCATTTTTTACCATTAGGTAATGAAGCAGAAAGCACTGGTAGCAAATGCAAACATTTTGGAACTGAAAAAAACAGCAGTATTGCTGGTGATCCAGCCATAGCTCACAGGGTAAGTACTCTAAAGGCAGTGTAGTCAGTGAGACTTCCTGAAGGACGTGGGTTCTAATCCCATGTCGGCTATCACCGGTGAAGGAGCCATCCCTCGCAGGTCAAGTACTCTGACGGCCAGCGTAGCCTGGAAGACTTCCTGAAAGATGTGGGATCTGATCCTCATGTCAGCTCCTTGTGACCTTGGACAAGTCACTTTATCACACTCAGTCCCAGCCTCTGCTCTGCTAGGCCTAATCAACGTGCTCTCCTATAAGTGTATATTGCCAAGATATGTTCTTCTCTCCAACGTATATAATACACTGGCCGCAAACCAGCGGCTGTATAGATCAAGATTCTTAAAATGTTGCTTGACACAATACTTACCTCTTTCTTTCCACCGTCAAGTTTATATTCTTTCTTGTCTTCTTGCTTCCTTGACACCACAAGTATTCTCTACCGCCATGAGGCATCCCAAGCCAGGGTTCGAACCAGGGATGTTGTGAAGCATGCACTGAGGTCTTGCTCTTGAATCCTAGAGATTTACCTCCATGCTATCACTTTGGCTGACTTCAGAGCTTGTTCACTGCGCTATTAACCTATTTTAGTTCCTGGACGTAGTTTGTACGTCCAGGAACCATGCGCGCTCCAGCGGACGATTGCGCATGTGCACGCGTGCTCCCGGCCCGCGGTTCGTTAGCCTGGCAATCAGTGAATCGGGCTATGGTGCCCGATCACTGATTCCTCTCCCCCGCTGAAAAAGCGACAGCTTCTCTCGGAAGCTGCGCTTTTTCTGGCTGTTACCTCCCCCATACGTCTCTCTAAGCGTATGTTACGCTTAGAGTGACGTCATGTAAATAAACTCATGGCCGCCATCTTGTGGCCAAAAAGTAAAACTACAACTTAAAGTAAAAAAAATAAAATTCAAGACACATTTACATTATAAAACTATTGTTTACATCCCACCCTCCCAAAAATACCCAAATAAAATGTTTAATATAAAAAAAAACATTACAATAAAAAACAAACAAACATGTAAATATTTACCTAAGGGTCTAAACTTTTTAAATATCAATGTAAAGATGAAATATTTCTATATTTTTTTTATTTTTGAACTTGTAAATAGTGATAGATGCAAAATGGAAAAAATGCACCTTTATTTCCAAATAAAATATTGTAGCCATACATTGTGATAGGGACATAATTTTAATGGTGTAATAACCGGGACATATGGGCAAATACAATACGTGAGTTTTAATTATGGAGGGATGTATTATTTTAAAACTATAATGGCTGAAAACTGAGAAATAATGAATTTTTTCCGTTTTTTTGCTATTATTCCTGTTAAAATGCATTTACAGTAAAGTGGCTCTTAGCAAAATGTACCCCCCAAAGAAAGCCTAATTGGTGGCGGAAAAAACAAGAAATAGATCAGTTCATTGTGATAAGTAGTGATAAAGTTATAGGCTAATGAATGGGAGGTGAACATTTCTCAAGTGAAAACGACAAATCGGTACATGGATTGAAATTTGGCAGTGCTCTTAAAGGAAGGATTTGGATAAGAGATTGAGTATCCTCCTGCGAAGCAATGTGTCCTTAAAGCTAAGGTTCAAATCCTTGCTGTAAAACCAGTTATTTTATTAGAAACCATCAAACGTATTGCTAGAACTTTTAATCACTTCAGCCCACGGGTAGTTTTCACCCTATGGACGAGAAGAATTTTCACATTCCAGCCCTCTGTCCTTTCATTCCCTAATAACTTTATCACTACTTATCACAACAAAATGATATATATCTTGTTTTTTTTTCACCACCAATTAGGCTTTCTATGGGTGGTACATTACATTAAGAATTATTTTATTCTAAATGCATTTTAATGGGACTAATAAGAAAAGAAATGGAAAAATTACATTATTTCTCAGTTTTTGGTCATTATAGTTTTAAAATAATACATGCTACCATAATTAAAATCCACGCATTTTATTTGTCCATTTGTCCCGGGTTATTGCAACATTAAAATGATATCACGTGGAGGTGATTGACAGTGGCGCATGCGCAGGAGAGGACGAGCACCGTCGGGGAACAGGGACCAGCAGAGCTTCGGCGAGGGACATAACAGCTACCAGGGGCTGGAGGAAGCCCCGGGTAAATTGTAGCTTTCACACTTTTTAGTCTAGGTTCACAGTTGCAGTGCTGCAGTCCAGTGTAAAGTCTTATCAAAATGCAATTAAAACTTTATGGGATGTTTAACACACTGCGCAGGTTTGCGCCTTAATACATACCCGGACTTCCGCGTTCCAGCGTGGTTACGAGATCCTGGCCTCTACTGACGTAGTTTCCGCCTTCATTGACGTCACCTCCGGGGGCGTCTGTCCTTCCGTGATCACTCTCCATTACTATTTAAATGCCGCAATGGCGGCGATACAGCACGGATGTCTCCCTCCTTCCTTGATAAAGCGGGATAACGCCCGCGAAACTAGTGGGTCCGTTTGAGGGAACCCTCTGCCTCTCTCTGCCTTCACCTTGCCTGCCTCCTATCCACCATTACTGGGCTAAGTATACCTCTTCACTTTCACTATGGACTGCCACGGTAGCTTCACTGGTCCTGCCTATTACTAATTGTGTCACTATTTTTCAGGTTTAATCATTGTTTATTATACATTGCAGGGAATTTGTGCCATTGGTTGTATATTATTGTTGATTTATTTATTTAGCACAGATCACATGACAAGGGAACTTTGTCTCTATTGCTACACATTTCATGGTATATACTGAACCCGGGTTCTTTCCGATTTGGGCACAGTTCCTGAGCCCTTTGAGGATTTTCCATTATCAGATATAGGTGGTTTGCATTATATATTTTGCATGGTGAAATATTGTTTTTTGATACATGTATTTCATTGGCAGAGAGTTGAGATATGGGGGTTATTGTGTGTATTTTAATTGCTTTTAACCATGAATGTTTTGTGAAGTGTACTCTATATAGAACCTTTTTGCAACAACAATAAATTAATATTTTTTGCTACATTATTCCTGAGTGGTGCTTTTTAAAGGGTTTCTTTTTTCTCCCATTGTACATGGGTAGCAGGAGTTGCTTGAAGACTCCTTTAACCTGTGAGATATGTCTGGATCACCGACATTTGTCCTGTTTTTTTTCCAGTTCACAAATGTTATAGGCTGCTACCAGTTTTTTCTGCTTCATTACCTAATGGTGAAAAAATGGGATTAGAGCCCACATCATTCGGGAAATCTCCTCTGGTTGTACTATCTCAAAAAAAAATGTTGATAGATAAAAGATACCAGCTGCAAAGATGATCTGGTGTCTCCACTTGTATGTGAGTTTAAACCGCATAACTATGAATTATCTGCTGGTAGATTCGGGCACAGGATAAAGCCGATATATGGCTTACCCTATTTCTGAACAAGTTACTAATGCTAATTACTATTCTCCCTCCAGGTTGCTGTGGATGGTGGGGAATTATGTTATGTATTTTGGCTTCCAGCTATTGCTGGTGACCGAATTACAGTGTTTTAAAAGTAATTTGTGCTCCGTCTTTTGACGGCACCCAAATTACTGAGTGCAGCTATAGTTGTAATTCCTATTATGGCCTATGATGGCGATGGTAGCGGCCAAATCTCCTATGCTGTTTCAACAACGCTTGGTTCAAACCATATACAGTACTTTATTATACTTATTTGTCTATACTGGGCCACGGTCACAAAGAGCGTTGTCACAAGAATAGTATAAGTCACTTTATCACACACTGTCCCAGCTTTCACACTTTTTAGTCTAGGTTCACAGTTGCAGTGCTGCAGTCCAGTGTAAAGTCTTATCAAAATGCAATTAAAACTTTATGGGATGTTCACAGTGCAACACTAGCGTTGCATTGTAACGTGTGCCATAATGGTATCGCACTGCCGCAGTGTGTTACCTCTAAACACACGGTAATAGGTACAGGAAAGCATACTTTTCATTGCCTGTAAGCTTTACTGTACCTACTTTCTGCGACGGTAACGCAGCCTTAACCACTTCCCAACTGAGGGGTTTTACCCCTTCAGCATCCGAGCAATTTTCTCCTTTCAGCGCTCCTTACATTCATTCGCCTATAACTTTATCATTACTTATCGCAATGAAATTAACTATATCTTGTTTTTTTCGCCACCAATTAGGCTTTCTTTAGGTGGGACATTATGCCAAGAATTATTTTTTTCTAAATGTGTTTTAATGGGAAAATAGGAAAACATATGGGAAAAAAAACATTATTTTTCAGTTTTCGGCCATTATAGTTTTTAAATAATGCATGCTACTGTAATTAAAACCCATGAAATGTATTTGCCCTTTTGTCCCGGTTATAAAACCATTTAAATTATGTCCCTATCACAATGTTTGGCGCCAATATTTTATTTGGAAATAAAGGTGCATTTTTTTCAGTTTTGCGTCCATCCCTAATTACAAGCCCATAGTTTATAAAGTAACAGTGTTGTACCCCCCTGATATAAATATTTAAAAAGTTCAGTCCCTAAGGTAACTATTTATGTATTTCTTTTAATTGTACATTTTTTATTTTTTTTTTAATTACAAAAAAAAAAAAAATGGGGAGTGTGGGAGGTAATGAGTTAATTTTTTTGTATAAGTAATGTATGTGTGTGTGAAAAATAGTTTAGGGTGTAGTTTACTATTTGGCCACAAGATGGCAACAGTTTAATGCGACCTCCAAGCTTCCTTCCGGAAGCTTGGAGGAAGTACAAAGAGGCTGGTATTTTTTTTTTTTTTTTTACAATGATCGAGCTGCTTAGCGAAAGCAGCAGATCATTGCGGGGGCAGAGATCAACGAACGGGAATGTATTTTCCCGTTCATTGATCTCCGGGCGAGCGGGCAGCGGCGTGCACGATCGCGGGAGTGCGAGCGGGAGAGCGGACATCGGCGGTAGCGGCGGGTAGCGGCGGGGGGTGCATATATCTACGCTCCGGGCGGGGAAGTTAAGTCCAAAGGAGCGTAGATATACTGTACGGCGGCGGGGAACCAGTTAATGTGCGTTACCACTTTTTTGTTGCGTTGCATTGCGACTTTACATGAATGGCTGATTTGTACTAGGTGTGTTACAGTCTTGGAGATCTTCATATAGGCATGCAACTTTTTGAACGTAGGAATGTAAACCCAGGGCAAACCCAGGATTTTCAACAGGGGGATTCCGGAAAGGTCTCCCTCAGTCACGCACAACACAGTATAATAATATGGTAGCACATGATGCTGTGTACACATAATGCAATTTCCTGTCCAACTGACCACCCGACAATGGGATTGATCAGGAGCAGTTTGGATACAGATAATAATGAGGACAGCCGACATTGCTAATGAAGGGAAAGTGAAGCATTCACCCAGCAGGGGCACAGGGCTGTGCTCATACCTGGCTTTGAGCTCTGTAAAGTTCCCCAGAGCTGCTCCATGCTCTGTACACATTGCTGCTCCATCCAAAGTCAACTGTAGCAGGGAAAGGGGACAGTGCTGTGAGATGCAGGGTGCCTGCAGAAATTCTGGTGTCTCAACTTATGCCTGTCCCCAGACACTGTACCGTCCCTGGTCTGAGGGGGGAAGCTGTAATCCCCCCCCCCCTGCGTTTGCCTATGAAACCCTACTTGATTTCTAAACATGTTAAATATATGTGACTTATTTAAAACATTTTCTATGTGTTGGCATACAATGTTGACAAAATATATACACCACCTCTCCATAGTTTTATCTTAACACCAAACATGCACCACACATGCATTGACATAGCATGATTTAAATTGGAGTAATCCACTGAGCATCTTCAAAGGTTATATCACTTAAAGGATACCGGAGGTGAGGTGACATGATGAGATAGACCTGTGTATGTACAGTGCCTAACACAAATAACTATGCATCCGAAGTTGAAACTCAACCCCCCTCAGCTGTGAAAGGGGTCTAAATCTGCAGGTGTTGTTACAACAGATGTTTACAATGAAAGCTTTGATTGAGGCCTGGTTCACACTTGCATTAAAAAACGGTCCTGCAATGTAAACTGTACAAACGGAACTGATGCTAAAGGATCCAATGTTAACCTATTGATCCATTCACATCCATCCATTTAAACGGATCCGTTCCACACGATCCGCAGAACGGACCGCACGTTTCCGTCTTCAATTGCGTCCCACATAGCATCACGTGACTACGCTTCCTCCTTCAACCCAGAGGGAGGAAGTGTGGTAGTCACATGACGCGACATTGAAGGGGGAAGACGACAGAAGCCTGGAAGAAACCCTCCCTACCGCCTGGCTGCAAATGAAGACGACGGGAGCCTGGGTAAGTTTTAACCCTCACCCACCTACCCGGCTGCTGTTGCAATGGAGTGAAAACAAATGTGATCGACTCGTGATCAGATCCGTTTTCACTGATCCGTTTGCCAGTGTGAACCAAGACTAATAGTTTCTTAACAACATTTCCATGTAACCAATAACTGTTAAAAACACAAATGTTACAAGCTATATACAGTATATGTACGTGAAACCAATTCTTGACATTCTCTTTGCTAAATTCAACACTAGATGTCAGTATTGATTCACACACATTCCTGTTCTGTTCCAAACGTGAGTTTACAATCGCACATTTTTCATTTGGTAAATATACTCACATAAAGCTTTCAAAGTTGTCTCGGGCCAGACCAGATAAAAGCTTGAAGAAGAACATCATACACTGTAGCATTCACAAATCACTGTATGCTAAGGACAGCGTGTGGGGGATCTTTAGGGAATTGGTCCATTCATATCAGATTATATTTTACACACTCTTGGACTGATTTTCTGAAGCTGAAGAACACTAGAGAACCTAAGTGATTCAGTAAATCTGGTAATAGAATCTCTGCTGTTAAGTGGAAAAAAAAATACAATCTTCACCTGGTTGGCATCAGACGGTGTCAAACATTCATAGAAAAGTTAGGCTACGTTTCACACAAGAAGCATGCAAATTGCATGCAAATTTACAGATGCGAAATGAGGAGGTTTTTTACATGCAGATTTCCATGTGCATTCATAAAATTCTCTTTGGGTCCAATTTTTTCAAAGAAGGAAGTCCTGTTAGTATTGATTGCGTATGTGAAAACGCAAAGATAGCATTGCATGTTTTTCTGCATGCAGACGCGGATCTAGAAGGGTGCAGGCATGGCACGTGCCCAAGGCGACCTCCCTCTTCAAACATCAGGGGGGCGCAGTGCTGCTGACAGCATTCCTGAGTCTCAGGGAGTAACAATCATCCAGCAGCCTGGCCGTTTCAGTCTTTGTCATATATCTACATTAGAGACTATTGAGAGGTGAGCTCCGAACTTTTCCCACTCTCCCTAACACAGATCATGTCTCAGTCCCCTGAGATAGTGGTAGATGCTCCCGGTCTGGGTCTTTAATTATGACACTCTCTGCACTTTAACCATTATCCTGCTGGCATCTCTGTGGCCAGTTTTAACAATGTCTCTCTTGTACAGTGTACCTCAATAGTTAAAATTCATTTTATTTCTAGCTCAGTATCTATCTACTGATATTTAATAGGTTGTCAGGCTTTTATTATGTTACTAGCCAACCCGCGTCATAGCATACGCCGCATCTATCTATCTAATAGAGTACGTGCCTCAACCTTGAAGCAAGAAGAAGTAGGCTTTCCATGAGAAAATGTATGCGTGCTCAAACACCAAGTTTAACCCTAGCAAGTCTGGCTTTGCAAATCCGGCCTAATTGGCTATTCATGAGGCAATGCTCATGCAAATATGCATTTGCTTTCGCATGCCAAACTATGCAGGGTCCAAAAACTAATACCACAAAGCGATCGCCCTGTGGGTATTAGTTCATGCTACATTAGCACTATCCAGGAGCGCCACGGGGAGGATTCCGAATGCCCCCATACAACCGGGGGACTGCGGGGTCCCAGGCTCTCTTACTGCCTGGGAACCACAGCGGCACCCCGGAGGGGGAGGCTGGGTGGCGCAGCTGCAAAAACGGCAGTTCAGAGCGGTTTTGCAGGCGTTTTTGTTACAGAAGCTGTTCAGTAACAGCTTTACTGTAACAATATATGAAATCTACTACACCAAAAACGCTTTACAAAACCGCAAAATGCTAGGTGAAATGCTACAGAAAAATAAGAAAAAGCGTTTCAAAATCTGCTAGCATTTTGCGGATCTGCTAGCAGTTTTTGGTGTGCTCCAGGCCTCCAGGAGCGCCACGGGGAGGATTCCCAATGCCCCCTTTTTATACAACTGGGGGGACCACAGGGTCCCAGGCTCTCTCACTGCCTGGAAACCACAGCGGCACCCCGGAGGGGGAGGCTGGGTGGCGTGGACGACCCACCCCAAGTGTGGTCAGCGGCGGGGAGAGCCATCCGCACCCACCTCCCAATATTAAAAACAGGCACTTACCTTAACGTCCATTGCGTTCTGCAACATGCACATTAACTTGGGGGCACCACATGAGAAAGGAGTGAAGCATGGGTCACCCCTAGCTTTAGAGCTCAGGGCTGGCTGACATACAACACTCCGGGGTGGGGGGAGGACAGGCGCAAACAACTCACTCCAGGGCTCACACCACCAGAGCAAGCCATCCACCACCTGCCTCCAAAGGATACAATTGCAAAAAATGCTTTCCATGAGAAAAATTTTGCGTGCTCAAACACCAAGTTTAACCCTAGCAAGTCTGGCTTTCCAAATCTGGCCTAATTGGCTATTCATGAGGCAATGTTCATGCAAATATGCATTTGCTTTCGCATGCCAAACTATGCAGGGTCAAAAAACCAATACTGCAAAGTGCTCTCTCGCTGCCTGGGAACCACAGCGGCACCCCGGAGTGGGAGGCTGGGTGGCGCAGCCGCCCCCCCCCCCCCCCCACCAAGCGTGGCCAGCGCTGGGGAGAGCCGTCCGCACCCACCTCCTAATATTAAAAACAGCCACTTACCTTAACGTCCATTGGGTTCTGCTACATGCGCATTAATTTTCTCATGGAAAGCATTTTGTGCAGTTTGTATCCTTTGGAGGCAGGTGGTGGATGGCTTGCTCCGGTGGTGTGAACCCTGGAGTGAGTGCGCCTGTCCTCCCCCCCCCCCCCCCCCCCCTCTGGAGTGCTGTATGTGAGCCAGCCCTGAGCTCTAAAGCTCGGGGTGACCCATGCTTCTCTCCTTTCTCATGTGGTGCCCCCAAATTAATGCGCATGTAGCAGAACACAATGGACGTTAAGGTAAGTGCCTGTTTTTAATATTGGGAGGTGGTTGCAGACGGCTCTCCCTGGCGCTGGCCACACTTGGGGGGGGGTCGTCCACGCCACCCAGCCTCCCCCTCCGGGGTGCCGCTGTGGTTTCCAGGCAGTGAGAGAGCCTGGGACCCTGCGGTCCCCCCAGTTGTATAAAAAGGGGGCATTGGGAATCCTCCCCGTGGCGCTCCTGGAGGCCTGGAGCACACCAAAAACTGCTAGCAGATCCGCAAAATGCTAGCAGATTTTGAAACGCTTTTTCTTATTTTTCTGTAGCATTTCACCTAGCATTTTGCGGTTTTGTAAAGCGTTTTTGGTGTAGTAGATTTCATATATTGTTACAGTAAAGCTGTTACTGAACAGCTTCTGTAACAAAAACGCCTGCAAAACTGCTCTGAACTGCCTTTTTTCAGAGCGGTTTGCGTTTTTCCTATACTTTACATTGGAGGCAGAAACGCCTCCGCAATCCAAAAAATGCCTCACCTCGGGAGTATGCGTTTCAGCAAAACGCCTCCCGCTCTGGTGTGCACCAGCCCATTGAAATACATTACCCAAGCGTATCCGCAGCCGCAAGTGGATCGCAAAACGCTGCCGAACCCCTCTGGTGTGCACTAAGCCGGATAGTGCTAATGTAGCATGTAGCAGGGTGACTGCTTTGTGGTATTGGTTTGTGCATGCATTTGCATGAGCATTGCCTCATGAATAGCCAATTAGGCCAGATTTGCAATGTCAGACTTGCTAGGGTAAGGCCTCTTTTCCATGGACTGTGAATAGGCAGTGAAATGGCTCTCAAACTCTCACAACTGCTCACTGCTGCCTGGTAACTGCTCACTGCTGCCTGGTAACTGCTTGCTGCTGCCTGGTAACTGCTTGCTGCTGCCTGGTAACTGCTTGCTGCTGCCTGGTAACTACTTGCTGCTACCTGGTATCTGCTCACTGCTGCCTGGTAACTGCTTGTTGCTGCCTGGTAACTGCTTGTTGCTGCCTGGTATCTGCTCACTGCTGCCTGGTAACTGCTCGCTGCTGCCTGGTAACTGCTTGTTGCTGCCTGGTATCTGCTCACTGCTGCCTGGTAACTGCTTGCTGCTGCCTGGTAACTGCTTGTTGCTGCCTGGTATCTGCTCACTGCTGCCTGGTAACTGCTTGCTGCTGCCTGGTAACTGCTTGCTGCTGCCTGGTATCTGCTCACTGCTGCCTGATAACTGCTTGCTGCTGCCTGGTAACTGCTTGTTGCTGCCTGGTATCTGCTCACTGCTGCCTGGTAACTGCTTGCTGAGCACACAGCTCAACAGTCCGTGGAAAAGAGGCCTTAAACTTGGTGTTTGAGCACGCATAAATTTTCTCATGCAAAGTACTTCTTCTTCTTGTTTGAAGGTTGAGGCACTTAGTCTATTATATATATAGATAATCGTCACTGCATATGTTTCATTGCTTTCATTCATATGAGAGTGGTGGCTGCCATATTTATTTCCTTTTAAACAATACCAATTGTATGGAAATTGTGCTGATCTTTCTGGTCATCTGAAACAAGCATGCAGCTAATCTTGTCAGATGTGTTATAGACCTTTGATCTGCATGCTTGTTCAGGGTCTATGGCTAAGGCAGAGAACACACTTGCCTTTCAGTTTTCAGCTCGT
This sequence comes from Hyperolius riggenbachi, assembly GCF_040937935.1. Taxonomy (NCBI): domain Eukaryota; kingdom Metazoa; phylum Chordata; class Amphibia; order Anura; family Hyperoliidae; genus Hyperolius; species Hyperolius riggenbachi. The sequence goes on along the minus strand of NC_090655.1, from coordinate 100,129,688 downwards.
GTTTTTCTGCATGCCAAGTGTGTTTCTATGCAGAAAAACATGTGCATTTTTTTCACAACAGCTAATGTACTGTAATTGATACAGAAAACTGACAAAATGAGCAGAATTATCATGCAAGATGTCAGTTTTTTTTTCTGTGCAAGAAAAAAAAAGTGGGAACTAGCCCTTTGATTAACATGAGTTCTTCTGTGCAGAAAACGCGTATCAAAACAGTCAAGTATGTTCCCTGCCTTAAAGGGAACCTGAAGTGAGTAAAAATATTTAAAGTAGACACACGATGTAGCTGCAAATGAAGATTACATATTAACCTCACCATCAGTTACTCTCAGAAGCTCACCATTTTCTTCTTACAGTGATCCCTTCAAGAGAACCCGAGGTGTGTTTAAAGAATGTTATCTGGATACAGAGGCTATCCCAAACCCCCCTAAGGTCTCCCTGCACTCTGCAATCCCCCATAAATCACAGCCATGCTGTGAGACTGTGTTTACATCTGTAGTGTCAGTCTCAGCTGCTCCCCCGCCTCCTGCATAGCTCCGGTCCCTGCCCCCATCCCTTCCCTCCAATCAGCAGGGAGGGAAGGGATGCAGGCGGGGATCGGAGTTCTGTAAGAGGCGGGTAGAGCAGCAGACTGACACTATAGAGATAAACACAGCCAGCTCTGACAAGCTGTTTGTCAGCAGCGTGGCTGTGATTTATGAGGGATTGCAGAGTGCAGGGGGACCTTAGGGGGGGTTGGGATAGCAACAGAGGCTGGGCTGTATAGGCAGATCCAGCCTCTGTATGCAGATAATATTCTTCAAACCCACCTCGGGTTGTCTTTCAAGTTCTGACAATATTTTGTCAGAACTGAAATATACCAGTTGCTGTCAGTTATACATCAGCAGCTGTCAGTTACAACTGAATGTGCAAGGTAATGTCCATGTTTCCCTATGGCTCAAGTGGCGATATTACAGTTTAACAGTGTGTTGACCAGCAAGCTGTTAGGGTGTTATGGCCATTTTTAAAATGGAGGACTGAGAAATCCATTGATCACAGTGGACAAATGGGACGCAGGAAAGGAGAAAGAGATTGAGTAGTAGACTACACAGGAGGTAAGTATGACCTGTGTATTGTTATTTTGACTTTTTATATTCAGTTCAGGTTCTCTTTAAAGTACTCGAGGCAGAGAATCAAGGATAGCCTAATTTATTTCATAGTGACTGTTACATTCTGGTGTTTGTGTGTGCGCATGTGTTCTTTTTGCATCATGGGGTTAGCCCGTCCAAAAAGGTGTGTGTGTGTCTGTGTCTGTGTCTGTGTCTGTGTCTGTGTGTGTGTGTGTGTGTGTGTGTGTGTGTGTGTGTGTGTGTGTGTGTGTGTGTGTGTGTGTGTGTGTGTGTGTGTCGCAATTTTAGTATTTGCCATGGGCGCTGTCTTACCTAGATACGCCACTGGGTTTACAGACTCCAGCAGCCTACAGTGAACATGATAGGATCTGTAAAAAAAAAAAACCTCTCCATGTCAGCCTGAATCTATGTAGGTGTCAAGTAAACCAAAGGTCTGATCTATTTGCCATAAATACCTTACAATTAATGTATCTGGATGACACATATTTGCAATAAAAATCTTTCTATCTCCTACTGATTGAATGTTCTAAAATTGTTAGTCAACAGGAATAGCGTCTGAAGAAGGCTTACAAGCTGAAGGCTTACTGTTTTCTTTTAAATTGGCCAATAAACTAGAACTTGTATTTTAAAGACAGGATGTTTTGAATAAGGATAATATTCCTGATTCAAAAATTCCTGTCTATAAAATACAAGCTCTAGTCTCCAGCAATACTTAGCTACTAAGATTTACACACACAGTGTTTCTCCCCCTCCTGCCTCTTCCCCCTCCCCTTGCTTGTAGAGTTGTGAGATCTTGGAGCTTAAACCATTTGTCTGTGGTCTGTCCACACAGGAGCAGCTTGCTTGCAAGGAAGAATGCCAGAAAACTAGCAAAGTATATCTGTAGGTAACTTTTCTTCAATAATAGCACCATCATTTAGACAAAATGCTCTGCTCATAAGCCTCTGAGTTCTGTTTGCGATGTTTACATTTGGTTCCAACCATTGATGAACTAGTTAGCCTTACTTTTATCACCTGAGTTAGGCAACATTTTGATCACCCAAATGGGCCCCACCAGCTAGCCATCGTGCCCTCTCAAAAATTTAAGCTGGAGCCACCAAAGAACTGAACACCACTGCAGTAAAGGCCTGGCAGAGCATTGAAAAGCATGATCCCCAGCATCTGTTGATGTCCATGGGTTCAAGACTTCAGGTTGTCATTGCCAATAAAGGGTGTTCAACCAAGTATTAGTTAATAATAAACATTTTATTTCCAGTTATGTCATTTGTCCAATTTCCTTCGAGCCCCTGAAATGAAGGGATGGTATTGAGAAACTGCTTTAGTTGCCTCACATTTTTATGCAATTGTTTTTTTCACTCTACCGAATTAAAGCAGAAAGTCGGCACTTTAACTGCACCTGACTTGTTTCATTTAAAATTAATTATAGTAATGTACAGAACCAAAATTTGAAAAAAGTGATCTCTGTCCAAATATTTATGGGCCTAACTGTATGTCCAGAATCCATTACAGTTCACACTCATAATGTGTGTGTTATACAACTAACCACTCTGAATCCAACCTTATTGTCTCTAAATTAATCTGTGCTATAAACACAACACCAAAGTAACCTTTGCTGCTGTGCAAATGGGAGTACACAGCCACAGGAATGAAAAAATACCGTATATATATTTCATGATTCATGTAGTGCAGAAAGTTCTTTTTAACTTTTTCTTTGCCTTACAAATTTAAATAGAGTAACATCACTAATGGGTTGACAGCTGTGGTTTCACAAATGCTTTTCTGCTGCATTTTAATTTTCCATTCTTGCATAATATAGAAGCTTGAGAACATAAAAAGATTCCATTCTTACAGACAGCTCTCAGTCCGCTTTCATGTGGCCAGGTACATTATCATGCATCACAGAAAAAGTACCGTATTTGTCTAAACCTTAGCTAAGCTTGAACTTGCGCCAGAATTGAATGCATTCATTACACATCTCATAGTGGTCAGTCATTCTGTGCTGTCTGCTAATAGATGTTAATGACAGGGCTAAAGTAATAAATTACATAGCTTCATATAGAAATGAACATAGACCAGTGAGCAGCAGAGATACATTGAACAGAACCCGGCCACATAGTGTGTTTTCCTGTATTGTGTAATGGGGTACAATGTTAGCTGTTTGATCGACTACTTACTAGAGCCAATCCAATCCCTTTTATAATGGAAATATTAAAGGACTACTACAGCAAAAAAGTGAGCAGTTGAAATCTGACAGAACCAACTGGTTTGGACTAGTCCATCTCCTCGTGGGGGATTCCTCAGAATTTTCTTTGTTTTCAAAACCATTCCCTGAACGGTAGTTGGTAAGCCTAACTGCCAAACTCCAGCGCAGGAGTAATATTTATTGCTTTGTACTGTTGGCAGGGGTAAGAGTTCTCCAGCAATTCTCCTAGTGTTTAGTGTATTGTTAGCACTGCAACCTCTTTTTTTGAATGTAATTTAGAATTCAAACATCTGGCATTGCAGACTTGTATGTGAAAGGTTTCTTACGATATAAGTCCACCCATTTCCATGCATCCCTGGTTAGATGTGCTTCCTTACTGTAAGGTAAACATTTGGGTCACTCCCACCTGTGGGTCCAGTACTGAAGCGCTACCTGTACTCCCTTGAGGACACACACATGGATGTGCAAAGGGAACGCTGCTTTACTATTCTACCCCTGGCTAGAGGGGGCGCACTCTCCAAAAATGTAAAGGTGGAGCCTGACCTTGAAATACTTGTGTCCACACTGAAGTGAAGCATGGGCTGTAAGGATGAAGTGTGGAAATAGGTCAGTGCATCTAAGTTCTTTAACCTCCCTGGCAGTCAATTAAATCCGCCAGGGAGGCAGCGTAGCACTATTTTTTTTAAAAATCATGTAGCTAGCCTAGTGCTAGCTACATGATAGCCGCTGTGCAGCGGCATCCCCCCACCCCCTCCGATTGCCTCAGGCGATCAGGCCCATCAGGAAATCCCGTTCTGAACGGGATCTCCTTTAGGGCTTCCCCCGTCACCATGGCGACGGGCACGATAACGTCACCAACGTCATGATGTCAGAGGGCGTCCCGATCCACCCCTCAGCGCTGCCTGGCACTGATTGGCCAGGCAGCGCACGGGGTCTCAGGGGGGCACCCTCTAATGCGGCGGCGATCGTAGGTAACACACAGCTAGCAAAGTGCTAGCTGCGTGTATAAAAAAAAAACATGCAAATCAGCCCAGCGGGGCCTGAGAAATCCTCTGCAGTGGCTTACCCCGTGTCCAACACGGGGTTACCGCTAAGGAGGTTAAATTAGGCAGCTCGCCCCCCCCCCAATACAATTAGGCAGCAGGATGTCCCCCAAATAACAATTAGGCTGCATAATAACGATATTAGGCAGGGTTTATTTCCCAAATAACATATTTAGGCAGCATGCTTAATCCAGTAAAACATAAATAAAATAAAACAGATCTCATAATAGACCCAACCAACAGATAGAGCTCATGACAGAGCTTGTTATCAGTTGATTTCCTCCTCCCTGCTATATTTACAGCCCCCATGAGATACCCCATTTCACAAACTTCCACTAAAAGACTGCCCTCCAAAACAGACCATCAGTTCCAGGCTGCTACCCAGTGACAGAGCCTGGTGGCAAACAGCACCCCTAGTAATAGACAGCATCTATATGACAGACCCCTATAACAGGCAGGAACCCCAGTAACATACAAGACTTCTAGTGAGAGAGAGCCCTCTCGTTCTAATAATCTCATTACCTATCCCCTGCTGTTCAGCCTCCCAGCCCTGACCAGATTTATTCTGCTCTTTGCCACCCCCCCCCCATGTCATGTGATCCCGAACAGAAGAGCTTACACAAGACTGTAGCCAGTTTCTGTTATCTGAGAAAGAGGAGGAATCTACATAGGGAACACAAGAGATGCTGTGCTGCAGTGCCCCCAGTAGTTTAAAGTAAAAGGTGGCCAGTGCAGTTTTTAGGCTAAAATGCACCCAGGGCGAGGGTGTAAAAATTGCGCCCCCCCCCCCTGCAGCAAGGTATGGGTGCCCGCAGTATAGGTTAGCCAGGTCTAGTTGCACTCAGTATAGATTCCCCCAGAATAGGTACCCCAGTATAGGTAGCCAGCTATAGGTCCCCCCAGTATAGGTAGCCAGGCATAGGTGAGCCAGTATAGTTGCCTCCGGTATAGGTTAGCCAGGTAGGTGCCTCCAGTATAGGTAGCCAGTATAGTTGCCCCCAGTATAGGTTAGATAGGCAGGCGTCCCCGGTATAACTTAGATAGGTAGTAGGTGCCCCCAGTACAGGTTAGCTAGGTGGGTGCCTCTAATATAGGTAGCCAGAATAGTTGCCCCCAGCATAGGTTAGATAGGTAGATGCCCTCAGTATAGGTTAGTTAGGTAGGTGCCTCCAATATAGGTAGCCAGTATAGTTGTTACCTGTATAGGCTAGCTAGGTAGGTAGGTGCCCCCAATACAGGTTGGATAAGTTAATGCTCCCACTATAGGTTAGATAGGTAGCTGCGCCCCAGTATAGGTTAGATAGGTAGGTGCCCCCAGGATAGGTTAGATAGGTAGCTGCCCCAATATAGGTTAAGTAGGTGCCCCCCAGTATAGGTTAGATTGGTAGCTGCCCCCCAGTATAGGTTAGATAGGTAGGTGCCCCCAGGGCCGGGCCGAGGCATAGGCTGGAGAGGCTCCAGCCTCAGGGCGCAGTGTAGGAGGGGGCGCACAATTCATTCAGCTGTCATTCCTAATTGTGTTTGAAGCAGAAATAAATAAGAAAAGGGGATAAATGGCAGTGACTGCAAGCCATATAACTAGATATTAAGGTGTTGGGGAGGTTGTGGGCCCTGTGGCCCTCTTAGTCTAATAGCAATCAGTGTGTGACGGCTGGGGTGGGAGGGATGGAGGGGCGCACTTTGGTGTCTCAGCCTTGGGTGCTGGAGGACCTTGTCCCTGCTCTGGGTGCCCCCCAGAATAGGTTAGATAGGTAGCTGCCCCCCAGGATAGGTTAGATAGGTAGGTGCCCCCCAGGATAGGTTAGATAGGTAGCTGCCCCAATATAGGTTAGGTAGGTGCCCCCCAGTATAGGTTAGATAGGTAGCTGTCCCTCAGTATAGGTTAGATAGGTAGGTGCCCCCCAGGATACGTTAGATAGGTAGGTGCCCCCCAGGATAGGTTAGATAGGTAGCTGCCCCAATATAGGTTAGGTAGGTGCCCCCCAGTATAGGTTAGATAGGTAGCTGCCCCCCAGTATAGGTTAGATAGGTAGGTGCCCCCCAGGATAGGTTAGATAGGTAGGTGCCCCCCAGGATAGGTTAGATAGGTAGGTGCCCCCCAGGATAGGTTAGATAGGTAGCTGCCCCAGTATAGGTTAGATAGGTAGGTGCCCCCCAGGATAGGTTAGATAGGTAGCTGCCCCAGTATAGGTTAGATAGGTAGGTGCCCCCCAGGATAGGTTAGATAGGTAGGTGCCCCAATATAGGTTAGGTAGGTGCCCCCCCAGTATAGGTTAGATTAGGTAGGTGCCCCCCAGTATAGGTTAGATTAGGTAGGTGCCCCCCAGTATAGGTTAGATAGGTAGGTGCCCCCCAGGTTAGGTTAGATAGGTAGCTGCCCCAGTATAGGTTAGGTAGGTGCCCCCCAGTATAGGTTAGATAGGTAGCTGCCCCCCAGTATAGGTTAGATAGGTAGGTGCCCCCCAGGATAGGTTAGATAGGTAGCTGCCCCAGTATAGGTTAGGTAGGTGCCCCCCAGTATAGGTTAGATAGGTAGCTGCCCCCCAGTATAGGTTAGATAGGTAGGTGCCCCCCCAGTATAGGTTAGATTAGGTAGGTGCCCCCCAGGATAGGTTAGATAGGTAGCTGCCCCAGTATAGGTTAGGTAGGTGCCCCCCATGATGGAGGGGGGGGGGAGCCGCAGCCGCGTGGAGGGCAGCCCGACCTCTCCCTCCCTCTCCCCGGGCCGCCCTCCATGCGATCCCCCCTCAGACTCACTGCAGAGTAATGCGCAGGGAAGCGCTATAGAAAACTACTCACCTCCCTGGTTCCTATCGCTGCTCTCTCGCCGCCAGTCTCCTCTCTCTCCATACACGCTGATACATACACACGCTGCTTCCTGTTTAGCTGGAGGGCGGCCCGGGGAGAGGGAGGGAGAGGTTGGGCTTGCCTCGCTGCGCCCCCCCCCCCCTCCATCACAGCGCCCCTATCCCAGCAGCGCTCAGTGCGGGGGCACGGGCCGCACAGCAGTAGAAACGGCGCTGGAGGTGACCATGTCATATGCCATACGTAGAGCCCTGAAGATAAGCCTTTGCCTTGCCCTTGCTATATACCCAATTTCTTAAATCACTCTGATTAAGTAGCCTGGCAGTCGTAAGAATGACAATGCATCTCCTATAGCCCATAGCAACCAGATTTCACTTTGCAGTCTGCTATGTTTTTACTTTTTTTTTTTTTTAAAGAAAAAAAAGATTATACAAGCTAGGCTGTTTTATTCCCATGTGAGACGTGGGTCTCTTGTCTGTGCGCAGACTACACGTACCATTCTCTTCATAGTGCGACAGTTAGATCTTTGTAACAAACAAAAATGCTCAAACTGTCACAAAGGTTACTTTTTAATGTAGAACTTTTCCCTTACTTTCCTGTTTTAGTGTGCTTTGAAAGTTTAGTTGTGACTTGTACCTCTCTGTGCAAGTCAAAGCTTTACAAATCGATTGATCAAATAAACCAAAGTTCACATTTAGAAACAGATTCCACCTAGATGTGCAAAGAGATCTATTTTTTATCTGCGGTATGACTAGACATAGTTTTTTCACCCTGTTAGACAAGCTTTATAGGTAAGGAAGTACAGGACAAATTCTTGTAAAACGTTTTATCACAGTACAATAGTAATTAGCTAAATAAATCTCCTTCCCTTAATTTGCAGTTAAAGGACCACTGCTACAAAAAATCTTAAATTGTAAAATATATGTAAACGAATACAGATAAGAAATGCATTTCTCCCAGAGTAAAATGAGCCATACATTACTTTTCTCCTATATTGCTGACACTTACAGCATGTAGTAGAAATCAAACAGAACCAACAGGTTTTGGACTATCCCATCTCCTCATGGGCGAATCTCAGGGATTTTTTTATCTTTTAAAGCTGCTCGGGAATAACCAGTTTCTCTGTCTAACTGCCAAAAAAAGTGTGCAGTGAGCAGGGAGGCTGGCCAGCATCTTTGTATAAATCTTTTTCAAGGAGTGTCAGAGGCCTGGTGCACACCGAGCGGTTTTTGAAGAGTTTCGCAAACTGCTTCCGTCTGTGAAAACGCTTGCCTAATGTATTTCAATGGGATGGTGCACACCAGCGGTTTGAGGTATTTAGCAAACCGCAAACGTGGGTCCTGCAGCACTTTTGCAGATGCGTTTCTGCCTCAATGTAAAGTATAGGAAAAGTTCAAAATGCTCTGAACAACGCTAGATCAGAGCGGTTTTCCAGGCATTTTTGTTGCATTAGCTGTTCAGTAACAGCTTCACTGTAACAATATTTGTAATCTGCTACCCAAAAACGCTCCAAAAAACGCTAGGCATGTTTAGAAAACAGGCATGTTTAGAATCCCTCTGAAATCTGCTTCAAAAACCTCTAGCATTTTACAGATCTGCTAGAGGTTTTTGGTGTGCACTGGGCCTTAATAAATAATAAAGGCCATGCTGGGAATCCCCCATGGAGAGATGAAATAGCCCAAAACCTGTTGGTAATGTCAGATTTCTAGTACCTACTTAAAGGAAAAGCAATATAGGAGAAAAGTAATTTATGGCTCATTTTACTCTGGAAGAAACATACAGACATACCCACCACGCACCACCCACAGACACACTTCAGCCATACAAATACATATACTTACACACAAACACACACATACAGTACCACACAGAGAAACACAGATGTACACAAACATAAACACCAGCACGCACAACACACTGAAGAGTCTGAATTTGAAATGTTTGGCTATAATAGGGTAGGGATGATCATTGAGACACAGATATTTATGAATTCATGCAGGATCATGCAGGATCATGCAAATTTGTGCAACTTGAGAAGGGACCAATCAACTCCCACCTAGGTTTAAATTGATTGGTTCATGTTAAAGCTGCATACTGTAACGATTGTGGAATCGTCTCCGTGGTCAGCGCACCAGACGTGCGCTGACGCGGCGGATTTCCTCCACAAGCGTATTATTGCGGACACACAGGCTAGGTGCTATGCACCCGCAGAGGGCAATTCCCACCGGCAGATGGCGCTGTGCGGTGCAGGCGAACACAGCCGCTGCACAGCCACAGATGCCAAATGGGAATTGTACAGATCCGGGACAAGGTACAATCAGGCAGGGCTGGATAGCCCACAGGGAACAGAGCAAAAGGACAGAACCAATGTGTGCCCACCAAATTAGTCGCCACCCAGCGACGGCGAACACACAACGGCGGAAATGAAGTAGGAAACGCAATCGCAAGAATGGCGATTGCCAATAGCGACACAAGACTGAGCAGGACAGAGTACAAGGGTAGCAAAGGCACAGCAAATCATACAAAGAGAAAGATAAAGAAAATAACAAATGCTAGCTGAACGCGAACACCGCACTCATTCGCAACAGTGCACGCGTTCATGCGCGGTCTCCGCGTGTTACGCACAACAGAGACAAGCACGCCTAACTAACCAAAGACAGACAAACACGAAACAGAGAACGCGAGCGCTTGCTTAACGGTTACCTCACCGAGCCTACAGCAAGCGTTTCGAATCAGACAAGACAGACACACGAAAACAGGGACAAGCGAGAGATAGGATCCACAGCACTAGCGAAAAGTGGCTAGCGCGATCCCAGAAGACAGAACAGAAGGATCCCCAGCGCTAGCGAAAAGTAGCTAGCGCGATCCCAGAAGACAGAACAGAAGGATCCCCAGTGCTAGCGAAAAGTAGCTAGCGCGATCCCAGGAGACAGAACAGAAGGATCCCCAGCGCTAGCGAAAAGTGGCTAGCGCGATCCCAGGAGACAGAACAGAAGGATCCAAACACACGGCAGACAGAACAGATGAGGTAGGCAGAAACAACCGCTGTTCCAACCTACACTCCAGACTCAATCAGAAGGATCCACAGCCGCTAACGCTAGGGCTTGTGCGATCCAAACACAAGACAGACGGAACAGGCAAAACAGATAATACAACCTGACTGGACTAGAAGGGGAGCCTAAAGCAACCCCCAGGAATTAACTATACTAGATAGCAATGGCTGACACTCCAGCAGTGACCATCAGGAACAGACCACGGAAGGGAAATGTCCAGCAAAGCATTCTGGGAGCAGAATGCTTTTATAGTGCCAGTCATCAAAAGAAGGCAGGTAACGGATTTGCATGACTAATGTATGCAAATCTCTCAGCAACACAAGCTGCACAACTGACAGAAGGTCTCCTTTCCAGAGTCCTGCAGCAAGCAAAACTAAACAATGGTCAAAAGGCTGCCTGCCTGCGCAGGCAGCTGAGCGGATTCTCACACATACATTTACATACAAATGTACATAATCCTGCATGAACTCTGAAATATGTGCATCTCACTGATCATCCCTATAATGGGGAATGAAAACCTGGACAAAGAGTGTCTGCAGGTAGCATTAAGTTCCATTTCCCTCAGGGCCCTTTCACACTGGCGCAGTGCGGTGTGGCATTTTACTGCAGCCTACTACTAAGGAAATTAAAGTTTATGGGGGAGTTCACATTGCCTGCGGTGCACTCTGCTGGAAGTACCCTATCCAACAAGAACCGATACCTATGTTACCGTGCGGCTTCATGCGGTGGATCGGAAGTCATGCAAGTCTATAGCGACACGCGCATTTTGTGCATTGCGCCAGAGCGTATTTTAGCATTACGCTTCAAGGCACAGCATCGATTCCCCAACAGGAAGCGAGCTTCGCTTTCTGCTTGGCCTGCTGACAGACAGAGATTACCACATACTAACGCGGGAATCCCTGAAGGCCTGTTTGTGGCAGTGTGGTGCAGCTCCGGGCCGCGCTGCCACCGCCAGTATTCAGTGTGAAACCGCCCTCAGTCAAGAATGGAAGGACCATGCTCACTAAAACAGAACAATTAAATACTGGGAAAAAGCAGCCAAGTCTGATGAACCTTGATGGTTCCTGAAGCACACAAATGGAAGAAATCATGGACTGAGCTTGCATTGTTTTAGAATTTTAGACTGGTGGTAGTCTAAAATGTGGCATGAATATGCAGCTGTTAATCCATGGTGCCGTGTATCATAAACATTTATGTCATATCATCATAAACTAGTATTTCTAAGCAATGCTTTCAATACTAACAACTTGTAAAATCCATGGCACAAACCACTGTAGCTGTTTTTGAGAGCAAAGCATGGCTCTACCCAGTAATAGTGTTCCTAATAAAGAGCTTGGTGAGTATTCATTACTAATATCAGGAATGAGTGACATGTTTGAAATCCATTTTTTCAGAACCTGAGTAATGGTGGGTGCACGGCAGGCTCTGCAGAGAGTTTTGTTTGTCTTTATGCATGAATCTCGTTGTTTTGGTTAATGTATGTTAAATCATGTTTATACTGAAAAAAACAAAGTCAAACGTATACACAGGTGGTATGTACAAGTTTATTAAATGGTATTATAAGCATTGCTCTCTTTAATCATTTCAGTTTCAGTGTTTAATATATACAAGTACATTTCACTTATTACATTGGGTGTTCCGATTTAATTAATTCTACGTGGAACAGTTCAATATTTTAATGTTCATTGTCAGTAACAAATCAATTCAATTTTATTTTAATTAGTTTCTCTAAGCCATCTCCCTACAAGAATGTATCTCCTGTTTCTAAGGAAGAAGGTGAAGGTGAGCTACCAACAAGATACCAGTTACTGTAGTGTTCCATTTGGCCAAGTCCGTTTGTTTATTGCAAGTTAGCCAGGCTACACATAATCTGAGCAAGTGACACTTGTGACTTCTGGCTGGAATAATGAGGGACAAACAGAGAACATTGCTAACACACATAGAATAAGTCCTTTGTGCTCAGTCTGTCAGACATGCCGATCTGGAAGGCTGCCTTTCAGGCAGTTGATCATTTTAATTATTTTCTTCATTATTGGCTGTAAATGCACAGCACAACAGAAAAACCATGTGCGCAATGGGGTTTTCATCCAGTCCTTTGTTCTGAATACGATCATGTGGATGCTGTATTTATTGATCAGTAGGCTGCACATGTGTATGGATGGTATAACAATGCAGGGCCATTCAATCATGTTGATTCATTACCGTTATCGTGCTCACACAGCGCAAGTTAAATTCTTACAGTGCAACTTAATTCTAGCACGCGCTCACTATGCTAACGTAGTAGCAGCCGCACTAGTGAAGTATCGCGGTCGCACTATGTCACTATTGCGTGGCATTTAGAAGGATCGACCAAACCAAACAGTGCACACTAAGCTGCCAAGATTGTGCATAGCATGTGCGCGCTACAATTAAGATGCGCTGTAAGAATTAACTCGCTCTGGGTGAGCGCAATAGCGTTAATAAATCAACCCCAATATGCTCCCGCACGGCCAACCATTTAAAGGAAACATCCAAGGTATAAAAACAATAAAGATCCACTTACCTGGGGCTTCCTCCAGCCACTTGTAGCCGTCCTGTGCCCTCGCCACAGCTCCCGGTCTCCTGCGCTGGCAAAGCTGACCTCGCCATGTCGGGTCCCGGGTCGGCTGCTTCTGCATTCCACTGCGCTGGTCACATGGGCTCACTGACATCAAAAAGATGATACTGCGTAGGCACAGAACTACTGTGCCTGAGCAGTACTGTCTTTTTGACATCAGTGAGACCACGTGACCAGCGTCATGGAACGCCGCAGCAGCCGACCCGGAACCTGACCTGGCGAGGTCAGCTTTGCCAGCGCAGGAGACCGAGAGCCACCGGAGCTGCGGCGAGGGCACAGGACAGCTGCAAGGGGCTGGAGGAAGCCCCAGGTAAGTGGATCTTTACTTTTTTTTATACCTTGGACCTTTCCTTTAACAATTGAGAAAATTATTGTTTATTGGTTGTTTCCTATCGATCTAAATCCAAATTAATATCTAATACACAGACAATCGGATCATTTTGATTTGGATTGACGATTGGCAAGATGAATTCTATTAATCTCATTAACCATCCCACTAATTTAAATATTCCTTTTTTATATGTAGTAATCTAATAAAAGGGGTCAATTACAGTTATCTATGTAATCATGTAAAAATATGAAAAGATATTGATTCTTTTGGGATGATATATTCTCTAAGCTTGCTTGAAAGCATGTTGCTCATTATCTGTTCATTCACATTTGCCAATACCTGAACCTCACAATAAAGGCACGTTCCCACTTGACGTGTGGTTTTCTACCCATTTTTTTATGTGCATTTTTCTGGGCACCATGAGCATTTACATGCAGTAAGACCTGCATGTGTTTCACAGCAGCACAGTGCAATTAGTAGTATATATATGTGCATGGTGTCCAGAAAAGAACCGTAGGCAGTTTGTTTTTTTTGCACGTACAAAACCCCCCACATTAGATGTGAACAGCCCATTGATTAACACGCGGATAAACACTGAAAACTAGAGTAGGCGTTGATGCCTAAGGTGGAGAGCCAGCCAAGAAGACCTATAACAGAGTTTAGGAGACATTCCCTTTAAGTTGAGATAGAGTATCAGGATGATAGCAATCTTAAAATTTTTACCATTAGGCAGCTGTGATTTTTTTTTTCAATTTACAATGACAGATCTTTATAAAAAGAAACACATCTGTACAAATATAAGTGCTCCATATGCACATTCATATATAATACTGTTGCCTTACTATTTGTGGAGCTTTAGCCTAACAAGTCCAGTGCACCTTACAAAGGTCACGTAAGCTTTTCAGCTGGAAGAAGAGAGACTAGCCAATAATTAGTTATTGACTCTTCCCACTGTTGAATATGCTTCTATCAGTTCTCAGACACATGTTGGCGTACCAGAGTATTTGGTTTGCATGCACTGAATTGGCAAATCTGTATTCAGCATTTTCTTTTTTGTTAAATGCTTAGTAATATTATTAAAGCGGACCCAAACCAAACATTTTTTTAATTCAAAATATTTAGTTGCACCACTCTGACACATACAAAGATAAATAAACACTCCTTCAAGCCTATGAGCATTTCAGTGCATACTTTTCACCCTTCTCTTTTCACAATTAGGGTTATACAGGTGGCAGCCATTAGCAATTCCTCCTTTGTTGGAGACCATCTACTAAACCAGTTTGCCGGATTCTGTCCCGGCAATATGAAAGGAAGAGGAGGGGTTCCTCCAATAAATGTAAAATATTTTATATTTGTCATCATGCAGCCGAAAAAAGGCTGCTATTTATTATTATAATTTAGAAAATAGATTTTATTTCTGAAATCTTGTATTTTTAATTTGGGTCCACTTTAATGCTGACTAATAGTAATAGATAAAGTTGAACAAAACTAGGTCAGCTACTAAATTAACCAGCAGCTTGTTTAAATAAACAACCTGTGGTTATTTAATAGGAATCTGATCAGCCCACTGCAAAGTTCTGGTTGAGATCCTACAAATTCCATTTCCGGTGAAACAAAATTTGCAGTTTTATGATCAGTATAGTTTCGTTCACTGGCAGTCACTGAGAAACAGTGGTTAGTGATTATGTGTATGGTGGTATTTCTGGCATGTACTAGGTAGTAGAAAGCCAGCAATTAGTGTGTAAATTACGCACAGGCTTGCTGGTCGATTTATCCTTTAGTAAAAATGTCTTTTTAGTCTTAATTGTTGAATAGTCCAATATCCAAATAGATAAGGAAAGTTTTATTTTCTGTGAAAAAAATATATAAAAACAATATAAAATGCAAAACTAACGTAAAAGACTAAACACAAAGCTGGAATAATGAGGATTACATAGTGCTCTATAGACATGGATACACGTTTAGGGATGCAGGAGACACCAGGGAGTATGAAGTCCAAGATTTAAAGTGGGCCTGTCGCAGTGTCCGAGAGGTGGCAGCAGGGAGATGAACAGTTCATGATTATCACTATTCAAAGCACCTATATTACCAGCACACTGCCACTTAACCCTACCTTTCCCACATTGTTAGACCCCCGCCTGATGCCTTTCTATAAACTCTCCCCAGTCACCCTTTCCAGAAAAACTAACTCTAACCTCCCCTTAATGAGAAAGCTTTTCTACTAAGTCTTAAACCAGTGGCACAGCCACAGACCCATGGGCCCCCATAGCACTACTACAGCATGATATCAGATGTTAAAACTCGCTTTCCAAGGATAGTCCCAGGGTGAGAGAGGTGTGCACAGGAGGAGGGAAGTTGTTTGTCAGCTTTTACCACTATTCAAGCACATACAGAGGTGCCCATTACCATTATAGCAGTAATGAAGTCAGCTGTTTGCAGTGTGGTTTCAACCTCTACATCACCTTTTGCTACGCACCAATAATAGCCTTGCCTGAACTGGGGTTTTTCAATATGAGTTAATCAAAGAGCTTCTCCTGAGACCCAACCCTTGTTGTGCCACTCAGTGCCTACATGGGACAAAGGAAACATTCATGTTGAGAGCATCTGCACTGTTGGATCATGGGCCTTAAAGGCAACATTTTGAAACACCTATTATGGCCTCTCAGGCCTCTGTACTGATTTCTGGTACTCCTCATGATTTTTTCCAGGTATTTCTATACAGCAAGAAGGAATAAAGAGAAAATGCCAGTGTCTTAACTAAGTTACCTGTGGTAACAAAATATATTACTCTTAAAGTATATTTGATCCAATATTTAAAGTCCTCTGTATGAATCATAGAAGGCCTAGCCTAACTTTTAGTGACTTCACTACCTATTAATAAGCAAAAAAGTGTAAACAGTGTCAGTGTACATGAAACCAAGGACATTTAAATAAAAGCTATTCTATTACTAAAGAGAAAAAAGTTAACTTATGCCTAAAAAAATGAATAGCATTTCATGTGCTGATTTCCATTGGAGCAATAGTAAAATAAAGCTCCATGGTAATGGCAGATCTGAAAGCAAACAAAATGGCTGAACCCCGGCTTTTAGTCATCACACAGAGCTCAGGTCATAGCTAGCTCTGAAATCCTTAGAATGTCCCATATGCGTCTCCTCGAGCCGCCACTGCGAATGCTGGATAAGCTTCATAGGCGGCGTAGGCTGCAAGATCCTGTCCCAGAGCAACAGCTTGTTTCAGTTGGGTGGCGGCTGCTACTGCAGCTGGTGAACTAGCAAAGGCATAACCTGAGGATTAAATTATGCAAGACATTAATAACTTGTACTCTACCTGTATGAACTTAGCAGCTATTGGTTTTCTTCACTGCCATGTGCTGTGGTAGAGAGTTAAATGTATCCATCATATAATTTCTTACATTTAAAAGCCATTTTTATTCCGCAAATATTTATCTGTTTTTATATAGCTTTTCGTATTTCCCCAGCTGCAGATATGACATAGTACAGGATTTGAGTACGCCAAAAAATGTAGTGAGAGATCCAGCCCAGGAAAGTGAAGTCATACGTGATTTGAGGGAGAAGAAAGTTCATGTGAACAGAAATGCATGTACTTATGTAACTCAGTATGACAATAATACAACAGATGCAGCGGGGATGGTTCTAACTACAATGCCCCCCCCCCCCCCCCCCGACACCTTTCCCTAGATCCCCCGCAACCTTATTCTGCTCTCTACGGCCTTTGCCTGACAAGCACGTTGCTCTATTATTCCATGCACTCCCATCTTCACCCTCACAGGGGCGGGACAAGTGAGTTACTATGCTGCCAAAAACTTTGCAGGGCCCAGGGAGCAGAAGTCAGGGGGAAACCCAGCAACAATTAGGGGCCAGGTGTGTAACAATAGACCATGCAAGGGGTGCAGCCGCAGGGGGCACAGAAATCTTAAAGAGACTCCGTAACAAAAATTACATCCTGTTTTTTATCATCCTACAAGTTCCAAAAGCTATTCTAATGTGTTCTGGCTTACTGCAGCTTGTTCTACTATCACCATCTCTGTAGTAAATCAACTTATCTCTCTCTTGTCAGACTTGTCAGCCTGTGTCTGGAAGGCTGCCAAGTTCTTCAGTGTTGTGGTTCTGCTATGAACTCCCCCTTCCTGGCCCCTCTATGCACACTGCCTGTGTATAATGATCTCTTGAGATACAAAAGGAAGGATGTATACAGCCTGCTTGTGTATGAATGTATTTTCTATGTGTGGACATACTGTACATCAACCTACTTCCTGTTTTGGTGGCCATTTTGTTTGTTTATAAACAAACTTTTTAAAACTGTTTTTAACCACTTTTAATGCGGCGAGGAGCGGCGAAATTGTGACAGAGGGTAATAGGAGATGTCCCCTAACGCACTGGTATGTTTACTTTTGTGCGATTTTAACAATACAGATTCTCTTTAAGGGCCTGGTGGGGGGAGAGATGTTTCTCTTCCCTGTCCTGAGAGACTGACAACTAAGGGCACATAGCTCTGTGTCCACAACCTCTCTACCCCTCCCCAAGTGCTTTGTACTGTAGTGATGCTGGAGGAGTCTGCAGAAACTGAAAACGAAGGGCACAGAGCGCCCTGCCCACAACCTATCTACCCTTCCCCAAGTGCTCTGTACTGTAATGATGCTGGAGGAGTCTGCAGAGCCAGTTCTACCCCCAGCCTCTCCATCCCCTCCCCAAGTTCTGTGTACTGTAGTGATGGTGTCAGTGGAATCTGCAGAGCCAGTTCTGCTCCATCAGAGATGGAAAGAGTGAGTGTAATAAGCTGAGGCTGGGAGCACACTCGTTGTACACCATGTGTGTCTGTATGTGTGAAAACATTCACGTTTTATCACAGAAACTAATGTTATTGATACAGAAAATGTGGGCAGTGCTTCACTGCTGTCTGTTTTTATCTGCATGGGGAAAACACATTCAAGTCTGCACTAGCCAATTGAAAAACATTGGTCCTCAGGTTTCCTTGCGCAAAAAGCGCTGGGGAAGTGGGGATTAAGAGAGAGCATGGGCCCATCCAAAGTTTTGCAGGGGGGCCCAGTGATTTCTAGTTATGCCCCTGTCAGAGGCCCTTGGGCAATAGCCCAGGTTGCCCCTATGATAGCATGGCCCTGAGCTGCAGCTGTGCCTGTATATTTTTTAAAACCTTCACACAATAATGGTAATTTTGCAACATTACAAAATGACATAAGACTTAACAGATAAACATACATTTGGTTCTATGGTGGCACACATACCTCAGTAAGCATGTGGCACCACTAATATGCCGAGGCGAGTCAGTTGTACACATCGTTAGAAACACATAACATACTTACCTTTGCATATGAAACCTGTATGTTATGACAAATAACATTTTTAGGCAATGTTATGGGAGCGTACACTGATGGTGACCGCAGCAAGGTACCTATATCTACGCCCCTGGAGCTAACATGAAGTCTCCAGGGGCGTAGATATACTGCTTCCAAACACGAAAGTGGTTAAAATAACTTTTCAGCACTGGCTGGTGCAAAAAAAAAAAAAGTACCAAACATTTTCTGAGCATTTCCTCCATTGCTGATGGATTAAAAAGGCATTTTATTGATAAGGTGCGAAAATATTACCTAGGCCAAAAATGTGGAGAAAATGAAAATTGAATAAGGGCCGTTGTCTTACAGGAAGTAAATACAATTTCCTTGCAAGGATTAAGGTGAACAGGGCCTCTAAACAGTGGGGCAGATAAAGAGATATAGTCTGTTAGTACACAGAGTATAAAAGCAACACATACACAAGTGATGAGCAACTACCAAGATACTAAAGCTGGCCATACACTAGGCCGATTCCCCGCCAATCGACAGCAGATTCGATCACTGGGATCGAATCTGCTGTCACATCGTCCCGAAATAGATCGATCCCATCTATCGCTCTGTGCAGGAAATTGCCGTCAATCGACCGCGGGTAGGGAGCGCGTCGCTAGCGGCGTTTGAGTGCCTGACGACCGACGCAATACAGCTGCAATACATTACCTGCTCCGCCGGCGCGACTCCCCAGGTCTCCGCTGTCTTCTTCTTCTCCACTCTGGTCTGGTCTCCGGCATGCTTCACTTCTTCCTGTCCCGGCAGGAAGTTTAAACAGTATAGGGCGCTCTACTGTTTAAACTTCCCCCAGACATGAAGAAGTGAAGCATGCTGGACCTGGAGACCAAACCAGAGCGGAGAAGAAGACAGCAGAGACCAGGGGAGTCGCGCCGGCGGAGCAGGTAATGTATGCGGGGGCCCGGAGGAGCGGCGGCAGCACCACCACCACAGATTGTGAACGGTTTCAGGCTGAAATCGATTCACAATCTGTTTGCAGTAAAGGTGGCCATACGATCCCTCTCTGATCAGATTCGATCAGAGAGGGATCTATCTGTTGGTCGAATCTGATGGCAAATCGACCAGTGTATGGCTACCTTAAGAGTTCCATTGTGACCACAAATTACCATTTTAGTTGAAATAAAAATGTTCAAAATAAAAATGAAAAAGTCTGTATAGGTCTGCCATTATGCTCAGCTATATTCATGAAGGCAGTTGAAGTTTTAAGTACCTGAGTTTAAAGCAATCCTGATCCGAAAATAAACTTATGATATGAGATAATGAATTGTATGTGTAGTACATCTAAGAAATAGAACATTAGTAGCAAAGAAAAGAGTCTCATTGTTTTCCAGTAAAGGAATATTTAAAACAACTTCAGTTCTCTGAGCTGCCTAATACAGTCCTGTTTTCTAAAGCACTTAAAGAGAAACTCCAACCTAGAATTGAACTTTATCCCAATCAGTAGCTGATACCCCCTTTTACATGAAAAATATAATGCTTTTCACAAACAGACCATCAGGGGGCGCTGTATGACCCATTTTGTGCTGAATCCCCTCCCACAAGAAGCTCTGAGTACCGCGGTACTCTGGGCAAACTGCCACAATGTAACAAGGTTCACAGACAGGAATTAGCTGTTTACAGCTGTCTCTAACAGCCAAAACAGCTAGGAGCAGCTACATAACCTGCCCACAGTAAAGATGTCACCATGTAATAAATGTCAGAATGTAAATTAGGGAGAGGAAAGATTTTACAATGAGCAAACACTGACTAAATCATTTATACATAATTATGGTAAAAAATGAAGCACTTTTTTTTACTACATTATTTTCACTGGAGTTCCTCTTTAAACAACTAAGAAACAGTGAGAGACAGCTTGAGATAAGGTTTTACTGCAGGAAAGTCCAAAGGGTGATTATGCCTGCTTTGTTTTATAGCTTAACCCCCCTGGCATTACGATAAAATCGCCAGGGGGGCGGCGCAGCACTTTTTTTTAATCTATTTTTTTAAAATCACGTAGCTAGCGCCAGGCTGTGCAGCGGCATCCCCTTCCGATCGCCTCTGGCGATCAGAGCAAACAGGGAATCCTGTTCAGAATGGGATTTCCTGTTTGGCTTTCCCGGTCGCCACGGGGATGATTGGGATGACGTCATCCACGTCATGTCATCGGAGGGAGTCCCGATCCACCCCTTAGCACTGCCTGGTGGCGATTGGACAGGCTGCGCAAGGGGTCTGGGGTGGGCAGCTGCGGCGAATCGGCGCAGAGCGGCGGCGATCGGTTTGTACACGCAGCTAGCAAAGTGCTAGCTGCGTGTAACAAAAAAAAAATATGTAAATCGGCCCACCGGGGCCTGAGAAATCCTCCGCGGCGGCTTAGCCAGAGCTCAACTCGGGCTTACCGCCAGGGAGGTTAAAGAGAGTGTGATTTTTAAACTTTAAATGTGACAAAATGATGCAATTTAGAAAAAAATATAACTGAAAATAAAAATATAAGATTTTTTTCTTTGCTACTAATATTTTATTCATTATCCATACTACACATATATTATATCTTAATTTTCTTTGCTTCAAGTTTGCTTTAATGCTATGAAATATTGTGTGTGCGGAAAAAACAAACAAATCAAATGTTCATTAATATTTTTTCCTCCGTGTGGATTCTGGGGAATACATACAGGAAAGAAAAGGTCATACAAAATACCCAGGGGAAATAGACTTTATGCCAGTAGGATATTGCTGTGTGACACAAATAATGGAATTACCTGCAAAAGTCGCTGGTGCCTCAGCGGTCTCTGTTGGGATTCCTAAGGTCTGCAATGTGTACTCCGCTGCATAGTTTTTAGCTTCATCCACAGATATACAAAGTTTGGGAGGTGTAAAAGGGTGGCTATAAACACAACATAACAATAGGTAAAATTTATCATATACTAGATGAGAAACTATGCTATATTATTTAACCAAGTAGCTATAAAAAGACTGAAAAATGTGTATGTTCAAATAAAAAATTGTTGGGATTTTGGTTAATGGACTTTGTCCAATGGCATGCAAAGATGGGCAAGGAGTAGGATTGGGTTATACCATTCATACTTACCTCCACTGCAGCTTTCAGGAATAATGTTCTGATGGTGTAAGCTGCTAACCTACCCCTCACCACTGCTTTGAAGACACTGGATGTAGTTTCTACTAGGAACTACTAGTTCCTTATCATTTGCTTGGGTTTTGTACATTGACACCAGCATGCAGATTTAACAGGTTTTTTTTTGTTATAGATTTACACTTGTGTCATAACTGCTAATAACAAGAATGTCTTGAGCAACAGAATAACAGAAAAAAGCCAAATGTGTAGGGATATACCAATCCAGTCTAGCTGTAATCACCACTGGTGGGTACTTCTTAAAAGGTCTTTATCCCTTTACAGATCTAAAATAGATAAGCTCATGTCTGACTTGATCAAATTTTTTTGAATACTTGTATTTGGTCAAAATTGCATTAACGTGTATGAGCAGCTATTAGGGTAGGGTTATCTAGATAGGGCTTTTTTGGTAAAACCTAACTAACCACAGATTGGGTGCTGGTAGATCCAAGGCCACCCAGGTTGCATGTTTTATTAGGGGTTTAGGTAAATCATGAAAGCCATGTTCCCCATTTTTTAATAAATGTGTATTGTCACTTAAAATGTTTAAACTTTCAATTTTCAAATTGGGAAAGAGTCCTATTGCTGTTCAAAGTATGCTGCTAATAAGCTAAATACCACTGCTATTCGACATGCCACATTTAAAGAATATTTTCTTAAAGAGGCACTGTACAGTTGTGACAAATGGCAAAATGTAGTAAATTATTCCCACTTTTACATTCATTATTCTGATTTCAGCATCAGAAACACTTCTATATCTATATGTTGCTGTACTAGTTAAAGGGGAACTGAAGAGAGAGGTATATGGAGGCTGTCCTGTTTATTTCCTTTTAATCAATACCAGTTGCCTGGCAGCCCTGCTGGTCTATTTCTCTGCAGTAGTATCTGATTAAAACCAGAAACAAGCATGCAGCTAGTCTTGTCAGATCAGACTTATAAGTCTGAACCACTGAAACACCTGATCTGCTGCATGCTTGTTCAGGGGCTATGGCTAATAGTATTAGAGGCAGAGGATCAGCAGGGCTGCCAGGCAACTGGTATTGATTAAAAGGAAATAAACATGACAGCCTCCATATACCTCTCTCTTCAGTTCCCCTTTAAGAGCTCTGCTCTGATAGTGTACTGGTGGTGGTTAAGGACACAGGAGACCAGGGTTCAAATCTTAGCTCTTCTTCTTAAAGTGAACCTCCGGACTAAAAATCGACTCAGCAGCACTGAAAAGGCTTGGTGTTTCTTTAACAGTTTCACAGTATCAGAACTTTGTTTCTCTTATACAAGCCTCATTATTAGCTGCACAGAAGAAAACTGCCCGGGCTTTTTTCCCCTGATGCTGTGCAAAGCATGATGGGATTTCTGATTTTGTTGTTCTCGTTCTGCTGCTTTGGTGCAATTTTTACTTTTTTTACATTTTGAATTTGACATTTGAAGCCTAGCGTGTGCAGCTGGGAGGGGTAATCAGGACACAGGATAGTTGGAACTGTGTCTCCTGCTCCTTGTCACCTTCTTTCAACCAAAAAGATGGCTGCCCCCATGACAAAGATGGCAGCCCCCATGAATCACAAACATTTGCCTGTTCTTTTAAAACAGGGTGGGTAAGAGATTATATTACCTATCTATTCTAATTAACATAACTAATGTAACTTGATGACAGTATGTTTGTTTGGGCTGAAGTTCCCCTTTAAGTAAGCCAGCACCTATACAGAAGCAAGTTCTTGGGCAAGACTTCCTAACACGCCTACTGAGTGCGCTCTGGTGTCTGTCTGCCTCACAAGCGCTTTGAGTCCAACAGAAGAAAAGCGATATACAATTTTTTTTTATATATTGGTATTTTTCTATTGGCTTCGGAACACGGAGTATACTATAATCCCACAGAGCTGCACCTGATAGCACTAGAGAGGTCACTACTCGCAATACATTTAAGAAAGTAAAATAGGGAGAGGAAAGATTTTACAATGGACAAACCCTGAATAAATCATTTATAAATCAATATTATAAAAAATAAGCAATTTTATGAATTACGTTATTTTCAATACAGTTCTTATTTAAGAAACCTTTAACCTATATTTACAAAAAACAAAACATGCTTATATTTACTGTGGACACATTCTTACAGGTGTCCCCAACCTCCCCAGCAATGTTGGTGACAATACTTTGTTCAGAGGTTTTGCCGTTAACTCAAATAGGGTGATAATAAATCGCAAATTTCTAATTAGAAACCTGCTTTTCAGCTTATACAGTATTATAACAAGGTACACACCCCTATAGAGATAGTTTCATTTTGTTTGTACTATATGAAGTGGAATGTGCAATAAATTATACATTTGATTTTGTATATTTAATACATCCTTTTGTTCCTCCCTTTAGATTGTAAGCTCGCAAGGGCAGGGATCTCTCACCCTTTTGTGTTTTGGAATTAGTTGCACATTTATTCACATTCATTTTGTCAGTGTAATTACCAATTCAGTATTTTGTACCGATTCTGTATTTCGTATACTGGTGCAACCATTGCATGTATTATTTTGTACCCCATGTTTATTTCTTACCTTGTACAGGACCACAGAATACGTTGGTGCTTTATAAATCAATAATAATAATAATAATAATACATAGTGAATTGGTGTCACAGTAAATCATCTGCTGTCAGATGTCTCTGCAAGCTCATACGATAAAATGGCTGCTTGTAGTGTTCACTGCAATTTAAACCGCTTACAGATTTTTTTTTTCATTATTAGTTCTACAGAAATTCTTCACAACTGAATAGGGCACATTTTAACTGCTTGCCGACCGCTCCATGCGGATTGGCGTGAACGCAGCGGCAGCCCCAGGACCGCTACACGCCGATTGGCATGAACAGCTGTCAATGGGGTTAGCAGGAGATCGCGCGCGCATCTCCATTTGAAAAGCGGGCCGCTCGGAGACTGTTACACGGCGAAACCGCCTTCTAATATACCTGTACAGCGCTGCGATCTAAGGCAGCGATGTACTGGGGACAGCCGTTTGACACAGTTGTCCCCCTGGGTGGCAAGAGAGCAATCAGCTCTCATTGGCTGAAGCCTATGACAGCCGATCGCTGTCATAGGCTGGCTAGGGGAGGGAGGGATTTGTAAATAAAATTAAAAAAAAAAAATTATTAGAAAAATAAACAGAAAAATATTTATAAAAAAACCCCAACACATTGAGGGAGCGAGCAGACCCCACCAACAGAGAGCTCTGTTGGTGGGGAGAAAAGGGGGGGGGTCAATTGTGTGCTGAGTTGTGTGGCCCTGCAGCGAGGCCTTAAAGCTGCAGTGGCCTATTTACAGAAAAATGGACTTTAGAAGGGTTTAACACTGCGGTCCTCAAGTGGTTAAATAATATGACTGATTTTAATGATCATTGATTCTTTCAGATTGTAAACTTGTGTCCCTTTTAACTTGTACATTTTGTTAATTACAACAAATTGGTCACTGTAGCGTTTATACCAGTGTCTGTATTTTAAGTACTCACGTTTGTTTCTATCTGTACAGGGCCCCAAAAGATGAAGGCAAAATATAAAACACGTATAATAAAAAATAAACTATACATACAGCATTTTCTGTACTTCTACATTTAAACAGTGCATAACAAGCTCTTTGATACACAATTATGGCTAAGTAACATATATACATTATATTAACATGATAAAAAGGTTACATCCTCTCCACATGATGTAAATATATAAGTGAATGCCAGGCATATAATACACACTTACATAGCAGGGTTCTGAGTAGCAAGCATGGGAATAGTGATCTTATATAGGAACAGTTGTCTCTGATCTTGCCCTATCGCAGAATGTAGTTGGTATACTGGCTGACCCCAGTTATTTTTTTGGCAGATTTCCTCCAGCACCTGTGGAAATAGTGACTTTTCATTTTCATATAAAAAAAACATGTAAAACAGGAATCTGTATAGCTAAACCATCAGACAGCAAATTAAAAACAGACCAGAAATTTGCCTTCTTTAGGTATATTTAGGTTGGAGTGACCATATGAGGTCGCCCATATTCAGCAGTGATGCATTGTTTGGAGACCTCAGATGCTAACTTCAACCTGAAAAATCGCACATACATTTTGTTTTAAGAAGGTACATTTCTTCTTTGCATACTGTTTTTAGTAAGAGGGCTCTTTTGTTCATTTTAGCCCCTTACACACTCCTAAGAGTTCTGGTTCAACCTGGGCTTGCTGGGCAATCTGTAACTTAAAAAAAAGACCAAGACTGATGGAATTGAGGTAGAAAAATATATTTATATTTTTCAGTCAAAGTAAATTTTTGTAAGATTTTTTGTTGGGGAGTGTTGGGTGTTTTTTTTTTTAAATATATAATTAACACTCTCCTGGAATGGGTATGAGATACAGATGCATCTCCACAGGCATTCTAAGCCCCTGAAGGAGGGGGAGGAAGAGGGGATAGGGGGCCAAAGATATTTTAAAGCCCCCTTAGAGGCTTCAAGTTTTTACTATTATGCACTTCTAAATGTATCTCTCCAGGGCTACTGCCTAACAGTCTTACGAGTTTTGTGTTTAAAAAATCCCTGTCTGCACATGGCAGTTGCTGACAGGATTTCGCCTCCACCAATTAGCAAACAATTGATAAGGCTTGCAGGAAACCTTAAATGAGTTTACTTTTATTAGAAGCAGGTCTTATAGTACCCTGATCCTGCAAAGTGCCACAACACATGGCATTATTAAACATTTGAGAAACAAAATAAAATATTTAAATCGTAGCATTTTTAAACCATTACAGCATGAAATGCAGACACACAGAAAAAAATATTTTTTCCAGTTGTACCTACTCAATAAAATTAGCTCCAGCCAAGTGAAAGATGTAATAGCAACATTTCAGAAGCAAATAAACAGAAAAATTATCACACCTTCTAAAAAAAAAAAAAAAAAAAAAAAATAATAATAATAAAAAAAAAAAAAAAATATATATATATATATATATATATATATATATATATATACACACACCCCCCCCCACACACACACACGCACACACACACATATACACACACACACACATATATATATATATATATATATATATATATATATATATATATGTATATATATATATATATAATGTTACTAATTAACTCTTCCATTGTACTCCAAGCGGTTGGCTTTCACCTTTGATTAGCTTTAATGATTTATTGGTAAAATTGCACTGCTCAATGATTGGACAAATGAAGGCAATCAATCAACAATGTGTGGAAAGGCATTGTCAAAAGATCTAAGGGATAAAGTTGTGGACAGGCACAAGTCCGAAGGTGGATACAAGAGAATTCAAAGCTGGCCAGCATCATTGTTTAAATCCTTTTTAGGGAACATCTTTATAAAGAATAAAAGCATTGCTGAGAATCCCCTATGAAGAGATGGACTAGTCCAAAACCTGCCGCTTCTGTTAGATTTCTACTACGTACTGTAAGTGACAGCAACATAGGAGAAAAATAATTTATCGCTCATTTTACTCTGGAAAAAACGTACTTATTTGTCTATGTTTGTACATATTTTAAAATTTTTTACAATTTTTTGTCATAGTGCCCCTTTAAACTTAGAACTGGGTTAGTCAAATGCACTTTCTGTAAATTTTGATTAGTCCAGTTCTAAGCTGCATCCAATTTGTATTAAATTTGACCAAAGTCGCTTGACCATCTCTACTTTTTTAAACTTGTAATCTTTTGGACCCTTGTGCATTTCATGCATATTCTGTAATTTGCATATTCACATACCTATGGACTGATCCCAAAGTAATGATCTATTTCCAATTACTATGATATTCAATCACACCATGTAAACATGAGGTACCCAGGGACCCCGATTGTGTCATTGGGTCATGGTAGTTTTCATCATCCATTATTTATTCAGTGAAACTTAAATTCCCAAGATGCCTGCTTACACTGGTCTTGGACTGGTACTAAGGACTTTGTCCTGTCAGTGGTCAGTTTAGTTACAGACTCTCCACTACAAACTCCTGCACTGTAGACAGTAGATGGTCTTTCTGTTGAAAGCAGTAGTGAATACAGCACAGTTCCATCGAGAGTCCTGAGGCAGCAGCACTCCTTGTAAAAAAAAAAAAAAAAAGAAAGAAACATCTGCACTGTCAGCATCTTGACCTCAGGATCTGAAGGTGCAGATGATTGGTAACAATGGCACTGGAGTCCTTTGAAAATTCGAATTGCTTATTGTGCCAATCCTCTACCTTATAAGGCCCATACACAATCCATGTCGCCTGATGGAGATCAGAACCTGATCAGGAACCAACCAATACCTCAGGTGACATTGCAGGGCCATGTTCTGTTCTACGTGTGTGTGTGTGTGTGGGGGGGGGGGGGGGCAGGGTAAATGGGGGAAATCGATGCTATCTCTCACCGCTCAGTTGACATACATTTTAGTAACATAACATTTTATCAGCAAATCTCAATTTCTCTTAAAAATAAAAAAAATCATATATATATAAATAAAGCAGGCCTTACCTGTGGAGCAGGTTTAATGCCTTGTGGTTTTAGAGCAACGGCACTCATTGGCGTGAGCTCCATTCCTGGTAAAATGTCATAAAGTTTCTCATCTCCTCGCTTGTCTCCTTTCATTTGGTATCCCAAACATCCACGGCCCACGCCAGTGTATGCCAAGTATCCCCGTCCTCCCAGGCCTCTTACTCCCGCAGCCCCTACAGGTACACTCATGTAAATTTCTAGGAATGCAAGAAGGCATCACACGGTATCAAATCGGCAGAAA
The DNA here is from genome assembly GCF_040937935.1 of Hyperolius riggenbachi. Classification (NCBI taxonomy): domain Eukaryota; kingdom Metazoa; phylum Chordata; class Amphibia; order Anura; family Hyperoliidae; genus Hyperolius; species Hyperolius riggenbachi. Next base: position 100,101,313 of record NC_090655.1, on the reverse strand, counting down.
TCACCCAGATCCATGATATCATGAAGTTGTTAGCCCTGTGTACAAGGAACCTGCTAAAACAATGGAACACGCATCTCTCTCTGACATTGAACCAGATGTGAGATTGTTTTGAGTGTAGCTAGTAAGGTGATCTACAGAAAATGAGGACTACAGTCAAAATTCTACAATAAAGCTGAAAATTAATGCTTAAATTGTGTGTTGGTGTTTGGATTTGTTAAAGCACACCTGAAGTGAAAAAGAAAGATACACACCTCCATAGTAGTGGGAAGCCTCTGGATGACTACCATTCCAGTGCAGGGTCCTCTATACGAATTCGACTTGTGCCAGTTGAATAGGTTTCTTCTGGTCGCAAGTGCTGTCCTGTATAAGTGCATTCAGACTGGGCATGTACATGTACAGTAGAACAAAGCACTTGTGCACAGAGGAAAAAAGTTGTGCACAAGCAATTTCATTCGGCTGGAAATGTGAGGACCATACTTGCACATGCCCAGCCCAGATGTGCTTATCCACGGCCGGGAACCCTGCAGAAGATAAAGAGGGGCCCTGTGCTGGAACATTGGGCTGTTAAAGGGATACTGTAGGGGGGTCGGGGGAAAATGAGCTGAGCTTACCCGGGGCTTCTAATGGTCCCCCGCAGACATCCTGTGTTGGCGCAGCCACTCCCCAATGCTCCGGCCCCGCCTCCGGTTCACTTCTGGAATTTCTGACTTTAAAGTTAGAAAACCACTGCGCCTGCGTTGCCGTGTCCTCGCTCCCGCTGATGTCACCAGGAGTGTATTGCGCAGACACAGACCATACTGGGCCTGCGCTGTGCGCTCTTGATGACATCAGCGGGATCGAGGACACGGCAACGCAGGCGCAGTGGTTTTCTGACTTTAAAGTCAGAAATTCCAGAAGTGACCCGGAGGTGGGGCCGGAGCATCGGTGAGCGGCTGCGCGGGCACAGGATGTCTGCAGGGGACCATTAGAAGCCCCGGGTAAGTTCAACTCATTTTCCCCCGACTCCCTACAGTATCCCTTTAAAGGATAGTGGAAAGCTCTACGATCCAGAGGCTTCCCACTACGTAGGTATATATCTCACTTTTGTTTTTTTTAAATCACTTCAGCCATTTATAAATAAGAACATTCAGAAAAGCTCCCAGAAATGTCTATCCTTAGCCCCCATGGCAACCTGTAACAACCCCTGGATCCTGGAATCATTTGTTTTTGAAAAGTAGAAATGATAGCTAAACAGCTTGAGGATGCTTTATTGTTATATACCTTACTGTCTCCCTCTGGCCACTAGAGGGAGCATTACATATCCTAGTTTATAACTTTTATTTATCTTAACAGATAAGCCATACACAAAGTAGTTTTCCAGACAAGGATGAGGACTAATGGTTAGCTGGATTATGAACTAAAAAAAATGCTGGCTCTTGCTTTTGTAACTCAATGAACGAAACCAGGTAGCAATGGATAAAACAGGCAGTCCAGAAGGTCTGAGGCAGGGCCGGATTTATCATAAGGCACTGTAGGCTCGTGCCTACAGGCGCCTGATGATGGAATGGCGGCTCACTTCCCTTCTCGAGTGCCTCTCTCCCTCCTTTCCTATGCAGAGATCTAAGTGGAGTGTAAATGAGAGGTTATTCACCCAGGTCTCAGCATTCCACTAACGAGATTTCTCTTCAGTCTGGAGCACCTCTAGCTACATAGTATTAGTAGCCAGAGGTACACTCAGTATTAATGGACACCTGTAGCTACCTACACTGGGCAAGGGATGTAAGGGAGAAGTGACAGTGGGGCCAGCCTGGCAGCCAACACACTTACGGTGCGGTTTTCGGGTTTTTAGGTTCGTGAAGGCCGAAGTGTAGGCTGCCAGGACATATGTGCCTATAGGCTTCTGGGATGTAAATCTGGGTCTGGTCTCAGGTAGTGTTGGGCAAACACCTGGATGTTCGGGTTCGGGAACGTTCGCCGAACATGGCCGCGATGTTCGGCATGTTCGGGCCGAACCCCGAACTCCCCGAACATACCGCTTTTGGGGGCCCTATGGGGTTGCAGGCATAAGGGGGGAGCATGCCCCGATCGCGGGGGGGGGGTCAGAAATTCCCCCCACCCCCTCCACTAGCGCTCCCCCCTCTGTCCGCTTCCCCATACAAAAGTTTAAGGAAAGTAAAATAGTACCGGTGGTAGTGGCTGGCAGTGGCACTGTGAAGTGAGTGAGGAGGAGGAGTCCGGAGAGTGACGCGTACCCTCACGTCCTCTGCATACGAGGGTACGCGTCACGCGTACCCTCGTATGCGTCATCACGCAGAGGACGTGAGGTCAGAGAAAGGGCGGAAGTACCACAAGGGTACTACCGCTGAACCGCCCGCTGCCCGGCCTCCCTCAACGCGTCACTCTCCGGACTCCTCCTCCTCAATCACTTCACAGTGCCACTGCCAGCCACTACCACCGGTACTATTTTACTTTCCTTAAACTTTTGTATGGGGAAGCGGGCAGAGGGGGGAGCGCTAGCGGAGGGGGTGGGGGGAATATCCGACCCCCCCGCGATCGGGGCATGCTCCCCCCTTATGCCTGCGACCCCATAGGGGGGCCGTATTCGGCCAAACAGGGGCCCTGTTCGGCCAGGCATTGAGCCGTTCGGGCGAACCCGAACAGTTTGGCCGAACACTACTAGGTGTTCGGCCGAACTCGAACATCACCCGAACAGGGTGATGTTCTGCAGAACCCGAACAGTGGCGAACACTGTTCGCCCAACACTAGTCTCAGGTAGACATTTTAAGGAAACTTCGTAATAAGCAACCCATTTTAAGCTCTAAATTAAATTGTTGCAAATGATTGCAAATAAATAGTGTTACTTATGAGTAGCACAACACGTGGAGAGCCTTAGATCAGGCGTAGAATTTTAACTCTCTTATGGTGATCACTTCCTGTTTAAGTATACACAGGAAACAGAATCAACAGGAAATAGAATCAACAGGAAATAGAATCAACACATAATCATCAGCATCAAATTGGCTCCAAATCTGTCATGTGATCAACCTGATCACATGCTTCTCCATAAAATCTGCTACACATGATGAATTACAAATACCCTGTTGTGTTAAGAGAAATTTAGCATTTGATTTTTGTTATTTTGATGCTGTCAAACCTCGTATTTTTTAAATCTTAGTTTTAGAAGAAAATGTTCCTCCATTGTTTGATCTTGTTCCATGTACACTGGACTGAAAGTTCCATTAAATTATTGCACAAATTATAACCTTTAGCCTTTTATTTTCTGCAAAGCCATTTGTATCACACAACACTGTCTATAAAGAAATAAAATGTAAGTAAATGATATGTCACAGATTATAAAGTTATTTCTAATTATTTTTATCACAAAATTATTTTTCATCACATGATGCTCATGTGACCATGTAATACAGCAGCATATATAATTATATGGTATTACATCTATCGGAATTATTAACAGAAAAAAAAATAATTATTTAAAAAAATGTGAACTGGTGGCAAGGTGAGGTTCAAGTAAATTAGCAAGTTCATCTTAGAAGCAATAGGTTTGTTAAAGTTTAAAGTGCACCTTTCCTAAAACAAATATTGAAGCGGCAGCGCTGACCCCTTTGTGGTTATCATGCGGTTCTTCAGGATATAAAACTTTTTAAATCACTCACCTTGAACAAGCATTCGATTTGGGTTTTCCGAAACACTTCTGATGCTCCTGTTCCAGGTGAGTGACTCAGAAAGGATTAGAGCTAGGCAGAGCTGTATTAGAGCCAAACCAAGAATGATTAATATGAAGGTGCCCTAGGCAAGGTACCAAATGTGGCTCCCCCTGCTGGCCACCTGACAGATTTTATAGAGTAAGATGGGACTTAAAATTTCAGCTGGGCTCCTGGACACCCATCAGGCCCTGGGCAACTGCCTAAGTTGCCTTGAAGAGGATCTGGCTCGGACTATGAGAGGTAGTATGACAATTGCTGCTATTTTATAGGTATATATTAAAGAGAACCCGAGGTGGGGATCATAGAAAGAAATCTATACACAGAGGCTGGGTCTGGCTATAGTGCCCAGCCTCTGTTGCTAGTTGAATCCCCGCTAAGTCCCCCCTGCGCTCCGCTCTCCCCCATAAATTACAGCCGTGCTGGCGACATGCAGCGTGTTGCAGCGGGCTGTATTTACCTCACTAGTGTCACTCACTGCGCTCCCATGCCTCCTGCAGAGCGCCGGTCCCAGCCCACGTCCCTTCCCTCGCCACTGATTGGGGACCGGCGCTCTGCAGGAGGCGGGGGGAGCGGCGTGAGTGACATTATTAAGGTAAACAATGCCCGAGAGCGCGGCTGTGATTTATGGGGAGAGCGGAGCACAGGGGGCACTTAGGGGGGATTCAACTAGCAAAAGAGGCTGGGGACTATAGCCAGACCCAGCCTCTGTGTATAGATTTCTTTCTACGATCCCCACCTCGGGTTCTCTTTAAGGCCAGAAGGCTATATCCATTCCTATGTGTGCCTCTCAATGCTTGGTCAAGTTGAATTTCTGAGCTTATTATAAGACTATCTACAGATATAATGTTCAGAAGATGGTTATATTGTACTTTCACCCCTATAATTTGTGCTCAGGCTAGAATCTGTGTCAGAGAAGCCTCACGGGAAATGCAAAGAGCAATTAAAGAAGAGAAATAGTTCAAGGTCTCTTGTGGTTCCAGCTCTTAACCCTTTGTCCCATTTGAAGGATATGCAAATAATTCTGTACTGATGCAAGCTTATGCACATTTTGTATGCACATGTATGCAGCTTGAAAATTGTCCAATCAAGTCCAACTGGCTGAAAAGGATTGGTCTATTTTTAAGCTGTATGAATTTACATCCAGGATTTGCATAATCCTGCATCAACTATTATTTGCATCTCATTTATCTTCCCTATCAACTAGCAGGAGAGATTTTTAAGTTGTCTATTCACTGGATGCCTTAGCTGGATGTCCAAGCTGTGCTGAGCTGCAGAAAATTCCTGCATGGGGAAACCAAGTAGCGGGGTCAGTCCTTCTATTCCTATCCAAAACTAAAACCACTAGGAGTCGATCTTAGCTTTGATATTCTTGAAAACTAGCAAGTAGCAAGGCCAGCTATATATCGTTTTTCCACCCCTTCTTTTGGCTCCCCTTCCATGGACAGTGACCCCTTTCCTATTTTATATGCAACTCTCTTCCGAGTGTAACATCCATGTACAGCAGTCACTCTCTTTATTGTACAGATTCCTTGGGCAAAAGCTCCCCTCTTCCATGTATTCCTTGCATTTACATTTTTGTCTTCCATCTGCAGAAGCCCCTCTTCCATCTCCATCCACCCCCTTGGGTAGCAGCTGTCCAAGGGCAGGCCTTTGTGGCATTTCCAGAAAACTGTCCCTGATCAACAGTCACACACGATACCTATACAATATCCAGACCATACAAATTCTCCAACTAAATGTTCTGTTCAGACTAAAGAATGATATGCACAGTCAATTACTGGCACCTACAACACTTGCTATTGATTATTGCAAGTGACAGTTAAGGATCAGTCCCCATACAGACATGCTGCTCAGCTCTCTGCAGCCAGTTCTGCTCAATAGAGAGGGGATCGGAGGGAGCTACACAAAGAATAATAATACTGTTTAGGTAAGTGGGATTGCTAGATTTTCACCCGAGATGTTTATGAATCATAACCGAAGGTGATGAAATTGTAGTGTGTGTATGTAGCTTTTGCTCTCTCTTTGGTTGGGTATCAAAAGGAACATTTGTCTTCAACATATTTTATAACACTATACAGTATAACAGAAAAGGTTCTTGTTATCATATGGTATGCTAGTGGAGATTATAGTACATTAAATGACAGTGACTTAGAGGAAAGGGCTTCATTGTATCTTTGTCTTGGAACCAAGCGTGACACAGTAATTGACTTGCAGTTAAACATGAACTACAGCCATTTGCTAAGTCATTACCGGTGAGATATTACTCAATGTATTTCAAGTGACTTCCAAGTTCTGAGTAAAATATTAAGCAGTGAAAAGTAAACAATGTCCTATACTTTAACACAAAATATATAGGATTATCTTGGTGTAATAAAGTGTAACAGAGTTCCATGTTCCCATTCCCTGACTACACAAGCCACCTACTGAATGAAAGAAAATTACAAGATCCCATTTATAAAGTGCAGGAAAGGAGGGTTGCTGCCAACAGAAGTCAAGTTTTATTCTTGTTTTCTTAAGATGTTTTCATAGACAAGAAACATTCCTCAGCCAAACTGACCAGTGTTAACCATTTGTCATACAGGAACTAAATTCAATGGATAAACCAGTGATCAATCAATGTGTGTTGAAAATGGACACCACCATGTTAGTCTGCAAACTAAAAAAATTGAGATCAAGTGATAAGATCTAAACGCACCTTTAATCTCTATTTTAGGCACTGTTAACCATACTGATACACACGCTGCCACGCTGCTTCCTGTTTAGCAGCGTGTGTATCCGCATCTATGCAGAGAGAGGAGACAGACCAGCGGCGAGAGAGCAGCGCTTGGAGCCAGGCAGGTGAGTTGTAAACAGCGCTTCCCGGCTGCTCGCTCTGCATCTGAGGGGGGAGCACGGAGGGCGGCCCGGGAGAGGAGAGGGAGGGAGAGGTCGGGCTGCCCTCCCCGCGGCTCCGGCTCCCCCCTCCATTATAGCGCCCACCCTCCCAACAGCGCCCCGGGCGGCGGCATGCCCCGCACGGCCCTAAAAACGGGCATGGGTGGGGTGACCTGAATTGTAGACCATCAGCAGAGCAAAGTGAAGTGGGGATTAAACTGCAACTTGAATTGAATTTAACTATTACAATAGGGAGCTCACATGTTTTTATGCTGTAGCTTGTATTTCGTCTTTCCATTTACAGTATAGGGCGCTTATGTGCACTAATATACCTTATGCCAGGTTACTTCTGACAATCAACTTGTTCCCCTAATAATAACTTTAAATGGAACTACATTATCATTATCTACCTCCATAGTTATGTATTATTACTTGATGGCACACAGAACTTTTATTTTGCAACTTTTGATTGCTTACTTTCCCTATTAAGGTTGTATTTGTGTATTTTATCTCTACTGAAAGTCATAAATCTCAGTATATTATTTTATTATACCTTATTTTTAAAAGAGCCAGAGTTTGAATGCTGTCCCTTCAGATGGGGCCAAGCATCTTTATCTCTGGCTTTGGACCTAGAAAGGAAATACATGAGAGAAGCCACAGTACTAAACTACACCAGTAAAGAAGCAGTTCCAACACTTCATCTCTCAGTGGTTGCCTAATTAGAGGAGTATACATTCAATTATGCTATTCATATCAAATCACCAAAAGGTAATATACCAGATCCATCTCCCATGGTGCTCTTTCTGTAGCTTCCAGTACTAGCTGCGATAGTATACACATTATAACACTATATAACACTATATAACACTGTAATTCCATTTTAATAGGAAGACTAGCTACATTGAGAACAATTTAATTTGAACTGTTTTGTCCCACTATAATATCAGGTTTCGAGAAAAAGTACCATTTCTGATACCCACTTAAATGTTGCATAATGGAACGGCTGCAGAAATATTGTATGAAGCTTCATTTTGCAATGGCCAACGGTTCACCTTCTCACTGTTCGGTCTGACTTTTAATGTCACCTTTCCATTTTTAGTTACTGAATTTATAGTCCACAGGAAGTAAATCATTACAAAAGGTATTTCTTGTTTTAAAAGCTATTCCAGTATTTGTCCTAACACATTCCTATAGTGCTGATTAACTTCAGTCATTTTTCAAGCTGTCTCTAATTTATTTACAAAGTAAGCATTATTGGACATGCAACTTCAGGATAGTAGAAGCTCCCTGTACTTTACATGACTGATTAAGATCCTAATTAAATGAATTGCACAGCACTGGCTCACAGTGGAAATCTGAACGGCTAATTAAATTTCCAAATTGTCTTGTCACAGTCTTCCTTCCCAATTAATAATAATGGTAACATTTATTACACATAATACAATTTCATTTAATTCAGGGAGTGTGCTGTTACCTCTGACAGAAGGAGGTCGGACAAGGCCTCGGTTGCTGACATAGCCTTTAGCAGGAGGGAAATGAATACTTGGGATGGTTGCAGCATATGGAGGTGGAGCATAGAAGACAGGAGCTCCAAGGTAAGCTGTGGTTGGATCATAGACATGGCCAATTGTGTAAGTGTATTCTCCTTGTATGGCTCCTCCTCTTCCTCCTGTTCCCCTTGTATACCTTACATAACTATCTTTGTCTACTGGCTTAGCCAAGCTAACTTCTATAGGAGATCCATCTACAATCTAAAAATCAAAGCAAAGCAATAAAAAATATATATTCACATGTTAACTCCAGACACATTTTTAAAAATCTGTGTATAAATACAATGATTAGCTTAGTGCAAAGGTGTCGCTCTCCAATCCCAGAGGGCCATATCCATGCCAGTGTCTAGGATGGACTGAGAAATTCAAGAAATTAAGAAATGTGTTCTACTTGATGAATCACACCTTTACTGATTCAGTCAAATCAAATAAATTTGAGCTGCGCCAAAAATGCGTGAGGACCTCGGCCCTTGAGGGTGGAGTTCAATATTACTGGTTTAGTTGCATACATTTTAAAGTACATGGTAAGCACTCTCTGCTTCAATCTTCAAAAGAATTTGCATAGCAATAGGGGGTGCAGACGTTGCAACCGCACAGGGGCCCTTGGGCCAGAGGGACCCTCTCTCAGCCACAGTATTAGCTCTTTATTGGTCCTGTGATGGTAATTATTCAAAAGTGGTAACCACTAAAACTGTTTCCCATCCCCTTCTTGCACTTCTGACTCTGTGGTTGTCCTTGGCAGGTATTGGAATGCTGTATCAATTGTTATGTATAGAGTGCTTAGAGGGGCCCAATGTAAAACTTGCACTGGGGCCCATAGGGCCTTAGCTACGCTACTGTTCAAAAGCCTCACACAGGCCACAGAAAGATAACATTTAGGCGCTCTGCCTGCAAAGCGTTTAGGCAAAGTAGATTCATGCCTGGTTTTAGAATTGAGCTTTATTTATATTAACTCTTTTATATAGTTCTGAGATTCTCTGTTTGGTGCTATTACATTTACAGTTACATATTTATATATAAATGTAACATTATGTGGTCAACGCCAACCAGCCGGTAGAAAAGCAATGTGTTAATTTCTAGCACAGGTGGTCTGCACAGGCTGTACTGTTAGCTACTAATTCAGTCAGTAGAAAGCAGCCAGTGGGAACTGCACTTGCATTAGGCTAACTTCAGCCTTGACAGGTTTGCATATGCCTTTAAAGTGAACACGAGGTAAGAGGTATATGGAGGCTGCCATATTTATATCTTTTTAAGCAATACCAGTTGCCTGGCAGTCCTGCTGATCCTCTGCCTCTAATACTTTTAGGCGTAGACCCTGAACAAGGATGCAGCAGATCAGGTGTTTTAGACAATATTGTCAGAACTGACAAGATTAACTGCATGCTTGTTTCTGGTGTAATTTAGACACTACTGCAGCCAAATAGATCAGCAGGGCTTCCAGGGAACTGTTATTGTTTAAAAGGAAATAAATATGACAGCCTCCATATTCTTCTCCCCTCAGGTTCGCTTTAAAGTACACCTGAAGTGAGAGGGATAGGAGGGCTGCCATATTTATTACTTTTTAAACAATACCAGTTGAGTGGCTGTCCTGCTAATCATCTGCCACTGATACATTTAGCCATAGACCCTGAACAAGCATGTAGATCAGATGTTTCTGACTGAAGTCTGACTAGATTAGTCGCATGTAATGGATAACAGAGGCGCCAAAAGGATAAAATCATTTGTTAAAAAGTTTAAAAATGCTTTGGAGGCAGTTGGTGGACTTACCTCCTGTAAGCAGACACAACAAGCTGTGTATTCAAAAAACAGAGGCGCGTATCATGGCCTTGGGACTGCACTGTGTGTGCTCCTGTTAATTGTTGCCTGGGGAAGCGGGAATGTACCTGTGAAACGCGTTGCGAATATACCCTGGAGTGTACCAATAAATCTACTTTGTTTTTTTAATACACAGCTTGTTGTGTCTGCTTACAGGAGGTAAGTCCACCAACTGCCTCCAAAGCATTTTTAAACTTTTTTAACAATTGATTTTATCCTTTTGGCGCCTCTGTTATCCATTACACTAGACATAATATCCACCCCTGGTGGAGGGGGACACCCCTTGTTCTTCCTGTCTACAGAGAGCGACTTCTTGGCCCTGAGTGAGGACAGGACAATCTCCTCATCTGCCTATTACAGTGGTTGCCTGGAGGTAGCCCTGGTTTTTGAGTATAACTTAGTACTCTTGTCTATTCTCAGTCCCTTTGAGCCTTTGCCTCTAATACCCTTAGCCGTAGACCCAGAACAAGCATGCAGATCAGGTGCTCTGACTGAACTATGACTAAATTAACTGCATGCTTGTTCCTGGTGGGTGATTCAGATACTAATGCAGTTAAAGAGATCAACAGGACTGCCAGGGAACTGGTATTGTTTAAAAGGAATAAATATCACAGCAAAATCACACCAAATCCATTTCAGTTCAGGTGTATTTTAAAGCAAGTTTCAAAAATGAAACCATTTGCATTATATTCAAATAACAACATAGACACAGCACTACACTAACACTGATTTTAACTTTTGCATTATTATGATGACAGACTATTATGCAACTTCACCTTCCAAATGTACAAGTTTAGGTTTGTGGTATAACTTACCTTGCCATTTAAAGCATGCATGGCTTCAACAGCATCATTACGGTTGTTAAAGTGAACAAAAGCATAATCCCGTATTTTCTTTACCCGCTCAACTGCCCCTATTGGAAAAATTATAAACATAACCTATTATGGAAACAGTAATGTCTGTAATGTTCCAATCTTCTAGGTTTCAGCTAATCTATCGACACTAAGCTCCTACAAGCTAATATCTAGTTATTTTCCAAGAGCTGCAGAATGTTACTGTTTGACTTTGCATAATACTGTAATTTGGGTTTGGTATGACTTTTGTTTCAAACTTTATGCTGCTTTTTAAGGGTCCTTCCACACTGTGCACAGTGCCGAAAAGTTGTACCATCCATTACAAATAAGACATGTAGTGCAAACCATGTAGTGAAGCATACAGTACAATGAAAATTCGCTTCACTGCCACTACAAAAGTACACATTGTCCGGCAGCCGCACAGCATTCTGTGTGTTACTCTGATGGGACCCACCACACCAACACCCTATGTGTATGAAACATGGAAGAATAATTGCATCGTGATGACGCATATTGTTGATTGCGATGTAATGCAACATATTCAGTTCAAAAGGACCCATAGGGCTGGAACCCACAGGAGCGCTTTTGGCAGCGTTTTGGCAGCACTGCGATATGCTAGCAGTTTGCCAAAACGCTGGGCTAATGTTAATGGATGGGGCAACTTCCACAGGAGCGTTTGCGTTTCTCAGAAACGCAAACGCAGGACCTGCAGCATTTTGGGAGCGTTAGCGCTTCAATGTAAAGTATTGAACCGCTAGCGGAAACGCTCAGCAAAACCTAAACTGAGCGGTTTTGCTAGTGTTTTGCGGTTCAGCACACTGTAACAAAATGAAAAATAATTCACAGGACCAATCAGGATAAAAACGCTAAACGCAAAACGCTACGCACCCGCTGGGCAAAAAAATACAATGTTGCAAAACATGACCAAAAACGCACATGAATCCGCTTGCAAACCGCTCAGACAAAACGCTAGCGGTTGCGTTTTGCGTTTGCTGATTTCAGTGGGTTCCAGGCCTTAATGTGCCTATTAATGATACAAACTTTATTGTACAATCTTCACACTTTTACGTAATATGGAGAACTACCTAAGTTCCCAGTCAAAGTATATTCACTCTGTTTAGCCTTCTACTACACAGATTTGGTAAGATTGTACAATCAAGAGTCAGCCATTGATGGGCACCTTAACTTAACTTATGTTGGGCTTGACCAAGCTGTCCATGTACAACCTTCTGATTTTAGTATACAGGTCACAACCTGTGGTGGCGTCTGCATGAACTACTAAAATTAATAATCATAAATAACCGTACTCAATGCCAAGCCGCTGCAGCTAAAGCTAACAAAATTTTGGGATGCATTAAAAGGGAAATAAAAACTCGAGATGCTAGCATAATATTGCCCCTGTTTAACTCTCTAGTAAGGCCACATCTGGAATATGGAATTCAGTTCTGGGCACCACATTACAAAAAAGATATTGCAGTTTTAGAGCAGGTGCAGAGACGAGCAACAAAATTGATACGTGGGATGGAAGGTCTCACTTACCAAGAAAGTTTAGATAAACTGGGTTTATTTAGTCTAGAGAAAAGACGCCTTAGAGGGGATCTAATTAACATGTATATATACATCAGAGGGCAATATAATAGCTTGGCGGATGAGCTTTTTGTCCCTAGGTCTTCTCAGAGGACTAGAGGACATGATCTGCCCATGGAGGAAAAACGTTTTAGCCATTTATTTAGGAAAGGGTTCTTTACAGTAAGAGTGATTAAGATGTGGAATGCATTGCCACAGGAAATCGTTATGGCAAACTCTATACCTTTGCATTTAAAGGGGGCTTAGATGCTTTCCTTGCGTTTAACCACTTGAGGACCCACCCTTTACCCCCCCTTAAGGACCAGCGCTGTTTGTTTGGATCTGTGCTGGGTGGGCTCTGCAGCCCCCAGCACAGATCCGCGGCCACACAGAGCGATCAGATCGCCCCCCTTTTTTCCCCACTAGGGGGATGATGTGCAGGGGGGGTCTGATCGCTCCTACCTGCAGGCATGTTGCGGGGGGGGCACCTCAAAGCCCCCCCCCGCGGCGACATTCTCCCCCCTCCCTCTCCTACCTGCTCCCCCCGGAGATCTGGGCTGCACAGGACGCTATCCGTCCTGTGCAGCCAGTGACAGGCTGTCTTCTGTCACATGGCGGCGATCCCCGGCCGCTGATTGGCCGGGGATCGCCGATCTGCCTTACGGCGCTGCTGCGCAGCAGCGCCGTACAAATGTAAACAAAGCGGATTATTTCCGCTTGTGTTTACATCTAGCCTGCGAGCCGCCATCGGCGGCCCGCAGGCTATTCACGGAGCCCCCCGCCGTGATTTGACAAGAAGCAGCCGCTCGCGCGAGCGGCTGCTTCTTGATTAATTAAGCTGCAGCTGGCGACGCAGTACTGCGTCGCTGGTCCTGCAGCTGCCACTTTGCCGACGCACGGTATAAGCGTGCGGTCGGCAAGTGGTTAAAGACATCCATGGCTACAATTACTAGGTAATGCCCAATGATGTTGATCCAGGGATGTTATCTGATTACCATCTGGAGTCGGGAAGGATTTTTTTTTCCTTTTGGGGCTAATTGGACCATGCCTTGTAAGGGTTTTTTCACCTTCCTCTGGATCAACAGGGATATGTGAGGGAGTAGGCTGGTGTTGTACTTTGTTCTCTGGTTGAACTCGATGGACGTACGTCTTTTTTCAACCAAAAAAAAAACCAAAACAAAAAAAACTATGAATTTTGAATGAAAGTAGTGATTTCCATGTCCTGTTTTAAGCAGAAATTCTGAACATTGTTGAGAGGATAACAAATAAAATACTGATACTTTTCTTTTGCATTTCTCTTCTCAATCCATTTTTTGGCACTTTTAATATTTGATAGTTTTTGAACATTGTGTATAACCATCTTTTTTAATCAATTCTTCATGCATTAAATCTGAAAATATTGTTTATAACACTGAAAACGATAATATATGCATCATCGTTATAATTGTATAATATTATGCATAACTTTGTTTATATTTTCTTCATGTAATAAAATCTTGAAAGATCATTTATAACAATTACAAAAAAAATAGAAGTACGCTTGTTATAACTGTAGTAAAACAGTAAATATTAACAACAGTTTACTACAACATAACCTAACCCTACTCTCACACAAAACCCTCCCCCTACCTATCTCTAACCCTTAGACCCCCCTGATGGTGCATAAGCCTAAGAACCCTCTGGTGGTGCCTAATTCTAAGTTCCCCCTGGTGGTGCCTAACCCTAACACCCCCCTGGTGGTTCCTAACCCTAAATTGCCCCTGGTAATGCCTACCCTAAATACCCCCTGGTGGTGCCTAACCCTAAGACCCTCCAGGTGGTGCCTAACCCTAAGACACCTTGGTGGTGCCTAACCCCAAGACCCCCCTGGTGATGCCTAACCCCAAGACCCCCCATGTAGTGCCTAAAGTTAAGACCACCCTGGTGGTGCCTAACCCTAAGACCCCCCTAGTAGTGCCTAACGCTAAAACTCCCATATCCTTTATCAAATTATTTTTTAAATCTATATATTTAGTTATAAACTCCCCAAGTAGTGCCTAACCCTAAAACTCCCATATCCTTTATCAAATTATTTTTTAAATCAATATATTTCGTTATTTGAGGAATGTAGTATTTTCCACTATTCCTCTAAATATCGTTTTATTTAGAAAAACCTTATGTAGATACAAACGATAACTATGGTAAGTATATTTGTAAATTTTATTATATGGTAAGTATGTTTGTAAACGTTATTATTCATGGGGCACCCAGTGAAAACGTTATGCACCAGGCACCCAAACTTCCAGTCGGCTCCCATCATACGATATTTAACATGAGAGTCACTGGCGGCGCCCTTTTTTGTTCACTTTCCTTATGTGCCTAAATTTCGTGCTTCCGCGGTAGACTTACCTCCCGAATTCGACTAAAGCAGTATCCAGTATTCATTAATTTCAAAAATGCAACGCATTTCACCGGCATTTACCCGCTTTATCAGGCAATAAATAGGAGCATTTTTTTCTACTGAATACTGACTGTTTAAGTCGAATTGGGTAGGTAAGTCCACAGCTATTCCCCTTTTAAAATTGCCCTTGACGTATCTTAATCAGATTTAGTGCCTCTGTTCGAAAACTAACCAATATTCTTAGTCCACCCTTGGTGGAGGATTTCTACAGAGAGCGACTTTTTTAACCCGAGTGGAGTCGGGTCTAATCTCCCCACCTGCTGTTACAGTGGTTGCCTTAGCGATACCCCACCTTTATGAGTACCCTTTTTATTCTATCATAAGAGATATTATATTTTACCAATAGAACACATTATCAGGGGCTCTTGATTGATCTTTTTGTGTTTTGCCACTTTTTAGCTTGAAAAGTACATCTTTATGATTAGGAACAACAAAGAATTCATCATTAGGGGGAATTTGAGCAATAAATCTGCATTTGTTGCATTTCACATTTTGTTTTCACATCACAAAATTTTCACAGCATTTTGAATATTTTCTGCTGCTTTTTCACAACTTACTACATTTAACAAATACATTGTAACTCCTTATTTTGAATCTAGTCATTTACAATTATTCTTTTAAAATACTGTCACAGAACTTATAACTGCCACTGAAGCCAACTACTCAGTTCTTTAAACACTAACTGCAATTGATATAACTCTTTCTGCTATGCTTACAGACCTGGTCACAGTCATTACATCTTGCAGAAATAAACCCGTAGGTTTATTTCTGTAAGATGTATTGACTGTGACCAGGTCTGTAAACATAGCAGGCAGATTTTTCATCACTTAGGCCCCGTTCACACTTGCGTTTTGGCATGCAAACGGACCGGATCCGGATCGGATCAGGACCTGATCCGAATCGGAACCGCACGGTTCCGATCCGGATCAGATCCGGATCTGGTCCACATCGGGAATGTATCAGGCTGCCATCCGGATCCGTGTGGTAAAAACAGCGAAATTACTAATAAGATTGTTGGGGTCCGCAGAAGGTGCACCTGGTGCACCTGTAGAATCAGGTCCTCCGCTGTTTAGGCCTCACCTCCACCTCCGACATACTGCCAAACAGCTCCAGCACGTTAGTCACTGCTGCTCCACTGCTGCCCATGTGTCCCCATCCGAAATGGCCGCTAGAATACGCATAGGAAGTGGGGTAGAACGTCAGGTGTTTGTATCCTGTGTGTTCTGTGCTTTCCGTTCCCCATAGGTTTCTATTTCCGGATGATGCAGTCAGGCTCCGGTCCGGGTGCGTGGGCTGGATGATCCGGACCCGAAAAATAGCGCATGTTGGAAAAGTGTCCGGAGTCCGGGTTCGATCCAGCTCCGTTCTGTACGGAACGTACGCATGTGAATGTCCGCATAGACTTTGCATTGCTATGCGGTACGTACGTTCCGTTTGTACAGTATACGGTCCGGATCCGATCAGGCGGATCCGGGCAGGGAACGCTAATGTGAACCAGGCCTAAAAGGGTGGGAAAAAATTTGATGATATACCAGTTCCATGAAATGAGAGTTCTCATGGTGGTGGTGTACTCTGAGTCGGGGTGCTTGTGATTCTTACACAAATTACATTACCATGGGACAAATGCAAACAGGAGGACTCCATGGGCAATAATAAAAAGGAAAACACCTTTTTTATTGTAGGTTATGCCAGACTGTAATGCTAAGTTACATACAAAAACAAAACTATATGGTGGCTATAGTACACCTTTTTGAAAACTATTAACTTTACAAGAACCGTTTATAGAATAAATATTTGCCATGAAATGGGTACTGTGCATTAGCTGCTATTAATTCCAATATGAAGAAGAGGATAGACTGAAAGGGAATGTAATATCCGGTCTATTTTTTTCTTTTTTACTGATTTTATTTTTTCATTACTAAAATGAAGAATTTTATAAATCAGCATACATTCTTATTAGAATTTGATTATGTCATATGAAAGATTTTAGCTAAGTTCACATTGAATCCATTAGTCTTTGCTGGTACATGGTATTTCTTTACCATTTATTTGTTATGTGGGTGCATTAATGTGTGGTAGATACAGCTCGCTTTATTACAACAGGGCCTGATGTATCCGTGGACCTAACATGATGATTTTAATGGACACATTGTAGGATCATTGCAACACATTGCTGTGCGATTGCAGCTAACGTTATAAATGCACCGCTATGTGCATAGTGTGAACACATCCTTATAGTTAGCAGATTGACAAAAGTCACATTTCCCATTACACTGTCCGCACAATGACCCTGATACAATTAACTTTTCTCAGAGGAGACATTTTCACCTTATTACGCAACAGTTTAGAACCTAGAAAGTAAAGAAGTACTAAAAAGTAATTAAGAAAAATAATATAGTTAAAGAGGACCTCCAAACTAAATACAAAAATCCAGCAGCCTGCAAGAAAGTTATTTCTTTTTTAGTTATTTTAGTTATTGTCTACAGTAAATAGCTTGGTGTTTTTCTCCGGGGATAGAGAGAGGAGGCGGGGCCAGGTGCCAGAAGTGATGCAGGGACTTGGGGACGGCATCGCAGGACAAGGCTTCTCGGGTAAATATAACTTTCTTTTTCTTGCAGGATGCCAGATTTTTGTATTTGGAAGGAGGTCCTCTTTAAGTAAATTTGTGACTACCTATTATGTGTATTTTTTGTGTGCTGGTGGCTGAAATTGTATTTTGTTCTTAATATGTAAAAATATCTCCTGTGAGAAAACTCAAGTGAAAAAAAATTGAATCAGGGCCAATTAGTTGCACAGGACTGATGTAGCTCCACCCTCTTTAAAATTCTGCTTATTTACTTCAGTTTTACAAAAACAATACCTACACCTGTGTGTAATATTATGGTATTTGAAAAATATTTTAACACAAATTATTAAAACCATATCATTTATCAGTTTGTAAACTTGTAAATATAAAAAAAATGAAGATAAAAAATGAAAACCAACATTGTACCCCTTTAAAAACCCTACATTTATCTTGCCATCATTATAAAAGTAACTTCATAGATGGTTACATGGACAGGACTTTGAAGCCAGAAAGGAATGATACATATTGTGGCTGGATTGCTATCTCCTATCTCCAAGCTGATTGAAGAGGTTTATACATAACTATTTATTGCCCAGAAATTTATCAAGTCACAGGGCTCACAGTTCAAAGTTTTTTTTCTATAAGAAAGGTTTAGATTAGATACTGAAGTGCAAAATCAAATTGCTAAATCAGTAACAAAGTTGAACATTTGATTTTTTTTGTCTTGGGAAGCTTTTTATGAACTGAAGTGGCATGCATCCATTTGAGGTTGGTTGCTCTGAATTAAAACTAGTGTTGGTTGGTGTTAAAATTCGGTATTTTGAATTTGAACACCCTAATACCCCTGACCGCCGCTGTTCAATTTAATTGTTTAGTACCATTGAGCACCTCCACCATTTTACATTTATACTTACCACACCTCTACTTGGAGATTGTATGTTTTGAGTAGCTCTTACCCCAAGTAGGAACTACCCAATCTATCACGAGTGCGACCTTTGTGGAATTTTGCAATCGATGGTTGCATTTCCTGCAACTCGAAAATTGTGAGTATTATTTTACACATATTTATCTTGGTGTATAGACATATTGCACTATTGGCATTTTGTGTTTTTTCGGGCCTCAGTTTCATTGGTCCACCTCACCTCAGGCTACAATGTTGGATTAAGGTGCCCATTAACGGTACCATTTTTCACTGAATGCGATCTTTCGATGCAATTTGAACGATCATAACTAATCAAAAGGCAATTATCGATTATTTACATTTACTGAACTATTCTTTCTTCCAATTCGATCATAAAATCCAACTTTCGGATCAATTTGATCCCATTTAGCAATCGACCAAAGAATCATTCCTTATCGATTGCCTTCATAAGCAGCAAATTTTCTATACAATTCGATTATAAAAATTGCATCGAACGATCACATTTGGTGAAAAATTTGTACCGTTAATGGGCACCTTCTGAGTGATGACAACTTTACTAAACTACAACATCAGTTTTATAAATTCCGGTGGCACAAAAATGGCATAGAATGTAACAACTCTACATTATTTTAAATTTAAATAAGGCTCTTCACCCTCAAAAAGTGCAAAATCTGAAAATAAGTTAAGCTAGATTAATTTTTTTTGCAATTTATATACCTGATTTAAAGAGAAACTGTGACCAAGAATTGAATTTCATTCCAATCAGTAGCTGATACCCACTTTTACATGATAAATATTTTCCTTTTCACAAACGGATCATCAGGGTCCTCTGTATGGCTGATATTAAGGTGAAACCCCTCCCACAGGAAACTGTGAGGACCATGGTCCTGGCAGTCTCCTGTCTGTAAACCTTGTTGCATTGTGGTTAATAGCTGTTTACAGCTGTTTCCAACTGCCAAAAAAGCAAGCAGCAGCTACTTTCTGTGACATCACCTGCCAGCAGTAAAAATGTCACTATGTGATAAATGTCAGAATGTAAATAAGGGAGAGGAAAGCTTTTACAACAGGCAAACACTGACTAAATCATGTATACATAATTATTGTAAAAATTAAGCCCTTTTTTAATTACATTATTTTCACTGGAGTTCCTCTTTAAGTCACAGGATTCACAGCTCCAAGTTTGTTTTTTTTTACAGCCCTCTTTTTCACTGCCACTATAACTTACGCACTGTCTATATATACTGTCTGTCCTCATATTGTTTTGTCTGTGCCTCAAATTCCTTGTAAGTGCAAACTTACTAGGTCAAATAAATTGATTCTGATTCTGATGAATGAAGTTGTAATTTTTTCCAAACAACAGTGTAATTCCCCTTCAACTATGACTAACAGCGATGCACAAAGTACAGTTACTTATAAAACATAATATGACCTTTATGCTACAATATTTCTCTAGTAGGAGAATGTTTTTCTTAAAATCTATAGCTTCATCCGTACCTGGCTTTATGTTATTGAATTCTTTCTCTATTGTCTCTTCTGTTGTTGTGAGCATGAGATTTCTTACATACAGAATCTTAACCGAAGACATTGTATCTTCATCGACTTCCACCTCAGGCTCTGCCCAGTCCACTGCGATCGGATGACCCCACAACTGAATCCGTCCTGTTAACACCACAGCAAAATAAATCAAACAGCCAAAACATTTACATTTTCCTCTACAGTGCTTTTATGTTGTCTGCAAAGACACAGACTGAGATGATGGATACTGATGACTGCACAAGCAACTGGAACACTTCCATTTCTGACTAAAACAAAGGAATCAGAACTGGAAAAAAAACAAACAAACTGCGGAGTAGCACGGGTTCATAAATAGCAAAAATAAAGCCTTCATTTTCTAATCCGCAGCACAAGAACACAAGTGTGCACATCAGCATGTGCGTTGTTTGACCTGTCTGATGGCGTGCCTATGAATTGGCCGCCGGGAGATTTGGGTGCAGATTAAACCCGATATACAGCTTACCCTACTCCTGCACAAGTCCTGGCGGGGTCAATCACTATTCCCCCTCCGGGCCGCCATGGATAGTGGGGAAAGATGAAATTTGGCTTCCAGCTATTGCTGGTGGCCGAATTACAGTGTTTTTGTAGTAATTTGTGCTCCGTCTTTCGACAGCGCCCAAATTAGTCACTGAGCATTACTATATCGTATTTCCTATTATGACCTGTGGTTGGCGCGTATCTATCGATCTATCTATACACACATTTGTTCACCCAGGTAATTCTGTACTTTCCAAGGGAGAAAACATTTTGGATAACTGGGCAAAAGTTATTGCTAAATATCTGTCCAATCACCAATATGCATGATATCTAAAGTCTAATGCCATGTTATCACTGGAATTAGACCTATAATATAATAAAATCCAGTAACGCCAGACTCTGTTTGAAGGTCATAGTATTGTAAATTTATAAAAACAACCTGGCACTGAAGCCCTGACCAGGAGGGCACATTTTGAAATGTTTCAACTGTGTATACTGTGGTCAGTGACCTTTGGTTGATCCAGTTGCAGGTCTAGATAAATCCCAGCTATGATATTTTTTTGTCTTTCTGGCAATGTGAAGAGCAGGATTGACTAGGAGTTTCTGTTAAAAAAAGGAGTTTCTGTTAAAAAAAAAAGGCAGTTCCCTAATTAAAGGGGATCTTTCGCGAAAAAAGTAGGCAGTTAGAAAATGTGACAGATGACAGGTTTTGGCCCAGTCCATCTTTTTAAGGGGGATTCTCAGAGCTTTCTTTGTTTTCAACAGCATTTCCTGAACAGCAGTTTAACTGCCAAAATAGCAAGATACCAGCCGGCCTTCCTAATCACTTGCACACTATTATGTCAGTTACATTTTGCAACTGTTGTTCAGGAAATGCTGTTGAAAACAAAGAAAGCCCTGAGAATCCCCCTTAAAAAGATGGACTGGCCCAAAACCTGTCATCTGTCACATTTTTTAACTGCCTACTTTTTTCGCGAAAGAACTCCTTTAAGAACATTTTCTGTTAAGGGTATCCCCTTGTGTTTTGCAAATATGACAGATAAGTCAAATACTTTATAAAGACAGACAGGCTGACAGACAGATAGCCATAGTATCCTTTACAAAAATCTGTAAAAATCTAAGATATACAGGGCAAAAACATAAAGTCATGGCTACATACATTTGTTTGCCCACCTGGTAGTAATTTCCGTCTGGCCATAGCTGCTGCGCGGTGACTATCATACTCTACAAAGGCAAATCCACGATTTTTAGATTTATCTGCAGCACTGGGGTAGACAATCACATCAAGGACACCATCTGTAACTTTCTTCATTTCCACCAAAATCTCTTCTCTCTTCTTGGTCTTTGGGATGCCACCAACAAATAACCTGCAGTTGTCCACACTGGCACAGACCCCTAGAAGCCTTCCGTTTCTGTAATATGGAAATCATGCTGTGAGTGCGACTCTGACATGTTTGATTCATGTTAACTAACTTGAATAGAATCTCTGCATCTCTATAAGAAAGAACTAATATGTATTGATACATAAGATTCATGCATTATACAAGGGGGCATGCGAAAATCCATCCCATCTGCCTGTACTTTCACTTTTACACAGACAGATTCAGGCTGAACCAGCTCTGTGCACCTGTTAATGTGTAACACACACAGCAACAGGTGCACAGACCTGGTTCAGCCTGAATTTATGAAACTATGTTGCCTACATTTGCTGCTGTATGAATGCATTACCCATACAGCAGAAAATGCAGGGTACATAGGCTTCATAAACCTGGGGAAACTCTCACTATAACAGGCGCATGGGGTCTGTTTGTATACTAGCATGAGTGGCAGGCCAGCAGGCCAGCAGGCCTTATTTGTGTGCCACTCTGTGTTATTTATGCACTTGTCTCATGATTACCCATGATGAAGCCCCATCTTGGTGCAGAACATGTTGGATGTGGGTGTTTTTGTATCTAGTTAGCACCTTGTATATAGTATTAGTAGCAGTTGCTCCTTCCCTGTAAGTATAGGTTGTCCACTCATATAACCTGAACCAATTAATCAAAATCAGATCAATTTTTGCTGGCGTCTCTGAAATGGTCATACTTTTACCATTTGGTTAGGCTAGGAGAGTTTTTGTCTGGATTTAGTATAATCGGTTTTTGTGATGATAGGACCTGCATGCATTAACAAAAGTTACATTTTAGCAATTAAAGTACCTACAGGCAGGGATGCTCGGATGTGCCTCATCCACGAATTCGGCAATCCACGTGGTTGCAAAAAAAAATCCGCATTCGGCCCCGCCGCATGCGGATTTTCGTCCGCGTCCACGCAACCACGCGGATTTTCTGCCGTGAATGGCGTAATCACGCGTGGATTCCCGCCCGGAGGCGGATTTTCTTTTAACGTTAATAACAAAGCCCCCATACATGCTACAATTCCCCAAATTGCATGGATTATCGAGGTGATAAGGGGCAACATAACTTCAACATAAAAAATTCCAAAAAAAAATATTTTTTTTTAATGGCTTTTAAAGACAAATCACCACTGTAAATGGGGCTATTAATTGGTAATACGTGGTTTTAAAAAGGGATATACGCGTTAAGCAATCAAAGAGGTGAAGGCGAGTTCCAATGGCACTTGGCGGCGAAGGTACCGCTGGAGGAGGATGAGTGGCTGACGCCAAAAAGGCCCCAGAGAGGTTTTTGTAATTTTTTATTTTTTTTTATTTTTTTTGCAGCAATTAGCAATGACATCGCAGCAGAGTTGTCAGTGGACACGGGCAGTGTGAACGCAGAGTGCAGTGGTGGTAGCGACTGAGTCAGGAGAAGGACTATGCGGGCGGTCAGTTCAGCAGCACAGAAGGACCACGGCAACATACTGGTAGTAGTAGTAGCAGCACAGCGTCATAGTGCTGGCCAAAAAATTAAATGCACCCGGTGACCCGGGCAGCGTGAACGCAGACAGAGTACATTGGTGGAAGCGAGTGAGTCAGGAGGAGGAGGACAATGCGGGCGGTCAATTCAGCAGCAGCAGCACAGAAGGACCATGCCAACATACTGGTGGTAGTAGTAGTAGCACAGTGTCATAGTACTGGCCAAAAAATTAAATGCACCCGGTGACCCGGGCAGTGATAACGCAGACAGAGTGCATTGGTGGAAGCGACTGAGTCAGGAGGAGGAGGACATTGCGGGCGGTCAGTTCAGCAGCACAGAAGGACCATGGCAACATACTGGTGGTAGTAGTAGTAGCACAGCGTCATAGTGCTGGCCAAAAAATTAAATGCACCCAGTGACCCGGGCAGTGTGAACGCAGAGTGTAGTAGCGACTGAGTCAGGAGGACAAAGCGGGCGGTCAGTTCAGCAGCTCAGAAGGAGGACCATGGCAACTTACTGGTAGTAGTACTATAACACCAAAAAATTAACCAAGGTAGGCACTAGGCAGGTAGTAACTGTCTTTATAAAGGCAGGCATAGTTAACAACAGCACATGCAGCAGCCACTTCATGTCCCCCTGTGTCCGACAATAGGGGCCAGGAACTCACCTTCCACCCAAGCCTGGTTGATTTTCAGGAAGGTGAGTTTGTCCACAGAGGCGTGGGAAAGCCGAGAGCGCTTCTCTGTGACCACGCCACCGGTGCACTAAAGCATCTCTCTGAGAGGACACTGGAAGGAGGGCAGGATAGGAGTTCCAGGGTGTACTGGGAAAGCTCGCTCCAGATGTCCAGTCTCTTGACCCAGTACTCCAAGGGGTCCACGGGGCTGTCGGTGTCATTGAGCCCGCTGGATGACCCCATATAGTCAGACACCATGGTGGTCAGTCGTTGCTTGTGCTGGTTGGTGGTGGATGCTGTGGCGGGCACCTCTGCTCTGGGCTGCTGCACTGCATACAGGCTCTTGCTTAGGCTCTTCAGGTCTCCGGGGCGCCAGTTGCTGGTGCTGGTGCTGGTGGTTGTTGTTGTGCTGCTAGTGGCAATGGCAGGCACCTCTTGCTGGCTTGGCAGAGCAGTTACAGTGGGGGTGGAAGGCTGGGGGAATGCTTCCAGTATTCTGCGCACAAGGGCCTCCTTCAACTCCCTTGTGCGTTGCTCGGTGGTGGATGGTGTCATTAAGTCTCCCAGCTTCCCCTTCAGATGGGGATCAAGCATCAAGGTAATCCAGATGTCCTCTCTTGAACGCATCTTGATCACCCGGGAGTCCCTGCGAAGGCAGCGCAACATGTGCACAGCCATGGGAAACAAGTGGGCCCTGCCAGCAAGATCTTCCTCGTCCTCGCCATTGTCCCATAACGCATGCCTGTCCTCTTCCTGTGCCATGTCATTGTCCTCCTCAAACCGCCATCCACGTACAACGCCTGCTGCACTCTGCTCCTCCTCCTCATTCAGGTTAGGGACCTCCAACTCTTCCACTACCTGCTGTGAGCCCTCCTCTGAGCTGGACTGTGCTGCCATCTGCTCCTGTTCTTCCAACTGCCTCAGGGCTTCATCCCCACCCTCAATTAAATTGTCCATTAGCTGCTCCAGTAGACAAACCAAGGGTACCCACTGGCACACAGAGGCCCGCTCCTCACTGACCATCTTGGTTGCCTCCAGGAAGGGACTCAGCACCAGGCATACTTGCTGCATCAGTGTCCACTGAGTGGCAGTAATCATGGGGACTTGCTGGTTGCTGGGGACACTTGGGTCTAGCATGTAGGCCCTAAGAGCCAGCCTGTGCTGACACAGCCGCTCCAACATGGCCAGAGTCGAATTCCAGCGAACTGGCATGTCGATGATCATCCGGTGTTGTGGCCTTCCATACTGCTGCTGTAAGGTGGACAAGAGTGCAGAGGCAGTGGCTGACAGGCGGAAAAAGCGTACCACCGCCCGGGCATCCTGCAGCAGCTCGCTCATCCCCTGGTAGGTGCGCAAGAAGCGCTGCACCACAAGATTGAGCACGTGGGCCAAGCAGGGGATGTGCTGGAGGTTTCCCTGCTGCACTGCTGCCACTTCCAGGCCTCTGGGGGTCAGCCACCTCCGCTCCTGCTTCCTGAGGGCGGCCAGGACGTTGGTGGCCGTAAGCCTCTCCTTCCCCAGGGTCACCAATTTTAAAAGGGCTTGGCAGTGCCGAGGCTTGGCGCTGCTGCTGCCGAGGCGGGCTTGCTTTCCGGGTGCAGAGGGAGTGTCGTGACAGGACCCTTCTGCATCCCCCCTGATCCCGCGTGGTGGCACCACTAGCTGGGCTGATGCGCTCTTGTCCTCCCTCCCTTCCATCAGTGTCACCCAGTGGGCCGTAAAGGACAGGTAGCGACCTGTCCCAAATCTGCTACTCCACGAGTCCATGGTCACGTGGACCCGCTTGCCCACAGAGTAGTCCAGGGAACGGGCCACGTTTTCCACCGCAAACTTGTGGAGTGCTAGGACCGCGCTCCTGCTGAAATAGTGGCGACTGGGGACTTGCCACTCGGGGATGCCAAATTGGAGCAGCGTCCGCATGGTGCTCCCCTCCTGCACCAGGGATTAGGGAAGCAGCTGTGATGCCATGGCCCGGGCCAGCAAGCCATTTAGTTTGCGGATCCACCTGTGGCTTGGAGGCAGAGGCTTGGTCAGACCCTGAAAGGTGTCACTCAGCAGGGTCTGACGACGCTGGGATGCAGGGGAGACAGAGGAGAGAGACGAACACTGGCTGCCAGCCTCAATGTCTGTGTCCTGAGTAGCCGAGGTGGAAGAGCGCTTGCGTGCTACTACTGCTGCTGCTGTGGGGGATTCACTACCCTGAGGGAGGGATAATGCTGCTGCGCTGGTGGGCCTTCTGCTCTCAGGAACCCCTGCCAGCAGTGCCTGCTTCCTCTTAAACTCCGCATACTCGCTGCAGTGGCGGCTTCTCAGGTGGCCCTGGAGGGATGAGGTACCCATCTTGCTCTGACTTTTCCCATGGCTCAATCTTTTGCTGCATAACCTGCACACCGCATACCTTTTGTCATCAGTACATTCATCAAAGCAATCCCACACTGGTGACTTTAACCACTTGCCAACCGCACGCTTATACCGTGCGTCGTCAAAGTGGCAGCTGCAGGACCAGCGACGCAGTAGTGCATCGCCAGCTGCAGGCTGATTAATCAGGAAGCAGCCGCTCGCGCGAGCGGCTGCTTCCTGTCAATTCATGGCGGGGGGCTCCGTGAATAGCCTGCGGGCCGCCGATCGCGGCTCGCAGGCTAAATGTAAACACAAGCGGAAATAATCCGCTTTGTTTACATTGTACGGCGCTGCTGCGTCCTGTGCAGCGCAGATCACCGGGGGTGGACAGGTAGGAGAGGGAGGGGAGGAATCTCGCCGCGGAGGGGGGCTTTGAGGTGCCCCCCCCCGCAACACCCAGCAGGCAGGAGCGATCAGACCCCCCCAGCACATCATCCCCCTAATGGGGAAAAAAGGGGGGCGATCTGGTTGCTCTGCCTGCACCCTGATCTGTGCTGGGGGCTGCACAGCCCACCCAGCACAGATCAGCTAAAACAGCGCTGGTCCTTAAGGGGGGGTAAAGGGTGGGTCCTCAAATGGTTAATTTACTGCGGCCCCCACTAGCAGAGGGTGCAGCGGAACAATGTGTGGTAGTAGTTGCCGGGGGTTGCATGGTGGTGGTGCCGGCTGAAGCAGTGTCCTGTCTACTTCCTCCACGCCCACTGCTGCCGATGCCCCTGCCCCTGCCTGACATATGGCGATATCCTTGCCTGGGCCGAGGTGACTCGTCATCCTGCTCTGCCTCTGACCATTCTTCCACGGACTCAGCAGGCTGCACATAGTTAGGGTCCACAACGTCGTCATCATCAGCAGCATAATCATAATCCAGCTCTTCCTCTGACTCCCCCGCCTCCTCTTCTGTCCCTACATCCCCAGACACAGACCCCTCTTCTTCATCACCAGAACTCAACAACGCTTGTGATTGTGGCCTGATCTCAATCTCTGCCACATCAGTCCCCAGTAAGTCCTGAGCTTCTTGCATCAGCAGGTTCCCAGATGCCGGACTGAGGGACAGAACGCTGTCATCCTGGGAGGGCTGCTGACCAGTGGGTGCTGGGGTGGATGTCACAACAAGCGCGGGACGTTGGCTGCTGCTGCTGCTTGGAGTGGTGCTCACAGTAGAGGTCTGGGAGGAAGTCATGATGTCCATGAGTACGTCAGGTTCCATTTGCTCAACCACCACACGGGGACCAGAAACTTTAAAATATTTGGACAATGGCGTCTGCTGACTCGGCCCAGGCTTTGCTGCCCCCCTTTCTGCTGCATCACGACCACGTACAGCTGGGCGTCCTCTCCCTGGACGTGGAGCAGTCCCAGAAGTGGCTGAGGTAATTGAACTCCCTTTCCTCTCACCCCGCGAAACCCTGCCAGACATGTTGCTAGTAATGAATCACTGGATGCAGTGGGCACAGTACAAGGTCACTGAAGGATGCACCAGGCACAGTACAACGGCACTGAAGGATGCAGTGGGCACAGTACAAGGTCACTGAAGGATGCAGTGGGCACAGCAGTGGGCACTGGATATACAACTAGGTCACTGAAGGATGCAGTGGGCACAGTACAAGGTCACTGAAGGATGCAGTGGGCACAGCAGTGGGCACTGGATATACAACTAGGTCACTGAAGGATGCAGCAATGGGCACAGTACAAGGTCACTGAAGGATGCAGTGGGCACAGCAGTGGGCACTGGATATACAACTAGGTCACTGAAGGATGCAGTGGGCACAGTACAAGGTCACTAAAGGATGCAGTGGGCACAGCAGTGGGCACTGGGTATACAACTAGGTCACTGAAGGATGCAGTGGGCACAGTACAAGGTCACTGAAGGATGCAGTGGGCACAGCAGTGGGCACTGGATATACAACTAGGTCACTGAAGGATGCAGTGGGCACAGTACAAGATCACTGAAGGATGCAGTGGGCACAGCAGTGGGCACTGGATATACAACTAGGTCACTGAAGGATGCAGTGGGCACAGTACAAGGTCACTGAAGGATGCAGTGGGCACAGCAGTGGGCACTGGATATACAACTAGGTCACTGAAGGATGCAGTGGGCACAGTACAAGGTCACTGAAGGATGCAGTGGGCACAGCAGTGGGCACTGGATATACAACTAGGTCACTGAAGGATGCAGTGGGCACAGTACAAGGTCACTGAAGGATGCAGTGGGCACAGCAGTGGGCACTGGATATACAACTAGGTCACTGAAGGATGCAGTGGGCACAGTACAAGGTCACTGAAGGATGCAGTGGGTACAGCAGTGGGCACTGGGTATACAACTAGGTCACTGAAGGATGCAGTGGGCACAGTACAAGGTCACTGAAGGATGCAGTGGGCACAGCAGTGGGCACTGGATATACAACTAGGTCACTGAAGGATGCAGTGGGCACACAAGGATGTCACACTGTGTAATGAGATGCTTATATGCCAGCGAGCGAGCAGTGGGCACTGGGCACGGCACAAGGTCACTGACAGAATGAATGAACAGCGCTGGCAGAGAGTGGCGGTGCCGGCGGTGTGACTGGCTGCCTGCAAATAGTACAAGTGTATAACTGTCACTGGAATATACAAGTGAACACTGCAGCTGCACTAACCTGCCTGCCTGCACTACACACAGATAATCCCCACTCCCACTACACTGACTACACTGCAGCACTGAACCTGCCTGCACTACACACAGTTAAATAATTACTAGACTCCCACACTCCCACTACACTACACTGACTACAACTAACTACAGCAATCACTCACTGACTAGCAGTGTTAGCAAAAAAAACGCTTTGTTTTTAACACAATAAATGCACTTGCTCAAACAACAATGGCCTGGAGATAATCCTCTCAGCACCACAGTCTAGCAAGGACAGAGCTTTTCCATCATGGCCGCCGCTTTATATTCAGGAGGGGAGGGCATAGCTCCCCTCCTGTGATTGGTTGCTAGGGCCTGGCTGGGGCCCTCTGATTGGCCTGCAATGTGTCACTTCCGCATAGTTTGACGCATTTCCGCTAACCACGACTTCAGCGCCGGGTTCACGAGCGTGAATGCGGATTTCTGTCCGCATTCACGTGAAGCTGAAGCAGATTTTCGTGGTTGAAAATCTATTCACGGCTTAACGTGTCCGAGGCGGAATGCGTCAAAATGGTCGTGAATCCACGCGTAAGCGTGATCACGACCTGGCGGTGAGCACCACTGCCTACAGGGCCTTTCCAGGGTGGAACAGTTTTGTTTTGCATTACTCCTGATACAATATATGAGACAAATTGTGCTCAAGTTGCATGTGTGATTTAAATTCAGATAGCTGGCAGCAATTTTTTGGACATTCCCCATGTTCTTCCTTCATTTTCTATTGTGCTGCTGTGGACAATCGCACAAATATTTTCGCACATGAGTGAGCAAGGTGTCTGAGGACCTGGGTGCAAAATTAACTGGACAATTTCAGAGCACTCTAATGGGAACCTACCCTGAGCTAGTTATAGACAACAGAGCATCAATGGAAACACAGACATGAGATAGTGCTCTTAAAAGGAACCTGAAGTTGAGGCTGCAATCTTCATACTCTGCAATGCTAGTTGCCTGGCTGTCATGCTGAGCTTTAGGCTTGTTGTTAAGTCACGCACCTACAACAAGCATTCAGCCAGAGGAGTCAGACCAGAATCTAAGCATCTCATCTGCATGCTCAATCTGGGCCAGTAACTCAAAGTGCAGAGAATCAGCACAGAAGTGAGGCAACTGTTATTGTTAATTAGAGAATGAAGATGGCAACCTTTATATTCCTCTCACTTCAGGTTCCCTTTAAGAACTTTTGGTCCTGTTTGGTCATGTAAACTGCAGCAACAAATCTGAAAGAGCCAAGAGCACAAACACTTCTCTGAGATGACTATAGTCAATCATTCTGACAGATCCTGAATTGGTTTCTGAGCACTAATTTTAAAGTTAGGTTATGAGCCCAGCTAAAAGTCAAGGCATGCAAATATAAACCTTGCCACTGGCTGCATGCATGGGTCTGGTCAAACATTTACACCATTGTTTATTGCTTCATTCTTTCCCTGTAACACATACATACATATTGTAGGTATGCCCCTCCACAAAACATCTGTCACTCTCCAACCTTTGACATCTTTCAATGCTGCCTCAAAACTCACTTTTTCTGTCAAGCATATGCTCTACCTTAGGCCATTCCCCATTTGACCTGAGACACTCCGACTAGATACCCTAAAACCACACTGCCTCTAGGTATGTTTATTGTACACTACCCCACCTCTTGTTTCTCCCCCTATTCCTGTGGATTGCAAGCTTGCAAGGGCAGAATCTCTACTCCTTTTGTGTGTTGAAATGTGTTATGCATTGTAATAATCATGCTACTTTTGTCACTATATTACCAATTCTGGATTTTGCATATTAGTATACCATTGTCTGTATTATGCACCCCATGTTTGTTTATTACTTTGTACAGCGCCAAGGAATGTGTTGGCGCTTTATAAATGAATATATATATATATATATATATATGTATATATATATATATATATACATACACACACACACACACACACACACACACACACACACACACACACACACACACACACACACACACACATACAGTACACACACACACACACACACACACTGTATATCAGTACAGATGGGCGCTTATTTGAAAAACAAGTACACAAGATAGTTACCATATTTTATGATCCAAGCTGCGAGCTTTTTGTGGAATCTGTTTTACCACTCTGCTAGAGACTTGATTGAACAATACAGTGATGTAAAGGATGACTATTTATAGACAAGGTGTATAAATGTAACATTTCATGGAGATGAATGCTCGTTTCTAGAAATAACAGGAACAGATATAATGTTGCTCAGAACTCACCGAATTTCATAATTATTTAATTGCTTGATTGCATTCCTGGCATCCTGTCTGCTAGTAAAGGTTACAAAAGCATACCCCCTATTGTTTCCATTGAAATCCATCATCATTCTCATTTCATAGATTCTTCCTATCTGTGAAGGTAAAAATTCCACAGTATGAATGTGGAACAGAATCAAATACACAATGAGCTATGGGAAAAAAGCAACAATACAGGCACTAGCAATATTGATTTGAGCCCTTTGTGAGTCGAACCATTATGTTCTGCAGGTGTCATTTGCTCATGCAAATTCACAACCGTCATCTGCAATTCTCAACAATGGGCACACAAGCTACACAGTACACACATTCAATCTAATGCATCTGATTATTTTCAAAGCTATTACTGAAACAGTAGATGGTGATTTATCAAGACAAGTTGCAGGGAAACTGGAGTAAACATGGCAGAGTTTTCCAGCACAACCAATCGGGTTGCAGCTGAGTGAAACAAGGAATATAATTAGTTTCCCAAAGCAACCAATAAGAAATCTTGTTCAGCTGAAATTTGCATTGGTTGAACTAGGCCTATATTCCGTGTCGGCTCCAATTTTCTATGCACCTGTCTTGTTAAATCATATTTACCATGCACTCAACATATGTGGTATGGTCTTTTACATACCTTCTCCTCCCTGATGATCCTGTGTTTGATCTATGTTTGCTTTATGGTGTTGATATTTGATTTGTTTGCTGACTGGTTGTGCTTCAGTTGACTTTGGCTGTTGTTACCTAGTTTGATCCTTATCTGATTGCCGTGACCTTTGCTTCCCTTTTGACTATGACTATGGTGCACCTGACTTGATTTTTGCCCTTTTTCTGACCTATGGTACTTGCTGTCAATTCAGAATCAGAATTTATTTTGCCAAGTACTGGAATTAATTGGTTTCAGCACAACAGACCCTGTGGTACTACATCAGTAGTACACAGTAGATGCACACTAAAAACATACAGCATACAGATAACATACAATGATGCAAAAAATGGCACAATGCATACACAAGCAAGAGTAGTGATGCAAACAGTGGTACAATGCATATACAAGCAAGCAAAGAAAAAAGTATCAGGCGTAGGAGGAAGGATTGTTTGCCTTCTCACCTCTCTTGCTTGCAGCTGCTCTGTTGTGCACCATGATATTGTCCCTCCTTTCCCCTCCATAGCACCAAAAGGCGCCACTTGCCTGTAGGCTAGTGTTACATCTTTACAGCACTCAGGGCCGGCCTTAGGTCTCACAGCGCCCTGAGTAAAACCTGATTGGTGCCCCCCCATCCTCTTTGCGCACGCTCACACACGCACAGGATCATATGCAATTCACCTTTTCTCTGGCGATACCTCCTAGGACAGTGGTTCGCAACCTTTTTGAAGTCGTGACACATCACGCCAAATACTCAGATCTCCATGACACATCGCATATGTATAATAAAAAAAATTACTAATAATAACCATTAAATGGGTGGAAAGAGTACATTATCCTGAATACACTTAAAAATGAAGGCTAGAACCTTTCAGGAATATTAATAAAAACAATCTATAGGACAGTTAGCCCCCCCCCCCAAATTTGAAATGATAGCACAGTATCGACAATTTGCACTGCGTGTTATAGCCGCAATGCGTCCTTCCCCAAAATAAACACCCTCAGAGTCAGTATAGGTAGGTAGATAAGCAGGTATTGGTGCCCTCAGTATAGGATCTCATGTGTAGGCACCCTCAAAATAGGTAGCCAAGCATAGGTGCCCCCCTTAGTATAGATAGACAGCTATAGGTTCCCCAGTATAGGAAGTCAGGTGTGGGTGCCCTCTGTATAGGTAACCAGGCATAGGTGCCCCTAGTATAAAATGTCAGGTGTAGGTGCCCTCAGTATTAGTAGTCAAGCATAGGTAGTATAGTTTCGACAGTAAAGGTAGCTAGTATAGTTGCCCTCAGTATAAGTAGTATAGTTTCCCCAGTATAGGTAGCTAGTATAATTGCTCCAGTATAGGTAGCTAATATAGTTGCCATCAGTATAGGTAGTATAGTTGCCCCAGTATAAGGTAGCTAGTATAAATGCCTCCAGTATAGGTAGTATAGTTGCCCCCGTATAGGTAGTATAGATGCCCCAGTATAGGTTGCTAGTATAGTTGCCCCAGTATATGTAGCTAGTATAGTTTCCGCAGTATAGGTAGCTGGTATAATTGCCCCATTTTAGGTAGCTTATATAGTTGCCCCCAGTATAGGTAGTATCATTGTCCCTGTATAAGTAGCATAGTTGCTCCCAGTATAGACTATATAGTTGCCCCCAGTGTAGGTAGTATATTTGCCCCGTATAGGTAGTGTAGTTGTCCCCAGTCCCTCCCCTTCTACGGCAGCGGGTGGGAAATAACTCACCTGACTTCCGCGTTCCAGCATTGACATCTCTCTTCTCTCCCCGTCTCTGCTCCATCTGTAGTTAGAGCAGGTCTACAAGAAAAGGCCACCGATGTCCCCAAAAGCGGAGAGAGACAGCGGGCGGCAAGGGGCGACACTGTCCTCTGCACATGTGCCCTTGAGAGCTGGCGCCCTGAGCGACCGCTCCAGTCGCTCAGGTCAAAGGCCAGCCATGACAGCACTAAACCCTAAACTGTTGACCGAAGGATCATGTCCTGATCCATACAGAAGACTGTAAATGTACATTGGTACCCACCTTTACCACTTAAAACTTAGCACCCGTTAACTATATAACACTTACAATAACAGGCCAATAAGTAGATCACAGATGCAGCATTTGTGCCTGTCCATGTGTGTTACTTTACTATATAGCTAGCACACATTTAAATGTTTCCAAGCATAAAATATCATGCAAAAATCTAGGAGTTATATCATAATTCTGACTTCCTAGTGATTTGTTTTTACACTGAAGGGTTATTTCTTACAATACAGTTATGTTAAAAGTTACATTAAAAAGCATGCAAGTTTTACATCATTTGCAACGTTTACCTTACTATTAGTTTTGCTTTTCTAGGAAGAGAATTAACCACTCTAACGCAGATTTGCGGCCGCAGGATGGCTCTGTTGTTCCTCCGCACCACCATATGGTATCATCTCGCGAGAAGCGCGATTTGATGGGAGCTTGCACGAGCGCGAACTCCTGTCACTGTGTAAACAGGGGACTCCAGCGATCTGCCTGCCAGCCTGGCAGGCTGTTTATTTTGGTAAATATTTTGTTAAGTATTTATAAAGCTCTGACATCTTATGTAGCGCTGCACAGAGTATATTGCTTTGTCACTAACTGTCCCGCGGAAGGGCTCACAATCTAATCCCTGCCATAAGCCATATGCCATGTATGTATAGTGTAGTGTATGTATCTTAGTCTCAGGCCAATTAAGGGGGAAGCCAATTAACTTATCTGTATGTTGCTTTTTTATATACTGTATATAAAATGTAGGGCTTTTTTTAATTAAGAATAAAAAAGTAGCAGCAACAATCAAATACCTCCAAAAGAAAGCTCTATTGGTGAGAAGAAAAGGGGGTAAAATTAATTTGCGTGCGAAGTTGTGTGACCGAGCAATAAACCATTACAGTTGCGAAGTGCCAAATTGTAAAATTTCACATCATTTTCATAATTACGATTATAATTGTAATGGAAAAATTGTACTTATGAAAAAGTAAGTGAATTGTTGCGCAATTACTACCATACGCAAAATGTTAATAATAAGGATAGTTTTCTTGATGAGATTTTCATTATCACGGACATTTTCATAATGACAAGTATTTTTAGGTACAAATTTTTGTGTTAAACATGAAATTATAATTTTGCGTTAACCAAAATGTCATAATTTGTGTAAAACGTAAAATTACGGTTTTGTGTTACCTGTACTTTTTGCAATTCAGCTAAATTACAGAACATTGAATGAAACACAAAATTACAATCAACACAAAATTACAACATGTAATCACAAATTTTCAGAGAATTACAAATTACGATTTAATGTCGCAATTGCAAATTTTGTGTTGTAATTACAACATTTCGGATCATCACAAGTGAATAGGTCTGCAGTAAGAAATCTGTGCCTAAACATCATTAAAGTGTTCTGTTCAGCATAACATAATAAACATAAAATCGATGTCAGCGTTAGCCAGCTTACGGTATATCATAGGTTAATGTCTAAGTAATAAGCACATGTATCTTACAAGCTGATCACAGGCAACATGAACTACATCTACTATTCATGCTTTACACACAGTTTTACCTTTTCACATAATGGTATGAGTTCATCTTCAAAAAGATCCCTGGGAAGTTTACCAACAAAGATCTCACACCCGCGTTCTGGAGGCGGACCGTCCCATCCAGGAGGTGGCCCGCCATACCTTCTCTGCCCATTTTCCTGTTGGAGAGAGAATTTGTAATCAGTAAGGACTCAATTTTTATTTTAGCAGAAATCATGTCTAATAGGGGCTGTACTAACATTTTTTTATCACATGTTCTCTGAACCTTTACACCTGTTCGAATAAAGTTAAAAATACGTTATGTGTAATGAAACTTTCTGAATGTTAAGCTAAAAAAGTTAGGCACTTAAAAGCTGAAATTGTCATCAATAGAAAGACAACTGGATATGAAAATTGAAACATTTGGAAAAGTAGTACAAATACTTTTGTTTACCATACTTAATTTTATTTCCTGGAAATGTTTTTTTTGCAAATTTTTAATCACTGGACAGTAAGATTTTTGCTTTGTATTTCACATATTTATGCCAACATTTTCAGTCTTCATAAACAGGATCCAAAAAGTACTGAATACTCATGAATCCAGTTTGACTGAATGTTGGCAGCTTAGATATCTTTTATGGTTTATTGAAAAAAGCAAAGTAGTACAAAAAGTCCAAATCCTTTGGCTTTTTACAATATTTGTGAACCCTCTAGGAGACATCAAGCAACCGACTACCACAAAACATTCTAGCCCTATTTCAACAACATAAAAAACAATAAACGCTTGTAGTACTATGGAGAATTCAGCAAACAGCAGCAATTAGCTTCACTGACATGCAACCTGTAAAGTGTCTATGGAAGATGCTGGAATGAAAACCCTGATGAGAAGTGTTTTTACAGACGTCTGTCAATTATATAAGAAAGCTTCAGGTGCTTGATCCACGCAACCTTCCCAAAACTAAATTGCAAGTTATGTGGACTTTTAGTAATAGATGTACAACAACATTTGTAAAGTCCTTTTCTCCCACAGGACTGAAAGCGTACAAGTCTGTCTCAGACCACTAATTAGTGCCAGGATGGATTATATTACAGAGGAAAAAGTTATATGTCCATAAATGCCAGACTAGAGAGGCGGCTTTTAAATCTGTGTTAAAAGGAACCTCATGTGAGGGGATATGGAGGCTGCCAAAATTATTTCCTTGTAAACAATGCCAGTTGCCTGGCAGCCCTGTAAATCTTCTGGCATAACACTCCACATGATCCACACCATCAAAAGTCCATCTTTATTAGTTAATCCATAAAATACATGATAAAATCTGTATGGGTAAGTATAGGATGACACACAGGCGTTTCAGACTATTCCAGTCCTTTGTCAAATCATCACGAACCTACACTGACTAACAATGCTAAAAACCAGTCTTATATAGTGAGCTAGTGGACCACATAGATTTTGGCACAGGGATTCCGATGTCTGAAACTTTACCTGATATCCCCAAATTGTCCTCTGCGATTTACTTACCCGGACATTGACTCCCAAAACCATCCCAAATGGTAATCTACTTCTCCTTCCACATGCATACATTCAAAAATGGGGCACCTGGAAATTTAGGTGCCCAGAAAAGCTGATGGCAGAATATCGGTAAATTGTTACAGTGGAAAAACTGTAGTAAAAAATGGTAATATATACCAATATTTTACTGCAGTTAAACATAATCCTATTCTCACACTAAACCCTCCCACCACCGATGCCTAACCCTAACCACCCCCAATGTCTAACCTTAACCACCCCCTCAATGTCCAACCTTAACCACCCCCCCCCCCCCCCCCGGCCGCCAATCTGCGCGGGAAAAATAAGCGCACAATTTGGGCACCTGTGGCTCCCAATAAATATCGGGCATCTAGGCTGCCCACAATGCAATGCAAAATACTGCTATAAATAGCAGGTGCTTCCGCATTTACCACCATTATGGATATTTCTATGGGCACCTATGACGGTGCTCAACACATACACACACATCCCTGTTTATAGCACTAACCTAATGCTTTACTAATTGCTTCCATCTTTAATCTTTACACCTATTAAACTCAGCACTAACTCTGAACTTTCACACTAACCTTAAAACACTTTGCAACAGTTACTTATTACCTGAAATGTAAAATTAACCAACACAAACTACTATCCATTTCCTCTAATCACTCTAATCCTTTGTAGCTGCTGGCAGTAACCTGTGGCTGCTTTTCCATTTATTGTGGATCCAGTGTCTGAGCACCGGTGTCTTTCTATAGCTCTGTCGGAGCAGATTGTATAGTTGCCAGGTGCAATGTATTATGCAGTGGTATGAATTACATTCAGAACATCCATTGAGGGATTTGTGTAGCATCTAGTTATCAATCATTATACAGCACAAACAAAGTCAGAAAGGAATTCATGACTGTAGAAACTTCTGACAAGACTGTAGAAACCTGTTTCCATGCTAATTCACTACATAATATTACCCAAAACAATCTCTTATTTGACTTTGCTTCCAAATGATTTAACTTTTAAAGGTAATATATAGTATTGTATGCATACGTGTAATATTTATTATGCTTAATACTAAAAGTATTTTACTTAAAAGACAACTGAGGTGACATGTGACATGATGAGATAGACATGTGTTTGTATAGTGCCAAGCATACCAATAACTAGGTGGTCCTTTTTTTTCTTACTCTGCCTGAAAGAGTTAAACATCAGGTATGGAAGTGACAGTTTTTGTCCGGGTCGGGACTTGGTCAGACTAGGTAAGACTATAGCATAACCCTCACTGATAAGTAATTACAGCCATAAAATACTTTCCTGTCAGTAAATGGCTTCTGAAAGTAGGAAAGAGATAAAAAGGGTCAATAATTCATAGATTTAAGCTCTAGCATGCTTCAATGAAGGTGCAACTGAGCAGAGACAATTAAACTGTAAAAACTTAAAAAACTAGATTTAAATATAAAATAAAACTGTGGGATATCTAAAAAAAGTCATTTTTAGAAGAAGGAGGATAGATACAATTGTTTTCTCATCATTTTATTTTCACCTCAAAGTGTCCTTTAAGGCTACTTGCACACCAAGACGTTGCGTTAGGTGCTACGTTAAGGTCGCATAACGTGCACCTAACGCAAGGCCTGGGGCTCTTCGATGTGGACGTCAGAGTGAGCCGCGTTGTGCAGCTCACTCTGGCGTCCGTGATGCCGTGATGCGTACTCTTGGACGCATGCGGCATAACGTGGTCCCGCCGGCCAATCGCCGCACAGAGCGGCCGCACCAGGATGTAAACACTGCACGTCACAACATGCAGTGAATATTAATTAGCCATGTGCCTGGCAGCTCTCTGCTCCTCCCCAATCTGACTGAGCATGTGCAAACAGTCTAACGCGGCTTAAGCCGCTGTAACGCTACAGTATGCTGCACTTTCGGAAGAACGTGCAGCGTTACATGTAACGCAACGTGGGCAGTGTGAACAGCCCACTTGTGTTACATTGCTGTGTGTTGGGGGAGCGTTACAGGCTGCACTAACATGCGCCTGTAACGTCTTAGTGTGTAAGCAGCCTTACAGTATTAAAATATTACAAATCAAAGGTATTTTTCTAGATCGATCTGCTAGCTTAAATGGTACCTGACGTGACAATAAACATAATGATAAACTCATTCCTACAGAGAACCAACCTGTGTTCATTTTAATTTTTTGTTTACTATAAGGCCTCTTTCTATTTGATGGCTAAACTGTGCTCTTCTCGAGCAGTTCAGTTTCCCAACTCCTACCCATGCCCACCTTTTGGCTGCAAATGACTGCAAAAGATGAAATATCAATGGGCCCGATTCTATTCACTTTTTCTCCTAAGTTTTGTCCTAGGAGATAATTTTCATCTTTTTAAAATAACTTCAGCACTCTGCAATTATAAAAGTACCAAAAAGTAGGTGAAAAGTACTACTAAAATTATTCTGAGTATTTTCTTGCTTGCTGGTAGCTTAAAAGGCATTTTATTGATAGGATGTGAAATATCACCTAGGAGAAAACTCAGGAGAAAAAGTGAATTGCATATGGGCCCTGGGGCCATACGTAATTCCCCTTTTCACCTGAGTTTTCTCCTAGGTGATAATTTTAAACTTGCCAATAACATTTCTTTTAAGCCACCAGCAAGCAGGAAAATACTCAAAATAATTTTAATATTACTATCTCACCTACTTTTTGGTACTTTTTAAGTTGAAAAAAAGCTGGAAAGTTATTTTAAATTGAAGATTAAATTTCTCTCCTAGGAGAAAACTCAGGTGAAAAAGTGAATTGCATATGGGCCCAGGTCTCCTATGTTTTCTCATTGGAGATCATTTTTCCTCTTTTGTTTAAAATAACTTTTCAGCACTCTACAATTAAAAAAAGTACCAAAAAGTAGGTGAAAAAGTACTGTTAAAATAATTCTGAGTATTTCTCGCCTGCTGGTGGTTCAGAAGGACTTTGAATGAGTGCTTCTGTGCGGTCAGACCTTAAAGGGAACTTGAGGTGAGAGGTATATGGAGGATGACATATGTATTTCCTTTTAGACAATGCACATTGTCTGGCTATCCCGCTGATCCACTGCTTCTTATACTTTCAACCAAAAACCCTGATTAAGCATGTGGATCAGATGTTCAACTTAATGGGATACTGTAGGGGGGTCAGGGGAAAATGAGTTGAACTTACCCGGGGCTTCTAACGGTCCCCCGCAGACATCCTGTGTTGGCGCAGCCACTCACCGATGCTCCGGCCCCGCCTCCGGTTCACTTCAGGAATTTCAGACTTTAAAGTCTGAAAACCACTGCGCCTGCGTTGCCGTGTCCTCGATCCGGCTGATGTCACCAAGAGCGCACAGCGCAGGCCCAGTATGGTCTGTGTCTGCGCAGTACACTCCTGGTGACATCAGCGGGAGTGAGGACATGGCAACGCAGGCGCAGTGGTTTTCTGACTTTAAAGTCAGAAACTCCACAAGTGAACTGGAGGCGGGGCTGGAGCATCGGTGAGTGGCTGCGCCAACACAGGATGTCTGCGGGGGACCATTAGAAGCCCCGGGTAAGTTAACTCATTTACCCCCGACCCCCCTACAGTATCCCTTTAAAGAGGAACTCCAGTGAAAATAATGTAATAAAAAAGTGCTTCATTTTTCCAATAATTATGTATAAATGATTTAGTCAGTGTTTGCTCATTGTAAAATCTTTCCTCTCCCTGATTTACATTCTGACATGTATTACATGGTGACATTTTTACTGTGGGCAGGTTATGTAACTGCTGCTAGCTGTTTTGGCTGTTAGAGACAGCTAAAAACAGCTATTTCCTGGCTGTGAACATTGTTACATTGTGGCAGTTTGCCAGGAGTACCGCGGTCCTCAGAGCTTCTTGTGGGAGGTGTTTCACCACAATATCAGTCATACAGCGCCCCCTGATGGTCTGTTTGTGAAAAGCAATATATTTCTCATGTAAAAGGGGGTATCAGCTACTGATTGGGATAAAGTTAAATTCTTGGTTGGAGTTCCTCTTTAAGTTAGACATGATTAGCTGCATTCTTGTTTCAGGTATTCGATTCAGACACTACTGACCATAAAAATCAGCAGGATGCCAGGCTACTGGTATTGTTTAATAGGAATTAAATAAGGCTTCTTCCATATTTCTCTCACCTCAGATTCATATCAGGTAGTGAAGACTTTAACCTTTTGCCGGCCGTGTCACGATGATGGGGGCCTGACCACGGCGGCAGCCCCAGGACCGCCTGACGCCGATGGGCGTAAAGTCCTGGGGTGGGAATTGCAGGAGATCATGCACAGTGATGTGCGCGCCTCTCCGCTTGGATGATGGAGCTCTGTCCCCCCTGAGACACTCAGGAGCGATCCGCATCGCTGTCATTGGCTGATTGTGGGAGGGAGGGTAGGAAGGTAAAAAAAAATTGTAGAAAAAAAAATAGAACAATTTATTTAAAAAACAAAAAAATATTTGCACAAAGATAAATAAACATTGGGGGTGTGATCAGACCCCACCAACAAAAAGCTCTGTTGGTGGGCAGAAAAGGGGGAGGAAATCACTTGGGTGCTGAGTTATACGGCCCTGCAGCGAGACCTTAAAGCTGCAGTGGCCTAATTTATAAAAAATAACCTGGTCACTGGGGGGTTAAGCTCTGGTTCTTAAGTGGTTAAAGTTAGATTTGTTTTATCCTTTGAATCAAAATAGGACTTTAGAGTTAAGGGAAAGTCCTGTTTAGGAGTAGGAGTATCGATACAATTGTTTATCTTATCTTTTTTATTTTCACTTCAGGTTTGCTTTACTTGCTAATGAACTGTGAGCACAACATTTCTGTTTATGGTGGAAGGAGAAAAATGGTCTCTAAAATAACAAAACTTAAGGTAGCCATACATCTGGTGACTTGATGGCCGATCGACAATCCGATTCAATTATTACAATCGAATCGGATGAAAATCGGTGCCGCCAAGTGCATGACAATTCAACCAATTTCAGGCTAAAATTGGTTGCCTTAGTCAATCGCACATGCTGCAAGATGTAGGGCCGACTTGCTCAATCATGTGTGCGGCAGTAGCGGCGAGCAATATCGGGACAAGCGGCAAAAGTGACAAAACTCCCGGCGCTGTGCCCCTAAAGTTTAATGTTCCCCCAGTGCCAGCTTTACATTACCTGTCCGTGGCCTCCGCTTGTCCTCCGCTGGCTCTGGGCACACTCTTTGCTTCATACACGGGCGCCCCACAAGGTTGCCTAGTAAGGGCGCATTTGTGGTGTCAGAGATCTCACATGGGCCCACATGGTGCACGTGTATGGAGAACGGAGGATGCCCAGAGCCAGCGGAGGACAAGCGGTGGCCATGGACAGGTAATGTATACCTTGCACTGGGCACCGGGGGGAACTTTAAACATTAGGGGGATAGCATCGGTTTGGCGAGGCGGCCAGATGTGGAGTCACAAGGGTGAAATTGATCGGCAATCGGCCTGCGGTATATGGGCAGCCAACAGATCTCTCTCTCTAATCAGATTGGATTAGAGAGATATTTGTCTCATCGCTAGATGTATGGCTACCTTAGTCACCAAACTTTAAATCTTAAATTTACTACACTGCAGTAAAACAAGACTTACAAAAGCTTGCTAATCAAGACCCCAGGTGGAGCTCACATTTTTATATGTGATAACTAATATAGTCCTCAGTAATGAATAAAATTTTACCAACTAAAATATTGTATTATTTATTCATTTTAAACCTGATAGATGAGACACTTCAAATGTTCAGACAACCCCTTTATTAGAAAGGTTCAACTCTTTTTTTTTTTAAATAAATATATTTATACTCAGTTACCCTTCAAAAGCGTAAAACCACTGATATTTTGTCAGAAGATTACAGAGGGAAATTAAACATTATTTTTAGTTCTGTCTTAAAAGATCACTCTTATGTAAACAAAAATATTTGTGTAGTTTATAATTGCAGTGATTAACTATTCAGACTTAAAATGCTTAAGATCAAATGATTTTATCGGATCTGATCGGAGAGAGATCCATTGAACGGCATAAACCACAGGCTGACTCCCGACCAATTTCAACATGAGGTCTTTCAGCAATCTGCCTTGTGACGCTGCCTTTGACCACTGTCCCTCCTACCCCGGTGCCCCATGCAGTTATACTTTACCTGCCAATGTTCACAATTGTATCTGCACTTTACTTCCGGATTTGTGCCCTATGTGGCTGCCAGTGTTCTAGCAAATGGGGCACGTGTGTCTGATGCCCACCAATGTGTCCAGACTCCTCTCCCACATTTGTACCCCATATGTATGCACGTGCATTGTGCCGGCAACCACATAACTCACACGGACACGGCAGCGGACACCGGAAAGGTAAAGTATAATGCAGGGAGATTATATACACTGGGGCGGCAGAGGCTGTTGTTCCACCTAGTGTACATGTATCCCCCAATCCCCTGCATTAATACTTTACCTGTCCGCCACACGCCGCTGTGTCTGGTCTACTCACCCGCATTTTCTCCCCACGTGGTTGCCGGCACATTGCACACAGAGCGCGTGTGACATCGCACACGTGCCCCTCATGCGTACTGCTGGCAACCACATGGGTGCAAATGTAGTAGAGGAGTCTGGACACATTGGCGGGCATCAGACAGGTAGGGTATTAATGCAGGGGCCTGTGAGGGTACATGTAGACTAGAGGGTACAGGGGGCTAGGGCTTTCCATCTCATCGGGCACGGTTTTGATGCCACCAATTTTCCTTCAATTCGATAATAACTATCGAATTGGATGGTTAATTGGCCACCAAATCTACAGATGCACGGCCACCTTTAGAGCTTGATCTATGCAAAGCCTTTGCCTATAGAGCTATCATTTTCCACATCTGTAGTTCGTGTTTTACTTCCCTTTTATCTAAGAACTGTAGTCATTCAGCACACATGGAAATTACGTGTGGGTGTGTTAACACTTATGTGGGTGTGTTAAAAGTTATCTCATATCATGACCAACGTCTGCACAACACGATTACGTCATGAACATTAACAAGAACAGAATCATTAGCAGCATCTGTGATCTTTGTGTGCTTTGGCATAGGTAAATCCACTTCAGTAGCAGCAATCCACTAAATATAGTGTTTGGTCATTTCAAGAAAGATTAAACAACATTTTGCAAGTCTTGGTGACTTTAAGAACTAAAATTATTATTATTATTATTTAGTATTTATATAGTGCCGACATCTTACGCAGCGCTGTACAGTATATATATATTGTATTGTCACTAACCGTCCCTCAAAGGAGCTCACAATCTAATCCTTACTATTATCATATGTCTATGTATGTATTATGTAGTGTAAGTACTGTAGTCTAGGGCCAATTTAGGGGTGAACCAATTAACTTATCTGTATGTTTTTGGGATGTGGGAGGAAACCGGAGTACCCAGAGGAAACCCACGCAGACACGGGGAGAACATACAAACTCCTTGCAGATGGTGCCCTGGCTGGGATACGAACCGGGGACCCAGCGCTGCAAGGCGAGAGCGCTAACCACACTTCCACCGTGCTGCCCGAAATAAAATGAAATAAATTATGCACAGAATATTGCAGGGACAACAATATGCATTGTTTTAACCACTTGAGGACCTAGGGCTTTCTACCCCTTAAGGACCGGCCACTTTTTTTCCATTCAGACCACTGCAGCTTTCACGGTTTATTGCTCGCTCATACAACCTACCACCTAAATGAATTTTGGCTCCTTTTCTTGTCACTAATACAGCTTTCTTTTGGGGCTATTTGATTGCTCCTGCGATTTTTACTTTTTATTATATTCATCAAAAAAGACATGAATTTTGGCAAAAAAATGATTTTTTTAACTTTCTGTGCTGACATTTTTCAAATAAAGTAAAATTTCTGTATACATGCAGCGCGAAAAATGTGGACAAACATGTTTTTGATAAAAAAAAACCCATTCA
The DNA here is from genome assembly GCF_040937935.1 of Hyperolius riggenbachi. NCBI lineage: Eukaryota > Metazoa > Chordata > Amphibia > Anura > Hyperoliidae > Hyperolius > Hyperolius riggenbachi. The sequence continues at coordinate 100,056,484 of NC_090655.1, read as the reverse complement.
GTGTATATTTATTGGTTTGGGTAAAAGTTATAGCGTTTACAAACTATGGTGCAAAAAGTGAATTTTCCCATTTTCAAGCATCTCTGACTTTTCTGACCCCCTGTCATGTTTCATGAGGGGCTAGAATTCCAGGATAGTATAAATACCCCCCAAATGACCCTATTTTGGAAAGAAGACATCCCAAAGTATTCACTGAGAGGCATAGTGAGTTCATAGAAGATATTATTTTTTGTCACAAGTAAGCGGAAAATGACACTTTGTGAGAAAAAAAAAAAAAAAAAAAAGTTTCCATTTCTTCTAACTTGCGACAAAAAAAAAAAATGAAATCTGCCACGGACTCACCATGCCCCTCTCTGAATACCTTGAAGGGTCTACTTTCCAAAATGGGATCATTTGTGGGGTGTGTTTACTGTCCTGACATTTTGGGGGGTGCTAAATTGTAAGCACCCCTGTAAAGCCTAAAGGTGCTCATTGGACTTTGGACCCCTTAGCGCAATTAGGCTGCAAAAAAGTGCCACACATGTGGTATTGCCGTACTCAGGAGAAGTAGTATAATGTGTTTTGGGGTGTATTTTTACACATACCCATGCTGGGTGGGAGAAATATCTCTGTAAATGACAATTTGTTAATTTTTTTTACACACAATTGTCCATTTACAGAGATATTTCTCCCACTCAGCATGGGTATGTGTAAAAATACACCACAAAACACATTATACTACTTCTCCTGAGTACGGCGATACCACATGTGTGGCACTTTTTTGCACCCTAACTGCGCTAAAGGGCCCAAAGTCCAATGAGTACCTTTAGGATTTCACAGGTCATTTTGAGAAATTTCGTTTCAAGACTACTCCTCACGGTTTAGGGCCCCTAAAATGCCAGGGCAGTATAGGAACCCCACAAATGACCCCATTTTAGAAAGAAGACACCCCAAGGTATTCCGTTAGTAGTATGGCGAGTTCATAGAAGATTTTATTTTTTGTCACAAGTTAGCGGAAAATGACACTTTGTGAAAAAACACAATTAAAATCAATTTCCCTTGGGTGCCCGCAAGGGGCAGATTAGGGTCTGATCTGATGGGTAACAGTGACAGGTGGTGATAGGGGGTGATTGATGGGTGATTGATGGGTAATTAGTGGGTGTTTAGAGGAGAGAATAGATGGAAACACTGCGCTTGGGTGGTGATCTGATGTCGGATCTGCGGGCGATCTATTGGTGTGGGTGGGTGATCAGATTGCCCACAAGGGGCAGGTTAGGGGCTGATTGTTGGGTGGCAGTGACAGGGGGTGATTGATGGGTGATAGGTGATTGGCAGGTGATTGACAGGTGATCAGTGGGTTATTACAGGGAAGGACAGATGTAAATATTGCACTGGCGAATTGATAAGGGGGGGTCTGAGGGCAATCTGAGCGTGTAGGCGGGCGATTGGGTGCCCGCAAGGGGCAGATTAGGGTCTGATCTGATGGGTAACAGTGACAGGTGGTGATAGGGGGTGATTGATGGGTGATTGATGGGTAATTAGTGGGTGTTTAGAGGAGAGAATAGATGGAAACACTGCGCTTGGGTGGTGATCTGATGTCGGATCTGCGGGCGATCTATTGGTGTGGGTGGGTGATCAGATTGCCCGCAAGGGGCAGGTTAGGGGCTGATTGTTGGGTGGCAGTGACAGGGGGTGATTGATGGGTGATAGGTGATTGGCAGGTGATTGACAGGTGATCAGTGGGTTATTACAGGGAAGGACAGATGTAATTAATGCACTGGCGAATTGATAAGGGGGGGGGGGTCAGAGGGCAATCTGAGCGTGTGGGCGGGTGATTGGGTGCCCGCAAGGGGCAGATTAGGGTCTGATCTGATAGGTAAAAGTGACAGGTGGTGATAGGGGATGATTGATGGGTGATTGATGGGTAATTAGTGGGTGTTTAGAGAAGATAACAGATGTAAACGATACATTTGGGAGGTAATCTGACGGCGGGTTTGCGGGCGATCTAATGGTGTGGGTGGGTGATCAGATTGCCCGCAAGGGGCAGGTTAGGGGCTGATTGATGGGTGGCAGTGACAGGGGGTGATTGATGGGTGATAGGTGATTGGCAGGTGATTGACAGGTGATCAGTGGGTTATTACAGGGAAGAACAGATGTAATTAATGCACTGGCGAATTGATAAGGGGGGGTCTGAGGGCAATCTGAGCGTGTAGGCGGGTGATTGGGTGCCCGCAAGGGGCAGATTAGGGTCTGATCTGATAGGTAACAGTGACAGGTGGTGATAGGGGGTGATTGATGGGTGATTGATGGGTAATTAGTGGGTGTTTAGAGGAGAGAATAGATGTAAACAATGGATTTGGGAGGTGATCTGATGTCGGATCTGTGGGCGATCTATTGGTGTGGGGGGGTGATCAGATTGCCCGCAAGGGGCAGGTTAGGGGCTGATTGATGGGTGGCAGTGACAGGGGGTGATTGACGGGTGATTGACGGGTGATTGACGGGTGATTGACAGGTGATTGACAGGTGATCAGGGGGATAGATGCATACAGTAAACAGGGGGGGTGGTCTGGGGGGGGGGTCTGGGGAGAATCTGAGGGGTGGGGGGTGATCAGGAGGGGGCAGGGAGCAGGGGGGGGATAAAAAAAAAAATAGCGTTGACAGATAGTGACAGGGAGTGATTGATGGGTGATTAGGGGGGTGATTGGGTGCAAACAGGGGTCTGGGGGGTGGGCAGGGGGGGGTCTGATGGGTGCTGTGGGCGATCTGGGGCAGGGGGGGAGAAATCAGTGTGCTTGGGTGCAGACTAGGGTGGCTGCAGCCTGCCCTGGTGGTCCCTCGGACACTGGGATCACCAGGGCAGGAGGCAGCCTGTATAATACACTTTGTAAACATTACAAAGTGTATTATACACTTTGTATGCGGCGATCGCGGGGTTAACATCCCGCCGGCGCTTCCGTATAGCCGGCGGGATGTTGCGGCAAGCGAGCGGTGACAGGCGCCGGCGGAGGATCGCGTCACGGATGACGCGATCGCTCCGCCCATGCCCTTAAATGGACCGCCGCCTCTGTGGGTGAGCCGGTCCTTAAGGGCTCCACTTCCCGGCCGCCTCTGTGCGTTAGGCGGTCGGGAAGTGGTTAAATAACGTTTGTCCATAGAAACAGTACATATTTTCAGTGGGGCATAAGGTACACAGAGATGATTGGTCGATGATCAATGACAGTTATGCAGAATTTCAGTAGAAGTATCTGTATATACTCAAATACAAGTTGACCTTGTGTATAAGTCGACTCCAATATTCAACCCTCTTAAGCTGGAATTTATTATTGACTCAAGTCTACCCAGTAAAGTTAACAGCTGCACTTGAGGCCCAGGAGGGGTTAATTACTCTACTGCATACAGTATTGTAGCCATTTTTCCCTCCTGTCCCTGAAGTGCAGCCAATAACTCCTCTAGGCCCCCAAGTGCAGCAATTATTCACTCCTCCTTCCTGCAGCCAAGTATCTTTCCCCCTGCCCCTTTCCTTGTTAATTGTTATGGCCAGAACTTTCAGACCTCTGTTTTCTTGGCATTTCCTTTATCAAGAAAGTGTCACTTACCATTGGGTACATTTCTGCAAATGGGAATGTCATTAATAGTACACACATTGTGTATAAGTCGACCCCATACTTTTATTAAGTGAGTCAGACCTAGATTTGTAGACTTATACTCGAGTATATACGGTAGTTCATCTTGGGGCTATTTAAAAACAGGCAGGGTTCTATACACTAATATAGAGCAAAGTGATGTTATATTAAAAGGTAAGACATTAAAGATGCTTGCTACATAAAAGTTAGGTCTTTTTCTATACTAGTTTTGCTTTAAGTATTGATTTGGGAGGCCCACCAAAAATCTAAAAACTAAAAACAAAAACATTGCTTAATGGGACATTTATAGAACAGGCAACCTGGCTCTAAACCCCTTATACATTCCATGTAAGCAACAGCAGTGGGGCACACTGCCCACACACTACAGACAGATTTCAGCACACCCAATCGAGCCCTTTCAACCAAGATTTTTCCAGCATGCTAGATTGATCACCAGAAATGGATCAAAACAATTGATTGTATGGCCATGTTGCATAGTTTGGTTGAAAATAAACGTGACAGTTAATAATGGCGCACAGCACCAGAGGAGTACAAAGGGCGCCCCATAGACTTACATTATATAACGCTATTTAGCGTTATAAGTGTTAAAAAATGGCGCAGGCAGTGTGCCTTACACTTATAACGCTAAACAGCGTTATAAGTGTTAAAAATTGCAGCGGGGTCGGGGAAGGAGAGCGGGAGCGGGACACTGGAGGGACATAGGCATCGGGGGAGGATGTGCAGAAGCATACGTTACCTTGTCCTGGCCGCCGATCGCTCCTTCCCTCCGCTCCTTCACTTCTTCCATTCGTTTACTGTAGTCCTGCAGCCGGCCAATCACCATGTGGCTTCAGTCTCCGCATGGTGATTGGCCGGCTGCAGGACTACAGCAAATGAATGGAAGGAGCGGAGGGAAGGAGCGATCGCCGGCCCAGGACAAGGTAACGTATGCCTCTGCATACATCCGCTGCCTATGCCCGCTAGTGTCCCGCTGCCTCTCTCCCCCAGCCCCCGCTGCCTACACTAGCCCTGCATGTGTATCATGGCGCACCGCTCTGCAATTAATGTAGCATAAAACGAAATTTACCGTTTTATTGTATTTACATTAAAACGGTAAATAGCGTTTTATGGTACACTTATCGGCAGAACGGTGCGCCATTTTTCTCCCTGCGCCATTTTCAGATGGACCCCAGGAAATAAAAGACATCAGTCCACCAAGTTCAACCATAAATATAAAAATAACTAACAGATTAAATTATTATGATTCATTCGGCTAGGTATCAATGAGTAATGTATGGGCTCCCTTATGGCTTAAATGTGCAATTGTAATCTTCTATAAATCATACCCAAATATAAATATTCTTTCTTGAAAACAGGAGAAATATTTTTCAATAATTCAGAAAAAAAGATACGTCATGGGAGGTCTTTCTAGGTGACATAAAGCTGAATAATTGCAAACACTTTCTGTTTTAAGAAGGCTTATTTCCATTTAGAATAACTTTTTTAGTAAGAGGGTTTTTTTTTTTTGTTTTTCTAGCACCTTATGCTTTCTTAGTGGGTACTCTGTAAATAATCCCATAATGCCAATTAGAGAATAAAATTGTAGACAGCTTATGGCTGGACAAAGTCCTAGCAGGGTTTGAATCTTTTCTGTTCCTGTTCAGTAAGCCAATACCTCTTCAGTAAGGCATCCTTAGGCAAGACTCTCTAACACTGAAGGCCCATTAAGCTTGCCCTAAGTGGCTGCAGCTCTCAAGCGCGTTGAGTCCAACAGAAAAAAGGACTATACAAATTTTACCATTATTATATTTTGAAATTAGCAATATTGTAGTGTGCATAAAAACCAATCCGATTCCACCAGTCCAGGTTGGGAAATAAAGCAAGAAACTAGATTGGTGAATATGCCCCCAAAATATTTTACCATTAGGAAACTTTTCACACATGTGTGGTTGATTCATCAAGCTGAGCTGCTAAACCACCGAAGCTTAATGTGAGCAGCGCGAGTTGTGTGTGCGGTAGTGTTGCCTAGCGTGCGCTGGTAACATACACTCGCTCCATTCACATAATGGCCACTCCGCTAATCCCGCTTTGAGCCCCGTCGGGTCCAATGGCTTCATAGGACGTGATACCCGCACTTTGATTGGCCCAATAGGCTTCCTGTCAAGTGAAGAGTGGAGCGGCTGTATGAAGCGTGCCTAAATTACGGAGCGCACGCTATGCACTACTGCGCGTAGGGTGCACACAACTCACTCTGCTCCTTTTAATCAACCAACCCTATTAGCCTCAACGCACAGAGCTGGTTTATGCAGGGGTTTAATAAATATTCAGCAGTAACCAAAGTACACTTGTGTTATCATATACCAGGTTGCATGCGTTAATAAAATGAACAATCAAACCTTTTGTAGCTGCATCTGTCATACCTGTGTCAAATTATATCCTGTGCGCTGAATCAATGCACGCAGTGCAGCTTCTTTCTGAGAGGGGGCCAATCCTTCCCCGGATTTTTGATTTGATTCCATTGTGAATGATTATCAGCAAAAAATCAGTTTAATTAGGTGTGCTCACTGCAATCAAATTTAAGATAAATTACATGAATTAATATTACTAAACAAAAAAAAGTTTACACAATTTTGTAGAATATTTTGGCACTAAATATCAAAATGAATCGGCATTTCAAATCTTAAATTCTATTTTCGTGGAATATTTGCTGACATCATACGATTAATAACTGATTGCATGACATTAATAAAAACGTATGGCTCAGAGCTCGAACTAACATTCCATGGTTTTACCAATTTTGGCACTGTAAAAAATCTGAGTGGTTCTGGTCACCCTGTAACACTGCTCTCATGAGTCCTATGCATACAGCCACATTAATATGTACCTTTCCACTGATGAAGGCCTAAAACACTCTGAAACAGCTTTCTGCAACTTAGATCACATGGTTCTGTTGAACTGATAAGCTACAGGTGTACCATAAAGGCCCATACACATGCAAGATGGATGTCACCTGATGGGGATTGGGACTAGATCCCTTGAGCGACTTCACTGGACCAAGGCTGTGTAGAATGTGTAGTTAGCCTGCAGGTTAAAGACATGTTATGTTGCAATGCGGGAGGGGGGCATAGGGCCAATTGTGCGGCGCAGGTGGGACGTCACATGGCAGAAGAACAAAGCTATTGGCTGTCGCTAGGACAGATGGATCCATTTCAAGGTCGCTGGCCAGTTGGTCATTGGGAGTTTGGGGCTGCTGTATGCATGCTGGATTATTGGCAGAGTTATGGGCCACTTCAGCTGACAAGTGTGTGTATGGGCTTTAAGACAGCAAATCTAGATGCCTGCCTGACTTTTCAGGGATATGAAGGAATAAGAAATAAGTAAAGCTGTGTATGCATGCTGGATTAAATTCAAGTAAGGCCCTGTTCACAGTTGCGTTTCTCTGCCAAACGGACCAGATGACCTGACCGGATGCGGATCAGGTGTACATCAGGATGCGATCCGGATCCGTTTGGCAAAAGAGAGTAGAAATAAATAAAAAATTTGGGGTCTGGGAGGTCAGCAGAAGGTGCACCTGTGGAATCAGATCCTCCGCTGTTTAGGCCTCACCTCCACCTCCGACATACTGCCAACAGCTCCAGCACGTTAAAAGTCACTGCTGCTCCACTCCAAAATGCTTGCCCATGTGTCCCCATCCAAAATCGCCGCTAGAATACGCATAGGAAGTGGGGTAGAACGTCAGGTGTTTGTAGCCAGTGTGTTATTGTCTTCCGTTTCCCATTGGTTTTCTATTTCCGAATGGTGCAGTCAGGCTCCGGTCCGGGTGCGTTGGCCGGATGAGCCAGACCAAAAAATAGCGCATGTTCTAAAAGTGTCCGGAGTCTGGATCCGGTCCGGCTCCGTATTGTACGGAACGGACGCGTGTGAACGTCCACATAGCCTTTGCATTGCTATGCAGAACGTACATTCCCTTTGTTCAGTATACGGTCCGGATCCGATCCGGGCAGGGAACGCTAATGTGAACCGGGCCTAAGACTCCAGCGTGTATACGAGAGCTCCCAAACCTCACATAAATATACAACATGCAAAATCTTTAGTGGTAGCAGGAAAAAAGGGCGCCAACTGAGGGTGCTGAGGGTGGACGAAAAGGGTGCCACCATAGACTCTATTGCAATTATCGTTTATACGGCAAAAAAAGCAGAAAAAATGGTGCTGCGATAAATATCGTTAACGTTAGAACATTTCTGCAGAGGGAGTGGTTAGGGTTGTGCACCACCCGGGCAGCGATTACTTTTAGGCAACACCAGTGGGGGTGGTTCGGGTTAGGTAACACCAGGGGGGTGATTAGGGTTAGGCACCACCAGGGGAGTGGTTAGTTTTAGGCTCCACCAGGGGAGGGTTCTGTGTGAGAGTAGGGTTGGGTTAAGCGGTATTGTTGAATTACGTAACGATTTTTAATGCTAATATCTTTTCGTTATTATTTCCCATCTGTTTTAACAATGGTATTTATCGTTAACCAAGTTTGAAAACGATGTTTATCTTTATCAGATTTCGTTATCCAGCCGGAACCTGTTTTCACTGCGCCTTTTTCATGCACGCTCTTTAGTGGCTTCTGACAAACCCCTGAATGCATTAATGATGTACTATAAATCAGCCATGGGCAGTCATCTTTTCTCCTGCCCAGAAGATTATTTTTCCACAAAATAACTTTTCTTCACTTAAAAATACCAAAAAGTAGATAGAAAAGTAATACCAAACCTATAAATCATACAGAATATGTATTTTATAGCTTAAAGAGAACCAGAGACAAATCACCCTCATGTATTTTACCATATACAGGTTAACGAATGAGATAGGGACTGTAGGTTTGTTCTGAACCTGAATTTGTTCTTAAGTCAGAACAATGTGCCATCTCTGTCCCCTGTACCTCCTCTGTGCCCCCCTGTGCCTCCAATGTCCCCCTTTGTGTCATGTCTGACCTTGGTGCCTGCTTATACAAGTTTAAAAGCCATTTTTTGTTTGAATTTTTAAAATCGATTGTCTCAAAAACGAAGTCCAATTGTAAAAAAAAAATTCTGCTTGTTCCCATAGAAACACTGAATCCATGCCATTCGTATCGGTGGGTCATTTGTAAGTCGGGCATTCGTAAGTCGGGGACTACCTCTGTATCAATGGGAACATGACAGTAAACACCTACTCTGCTCTGATAAGAATCCCCGACTGAACATTCAGTCTAGCTTTGCCCCGGAATGTTATAGCTGAGTCAGGCTTCTGTGATGCCTTTTGAAGCCCAAGTCTGCCTCCTTGTGGCTCTGCTTTCTTACTATGTATCCTTGTAGCAGGAAAGCAGAGCCAGGAGGTAGCGGGATTGGGCTTGAAAAGACATCACAGAACACTGACTCAGCTATAATCATTTGGGGCAAAGCTAGATTCTTATCAGAGCTGATAACAGGCAGATTTAGCAGAGAAGAAAGAAACAAAGAGCAGAGTAGGTATTTTCAGTTATGTAATATCCCACTGATATATATGGTAAAATGCATGAGGGTGCTTTGTCTCTGGTTCTCTTTAACCACTTGCCGACCGCACACTCATACCGTGCGGCGGCAAAGTGGTAGCTGGAGGACCAGCGACGCAGTTCTGCGTCGCCAGGTGCCTCCCTAATTAATCAGGAAAGGCCGCTCGCGTGGCCATGATCGCGACTCGCAGACTAAATGTAAACGTAGGAGACATATGTCTCCTTTGTTTACATTCTACGGCGCTGCTGCGCAGCAGCGCCGTAAGGCAGATCGGCGATCCCTGGCCAATAAGCGGCCGGGGATCGCCGCCATGTGACAGGGGACGTCCTGTCACTGGCTGCACAGGACGGGTAGCGTCCTGTGCAGCCCGGATCACTGGGCATGACAGGTAGGAGGGGGGGGGGGAATTTCGCCGCGGAGGGGGGCTTTGAGGTGCCCCCCCCGCAACATGCCTGCAGACCGGAGCAATCAGACCCCCCCCCTGCACATCATCCCCATAGGGGGGAAAAAAGGGGGGTGATCTGATCGCTCTGCATGCCAGCTGATCTGTGCTGGGGGCTGCAGAGCCCACCCAGCACAGATCACAAAAAACAGCGCTGGTCCTTAAGGGGGGGGGGGGGGTAAAGGGGGAGTCCTCAAGTGGTTAAAGAGGAACTGTAGTCAAACTAACATAATGGACCCGTTGCAATTCACTTTTTCTCTTAAGTTTTCTCCTAGGTGATAGTTTCACACTTCATCAATAAAATGCCTTTTAAGCAACCAGCAAGCTACAAATACTCAGAACAATTTTGTCAGTACTTTTCCCCTACTTTATGGTACCTTTTCAATTGCAGAGTGCTGAAACATTATTTTAAACAGAAGATGAAAAATTATCTACTAGGAAAAAAATAATAAGAAAAAGTGAATTGGATTGGGCCCAACGACTAAAATTGCTTAATTTTTTACAACAGTAATTTAAAATTCATTGAGGCCTGGTGCACACCAAAAACCGCTAGCAGATCTGCAAAATGCTAGCAGATTTTGAAACGCTTTTTGTTATTTTTCTATGGCGTTTTGCTAGCGTTTTGCGGATTGCTGCAGCGGATTTCAGTATAGTAGATTTCATATATTGTTACAGTCAAGCTGTTACTGAACAGCTTCTGTAACAAAAACGCCGGCAAAACCGCTCTGAACAGGTTTGCATTTTTCCTATACTTAACATTGAGGCAGAAACGCACCCACAATCCAAAAAATGCCTCACCCTGGCATTTTTCGTTTCTGCAAAACGCCTCCTGCTCTGGTGTGCACCACCCCATTGAGATACATTGACCAAGCGGATCCGCAGCCGCAAGCGGCTGCAGAAACGCTGACAAAGCCGCTCGGTGTGCACCAGCCCTTAGTCAGTGTTTGCCCACAAAATCTTTTCTCTCCCTTATTAAGGGCCAGTGCACACTAAACAGAGCTAGTGTAATCACAAACACTCAGCGCTTTTTGAAGTGATTTTTCAGGGCGATTCTAGGCATGTACCTAGCGATTTTCTAATCATGCCTAGCAATTTTTGGAGCATTTTGGTGTAGCGGTTTTTTATTTTTTGTTACAGTAGAGCTGGAACTGAACAGCTTCTGTAACAGAAACGCTTGGAAAGTCGCTGTATTCTAGCGCTTTTCAGAGCGATTTTCCACTTTCCTATACTTAACATTGAGGCTGAATCGCTGCAGGACATTTGAAGCAGAAATGCTGCAGGACATTTGCATTTAGGAGAAAATCACATCGCTCTGTTGCGATCCATCCCATTCTAATACATTAGCTTTTCAAAGCGCTGGCGTTTTTGAAAGAGCTCAGAAGCGCTCTTGGTGTGCACCAGCCCTGTCTCCCCAAAATTGATCACAGGCGGCAAAACAAAATCTTTAGTAATGGCACGCTATCCCTGTAAAATCTGTGTTACTGAGAGTTCTAAAACCAGTAGAAAAGATTTCTGGTCTCCCACAATGTTTTTTTTTTGGGGGGGGGGGGGGGGGAGGGGGGTGATATTTTCCATTTTTATTTGTGATTTTTCCAAAGAATTAGAAACATGTGATAAGCAGAAACAACCCCCGAAAACTGTCAGATTTTTATTTGCAGCAGCGAAAAACGTAATAACAAAACTTGTCTACAAGCAGAAAAATAAAATCCTGATTCTTGAGCGGTCCAATGACTTTACTAGCACGTGCGGCAGTGCAGGTTTCAGGATCTCTCCTGTAGCATGTTCTGTCCTGGCAGCTCTGACTTATCTGCTTGCATTCGGGTTGCTCAGTTTGGATCGCAATAAGACTCATTATTGTCATTTGCAATCACTCGGCAGTTCAGAGCAGCTCAGGATGTTGTCATGATTCCACCTATTGCTTGCTGCAGTTCAACTGCAGCCAGATAGCCCTGAATTTCCTACATGCATGTTGTTGCATAATATTGCATGTATTTGTTATGACAGTCTTTTCCATTAACAGTCAGCTAGCAGCTTTCACTCAGACTAGCTCACGATTGAGTAATTACCATTCAGCTGTGTGGGAATTTGCATGCCTGCATCCATTGGCTGATGTCCACACAAGAGTCTGCCTCCCATTTCAGACTCTGCCCGACATAGCGTTAAGCTACCCGAGTTGTTGCTGGGTCCATGTTGTGAAAATAATGTATATTGGCTTGCTTTGTATTTCCTTGCCTGCTGGACATTTGCTGCACCCGCGGGGTTCAGTGAAGTCCACTATCCTGTTAGTTGGAAACTGCCTTCACCACGCTGGTGACTGGTAGCTATCCCTGCTTGCCTTGTTCCTGAGGACGTAACTGAAGCAGCGGTTGCTGTTAGTTACGCTCCTACCTGTTTGTCTTGTCTATGTCAGTATGAATGTTTGCCGTCACTGGGCAGCGACTAGATTGGCAAAGCGTTCCGTCTGTCTCTCTGTTGTCTTTCTTGTTTCTCAGTCACAGGCGGCAGTCGCCCTGAGCAACTAATGTATGTTGTATGTTGTTCGCTAACAGTCAGTCTGTCTGTCTGTCGTTTGTCTTATTACTCAGCCTGAGGCTTAGTGCGGCGTCGCACTAAGCAGCCATTGTGTCTTGTTATTTGTGGCGGTATCAGAAGCCCAGAGCAGCGGTTGCTCTGGGCAATCTCGCTCCTTTGTTCAATACTCCTGTGACAACCGGTGAAGCCTCTTCCATCACCCAGCTACATATCCTTGTTGTCTGGTGGTACTCTGGCTTTCTTACCCTCAGCTGCTATACCTTGCACCTTAAAGGCCTGGGTGTAACCAAAGTCAGGTAGGTGATGCTCTTAACCTCCCGTTCAAGCGGGGATGCACCACATAGGGTGAAGAAGGTGGTGGTAGATTGGGGCATAGCAGCTGAAAAGAAAGCAGGAGATCTGCCAGGCATTACAGCAGGTTTCCTGTAGTGCATAAAAAACGCCTGCGATATGAGCTAGAGTGTTCCCTGTCTAATGGCTTTTTGTGTTATGTCCTATTATTACTGGTAATATAATGCAAACGTGGCTGTTTTATGTTGATGATACATATTTTGTTAAACACAGAATTCCCTCCTTAATGTTTTATGACACGTCACGGAGGTGATAGGGTTTCTTTTGTTTAAGTTTATTATTTTCCTTTTAAGGAACCTAGTAACAATTTCAGAGATAACCAAGTTATGTTTATTCAGTCTAGATCAATATCACGTAGTTTGAAAATATTGACTCAAACACCAGTTCTTATGTTGATTAGAGTCATTTTCTAGATCTAATCCAGGATACACATACTTGTTTCCATGCAAATAAATGTCAATTAAATGCAGGTTTTACTACTTTATTATAAATACAATATCTACGCTCCTGTCATTGTTATCTTCCGCCACTGATTAATTTTATTTTAGGGCCCGTTTCCAATACATGCAGTGTGAAGCGAGTGCCGCACCGCATGAAAACTGCAGTGTTAGTCAATGGGACCGTTTCCATTGACTCAAATTTCTGGTCGCGATAAGATGCGGTGCAGCTAAATTTATGCATAACCTGCTGGAGTTTTCTGCAGTTTGCAAGCGGGTACCATAGAGATTGTATTGAACCGCAACACATCACGGCTTGACCGGAAATACATATGGGTGTATGCGGTGTGGTGATCACACCGCATGGTGGCAATGCAGCCAGTGGAAACGGGCCCTTAAAGGGATAATGTAGGGGGGTCAGGGGAAAATGAGTTGAAATTACCCGGGGCTTCTAATGGTCCCCCACAGACATCCTGTGCCCGTGCAGCCACTCCCCCATGCTCCGGCCCCGCCTCTGGTTCACTTCTGGAATTTCAGACTTTAAAGTCTGAAAACCACTGCGCCTGCGTTGCCGTGTCCTCGCTCCCGCTGATGTCACTGGGAGAGTACTGCGCAGGCCCAGTATGGTCTGTGCCTGCGCCGTGCGCTCCTGGTGACATCAGGGGAAGCGAGGACACGGCAACGCAGCACAGTGGTTTTCAGACTCTAAAGTCTTAAATTCCAGAAGTAAACTGGAGGCGGGGCCGGAGCATTGGGGAGTGGCTGCACGGGCACAGGATGCCTGCGGGGGACGATTAGAAGCCCCGGGTAACTTCAACTCATTTTCCCCCGACCCCCTACAGTATCCCTTTAAGCACAAGTACAACCAAAGCCTTATTTTAGGTTCAAATAGAGTGAAACAGCTTTATAATTGCTTTCCTGCTGCCTGATTGTTATTTTTTTTTTCTTTACCAAGTTACCTGATTTTTACCTATTTTTTTCTGAAAGGAGAACAATACCTCTCCATTCATTTGTCAGGTACCATTGTTCTGAAATAGGGGATTTCCTAACTTTTATCTGGACTTCTTTCTACGGGAAACAGTTTTCTTTGAGTTCAAAAGGTATACATGCATATGATAGTTATCAGACACAAGAAGCATGCCTTTAAAGAGAAAATTTACTTATAATTATTATTATTATTTAGTATTTATATAGCACCAATATCTTACTCTGCGCTGTACAGAGTATATATTGTCTTGTCACTTAAATGTCCCTCAGAGGGGCTCACAATCTAATCCATACCATAGTCTTATGTCTATATCATGTGGTGTATGTATCATAGTCTAGGGCCAATTTAGGAGGAAGCCGATTAACTTATCTGTATGTTTTTGGGATATGGGAGGAAATCGGAGTGAAACCCACGTAGACACGGGGAGAGCATACAAACTTCTTTCAAAATGTTGACCTGGCTGGGATTCAAACTGGGGACCCAGCGCTGCAAGGCAAGACACTAACCACTACGCCACTGTGCCTATAATCTAAGCTTTCTAAAGAACCCCTCTCCACCCACCCACAAACATACAAATATTATTTCCTGGTACCTAGTTTCACTCACTCTCAACTGCAAGTGTTAAAAGCACCAAGGCTTTTTTTTTCAGACCATTCTATGTTTTTGCACTGAAATGAATGGGCAAATGGAGAGCCCATCACTCATCCACAGTTAAACTGGCATGCAGAGACTGCTGGAGGTAGAGCAAAGTGATGTGAATAGCAAGTACAAGGCCTATGGTACCTAAATAGAGTAGGTACTGTGGACTACAGGGACTGAGGGTAGGAGGATTAAGCTAAATATTAGAACATATTGTTTTGATTTTTCTTTAGGGCTAGCTCACAGTGCTTAGTTGCAAAATATTTCTGCATATCAACTCACTGCCCATACAATTCTGTTCACAGCTCTGCGTTGTAACAGACCACGTTATTCTAACTTGCTGCATGCAGTTTTGCCTCAGTCCCAGTCTCCATTAGAGTTCACACATTATAATACAACACACCACTGTGAATTTAGCCTTATTGTTGTCAGTATAAATATAACGTTCACCATGCCATGTTCCACCCGCAACAAAACTTGTGCATTAACAGACTAGTGCGCCAAACTTACATGATTATACAGGTTGAGAAAAAAAACGTGTCACCAAGTACCATTTGAGTCTTTTTGCAACCTAATTTAAAGAAAAGAAAGAGCAACAAGCATAAACTATTCTCCATGAATGGATCAAAGGATCACTATGCTCTACTTATTAATTATAGTTGTGGATGCCCCTCAGTGTAAGGAAAGTATCCAGGCCCTTTTTAATGCACATAGGCAAACACAGGGGGGGGGGGGGGGGGGAATCACAGCTGCCCACAATCCCCCTCAGACCAGGGCTGGTGCAGTGTCTGCAGACAGGCAAAGTTGAGACATCAAAATATCTGCAGGTATCCTGCACCTCACAACACCGCCCCTTTTCTTTCCCGGCTACAGTTGACTTTGGATTGCTTGTCAGTCCTGCGGATCTCTTTGGCTGCAGTAGTGGCTGAATTACACACCTGAAACACGCATGCATCAGGAGAGTAAAGCAACTGGTATTATTTTAAAAGGAAAAATCCATATCCTTCTCAGTTTAGATTCCCTTTAATCACTCTTACTATAAGGAACTCCATTTAGGAATGTGATAATGTCTCCTTTCCTCCATACACAGTTCATGTCTTCATGTCCATTTTTCCTATTCATGTGGATATCTACAAAACATGCAGTGGAATTGAAAACTGAGGACAGGTTTGACAAACAATACCTATGATGTTAGTCAGCATGCTTTGAATACTAAAATGTTCATATCAGGAGGGGATGAGTGATAATTTGCTATATGCTGGCCAGAACCTTGCATAACCCCTTTTTTTCAGAAATCTGACCTTCACTTCTCCTGCACTTTGGATCTTCTGTAAACAATTTTATTAAATAGTTGTTATGGCAAATGTATTCTGTCCTTTCCACTCTCTTACAAATATGCTGGACATACACTATAAGACGTTATAAATTAAATTAGAAACTACATTTTACATAAACATCAAATTTAATGATTTTTTTTAAATTTAATTAAAGAGAAACCGTAACCAAGGATTTAACTTCATCCCAACCACTATCTGATACCCCTTTCCCATGAGAAATCTTTATCTTTTCTCAAATGGAACATCCGGGGGCTGTGTATGGCTGATATTGTGGTGAAACCCCTCCCACAGTGTGATGTCGGCACCAGGGTTCTGACATCACACTGTGGGAACCTTGTTGCATTGTGGGAAATAACAGCTGTTTCCATCTGCCAAAATGCATCATCTCTTTCCACAGACTTAATCTGCCAGCAGTAAAAATGTAGCCATGTGATAAATGTCAGAATGTAAATTAGGGATAGAAAATAATTTATGATTGGCAAACACTGACTAAATCATTTATAAATATTTATTGTAAACATGAAGCATGTTTTTTCATTACGTTATTTTCACTGCAGTTTCTCTTTAAGCTTTTAGTAGGATAATAAAGAGCATACAAGTCAGACAAAACAAAAACAATATCTGCTTAATCCTTAAAGAGGAGCTGTCAGCTATACAATCTAAAAAACAACAACAACAACAACACATACAGTGTATATAAGTAGATAAATACTTGTTCTACGTACATAATGTTTCTATTGCACTGCCCATGTTTTGATTTCAGGGAATTTTATGTAGTAAATAAAGAGAATTCTGTTTCAGGCATTTGCCATCTTAAATCTCTCTGACTGAAGCCAATACTGATGTAATTTCCTCCCTTGCTCTGGGAGGAGGGTGGCCAATGCAAACACAGACAGTCTTCAGCCACTCCCACCTAGCTCTACAATAGAAAGTGCATTGTCATTGTGTTACTCTGTAGCTTGAGAAGCATGACACATATTGGCCAATCAGAGAGGAACAGAGGTGTGGGAGGGGAAAACAGGAGGGAAAGAGGCTTCAGCCAATCAGGCTGCATTAGTTAAGTCTGAAGGGATACTAAAGAAGCAAAAAATGACAACCCAGCATGCCCTGCAAATTACTGAAGTACCAAATAAGAACCAGGGAAACTGGGGAAAGATGTTTTATGGAGAAGAAAAACAAGAGTGATTTTTAACTTTTGGATTGCCTGGTTAGCATCCCTATTGCTTGTATACCAGAAAAAAATAAAGACTTTATTTTTGATTTTATGCCTGACAATTACGCTTTAAACATTATACAAGTGCCTACCTTAAGCTTATACACAAGAAATGTAAAACTTTCCCAAGATAAGTGGACTACACGGAAGACTAGGGTCGGATTTACCATAAGGCACTGTAGGCATGTGCCTACAAGCACCTGATGATGGAAAAGGCAGCTCATTCCCCTCCCCGAGTACCTCCCTCCCTCCTTCCCTATGCAGAGTTCTGATGACCATGTAAATGAGAGATTACTCACCCTACTCTCAGCATTCCACTGATGAGATCTCCCTTCAGTCAGGTGCAATTCTAGCTACTTAATACTGAGGTTCTTCTAGCTACCTAATTCTTGGGAGCACCTCTAGCTACTTAATATTGAGGGTACTTCTGGCTACATAATACTAAGCGGCACCAGTAGGTACCTATGACGGGCAAAGGAAGTAAGGGAGAAGTGACAGCTCAGACAGCCAGTACACTGGTGGTGCAGTTGGATGGGTGTTTGTAGGTTCATGGAGGGACAAGTCTAAGGTGCTAGGACATCTGTGCCAATAGGCTCCTGTGAGGTAAGTACGGCCTGCCGGAGCGCCAAGTGTGCAATATTTATCATCCTTGTGCTTATGTAGTGGAAGCTATCTAGGTAATCCAACTAGGCTAACCCAATATCCAAACGAATAAGATTAGAAAGGAAAGAAAGAAGGAAGAAGATGACAAGGGAAAAGTAGTAAAGAAATCACTAAATATTAATGATCATTTGATTTATAATTTTGTAAACTGAATAATCATGGGAAGCCAACCCAGTGGGAGACTGAAGCCCCATACACATGACAGATGAAACTCAGCCACAGCTGCACCTGCTGGGCAACCATTGCATGTACAGCAAACCCTAACCCCTTTCAGTCGCTCGGCCAGTGATCTGTGCCTGGCAGATCTCTTTCATCCAACAGTCCAACCTCATCACCCAACGGATCATGTACTGATCACCAACGGGCGTCATGCCTTGTACATGTAAATGAGGCTGGAGTGGGATGGAGCTGGGGGATGGAGAGTGGCACAACAGCAAGGTGCCATAGCTAGTCATGCAGTGAGCAATATAAACCTGGCAGCTACAGTGAATGGAACGATATTATATCAGATCGCTGTTGAGATCTAATCTATCATGCAGTGGGGCCTGAGACAAGACAGCAAATGAATAATACCAGGTAGATAAGGACCATTTACCACATCTATTTAGCTTATGCCCAGCTTTAGTGAAGAAGACAAGCTTTAGTAAAGAAGACCATTTTAATAAACATTTCACAGAGTCAGGGGATTTTACAATGATTCAATTCTAGTACTGATCAGGAGTCTGCTACAACGTACGAAGAACCATCACAGTGTTTAGAATGGCCATTTAAAGAATATTTTCACTGTGAATTTGTTGATAGACCCAGGCAGACCGAGCACCTCTCCTAACTCATTGTATTATCTTCTTTCTGGCTAAGAACTCGGCTAAGATCCCCAACAGTTGTCAGTTCAAATTTCTTGGTTTATGGCAGATAAAACGATCTTCAGACAAAAAGCTCTCTGGATACAGTTATTATATCAAAGAAAGCATCCATTTAAGTGTGCACATTCTAACTCCTAATCTGCTTAAGGGGCAAAGAAAGTGTGAGTCTATCTAAATAGCTCCTCAGGAGGTCTTCCTACTCATCACAGGAGAACGCTAAGCTTTCTGCCCCCTCCTTCTGCTAAATCTGTTTCTAAAGAAAACCTCAATTAAACTTTCCTCCACTTTGAGCCAATCTCTGCCATGATATATTGGTGCAAATAATAATGCTGCTATTGTGCCAGTTTGTCCTCAGTAGAAGGGCACCAAAAAGTCAAACACTCAGAAAAGTTGTTGCGATTACAGAGATTGAGAAAGTTATATAAAGTAAAAGGGCCCTTAAAGAGAACCCGAGGTGGGTTTGAAGAATATTATCTGCATACAGAGGATGGATCTGCCTATACAGCCCAGCCTCTGTTGCTATCCCAAACCCCCCTAAGGTCCCCCTGCACTCTGCAATCCCTCATAAATCACAGCCACGCTGCTGACAAACAGCTTGTCAGAGCTGGCTGTGTTTATCTCTATAGTGTCAGTCTGCTGCTCTCCCCTCCTCCTGCAGAACTCCGGTTCCCGCCTGCATCCCTTCCATCCCTGCTGATTGGAGGGAAGGGACAGGGGCAGAGACCGGAGCTATGCAGGTGGCGGGGGAGCAGCTGAGACTGACACTACAGATGTAAACACAGCCTCACAGCACGGCTGTGATTTATGAGGGATTGCAGAGTGCAGGGGGACCTTAGTGGGGTTTGGGATAGCAACAGAGGCTGGGCTGTATAGGCAGATACAGCCTCTGTATGTAGATAACATTCTCTAAACACACCTCAGGTTCTCTTTAAAAGAGCTTCAATCATGGAAGCAAAATGTATGTCTGCAGCTGAGGAAATTCATCCGTAGCTTTGTCTGAGATCCTATATTCAGGTACACTTCAACTCAGAGCTGGATCATCTATAGGCAAACCTAGGGCCCGGTGGATGCTACCCCCACCAAATCTAAAAAAAAAAGCCAGGCGACCATAAGCGGTGGGCAAAGACTGCTATCTCACCTATGGCCCTATTTCATCTCCATCCCTTTCTGCTTCAACTATTCAGCTGCCATCAAGTGTTTCTTCTACTTTTCTTCTGGATTAAGTAAATTGACGCTTTATGTATGAAAGTTTCTGTCCTTGATACACCTAGGTATTTTATAGTACTGTTAAAACACATTCATTTCTTAAAGTCATTTTTAATTTTAATTACATAGAGCTCTATTATTATGATCTTTAAATTATAAAGTGCTAGAATATTGTGCAGCGTTGTACAACAAATAGTGAGGATGCAAGTTACAAAGTGACATACAGTATACAAGCTATGAAATATAGGAGCAGTAGCAGCCCATGTTCAATGGAGCAAGAATTTATGATCATTATTGATGTGTATTCATATATCATTCACAATGCTTCAGAGTAAATGTTAATTTCTCTAACTGTCATAATTGTCTCTTCAGAGGAGCTCCCAATCTAATCCTTACCCCTCCCATATGTGCCTATTGTTGACTTTGACCAATTGATTTATCTAAATATTTTGGGAATGTTGGAGGAAACCATAGTGCCCTGAAAATAAAATCCATGCCGCCGTCAGGGGATCTGGTCGGCACTTGGGTGGGCACTTGTTTACTGCTACTCTGTGGCCTTTGGTGTTATATACACCAGATACGCTTTATACATCCAAAAGGGTCCCGGTCATAAGGGATCGCAAGGTAAGTACTTTTATACATTTTATACTTTCGCTGGAATAAATTGGTTGCTTTTTATTTAATATAATGACTATTAGAGATGGCCAGAACGGTTCGCATGCAAACTTATTCGCGCAAACTTTATGGCGGTTCAACCCGCCCCCTATACTACATCATTAGGGTCAACTTTGACCCTCTACATCACAGTCAGCAGGCACAGGGTAGCCAATCAGGCTACACTCCCTCCTGGAGCCCCCGCATCTTATAAAACGCAGGGAGCACCAGACATTTTACTCACTTGTGTGGCTGCAGTAATTAGAAGGGAGAGAACCTTGCTGCTGTAGACATAGGGAAAGCTTAGTTAGGCTCTTGTGTTAGGTTTGTTAGCTTGCTCCTTCTTGCTGATCTTATTGCTATAAAGCACTCCTCATCCTCAACAGATCTTTTGAGAGCTAATGTTGTTCTTGTGATCTATTTTTGTGTGTGTGTGTGTCCCACAAACACTTGTGTTGCATATACAGCCTTGGTAATTCCTACTGTGCCACTGCCAGGCCCAGCACATTCAGTGACTACCTGTGTGTGTGACAGGCAGCTGCACATTTGTAATACCAATCACTGCATACCCACCTGTTGTTGTTCAGTACACCTACCTACCTACGTGACTGCACGCAGTGTCACTGCACCTGTTCATGGTACCTGTGTGTGTGTGTGAGACAGGTGCACATTTTTAATACCAATCACTGCATACCCACCTGTTGTTCAGTGCACCTTCCTACCTACATCACCGCACTAAGTGTCACTGCACCTGTTCAAGGTACCTGTGTGTGTGTGACAGGAGCACATTTGTAATACCAATCACTGCATACCCACCTGTTGTTCAGCGCACCTACCTACGTGACCGCACAAAGTGTCACTGCACCTGTTCACGGTACCTGTGTGTGAGACAGGTGCACATTTGTAATACCAATCACTGCATACCCACCTGTTGTTCAGTGCACCTACCTACCTACGTGACCGCACGCAGTGTGACTGCAGCTGTACCTGTGTATGTGACAGCTGCAAATTTGTAACACCAGTCATTGCATAAATGTTCACACTACCTGTGTGACCGCACGCTGTGTAATATACCACTCCGAATATACCTGTTAACTGCACCTGTGTGACAGCTGCACATTGTATTGTAATACCAGTCACTGCATACCTTTCACTGCACCTGTGTGACTGCACATTGTATTAGTCCAGTCAGTGCATACCTTTCACTTCATCTCCCCTGTTATGGACAAAACAGGTAAAGGCAGAGGCAAACCCAGAGGCAGGCCACCCAGCAGGTCTGTTCGAGGTCGTGCTGACGTGATTTCGTGCGGCCCTGGACCAGTACAGTGCTCAGAAGAAGGCACGTCCCATCAACTCCCAAGATTGTCAGGACGTGGTTGACTATTTAACACAGAACACCTCACCTTCCGCAGCCACCAGCGCTACTACAAGCACCACATCTGCTGCATTTGACACTTCACAGGAGTTATTTGGTGTAGAATTAACTGATTTACAGACATTATTGTTACAACCAGATAAAGGCGCTAAGCAAGTTACACCACCTCATATGTCTGAGTTAGGCGACACTATGGACGTAACGTGTGAGGAGGAGGATGATGAAGTACCTGCTGTTCAAGCAGTATATGAGGTGTCTGAGGCAAGCAAAGCTGGGGAGGATGATTATGATGATTATGATGATACGGATGCCACGTGGGATCCTAAGAGACAAGATCACCAAGGGGAGGAACTATGCTTTCTTCCTGGAGCGTGCCGTGCGTAGAGTGGTGGATCAAGCTGTGGAGGAGCGTGAACAGGAACAGAAGGAAGAGTCGTGGGATCAATTCTTATCAGAACAAGATGTTTCCTGAACACCTGTGGCAGCACAGAGGGGGGAGGAGGAGGAGTCGTGTGGGGAAGAGGAGTCAGATGATGAGGAAGGTGTTGTTTTAGAGGAGGAGGAGGCAGCAGAAGAAAAACCACAGCAGGCGTCGCAGGGGGCTTGTGCTGCTCAACGTTCCCGTGGTATTGTTCGTGGCTGGGGGGAGGAGGAGAACTTACCTGACGTCACTGAGGAAGAGCAAGAGGAGATGGATAGTACATCTGGATCCAAATTTGTGCAGATGGCGTCATTCATGCTGTCCAGCCTGTTGTGGGACCCCCGTATAAAAAAAACTCAAGGGGAATGACAATTACTGGGTGGCCACGCTACTAGCCCCTCGGTATAGGCACAAAGTGGCGGAGATGTTACCAACTCACCTGAAGGCAGAAAGGATGCTGCACATGCAGAACAAGCTGGCAACGATGCTTTACAGTGCGTTTAAGGGTGATATCACAGCACGAAGGAATAAAGGTACCACTGCCAGTAATCCTTCTCCCATGTCCACGCAGGCAAGGACAGGACGCTCCAGCGATCTCATGGTGATGTCGGACATGCGGACATTCTTTAGTCCAACGCCTCGCCTTAGCCCTTCCAGATCCACCCTCCACCAATGTCTCGACTGGCAGGTAGCCGACTACCTGGCCTTAAGTGTGGATGTAGACACTGTGAGCAGCGATGAACCCTTGGACTACTGGGTGCGCAGGCTTGACCTGTGGCCAGAGCTTTCACAATTTGCCATCCAACTTCTGTCTTGCCCTGTCTCAAGCGACCGGTCAAAAAGGACCTTCAATGCAGCTGGAGGCATTGTCACTGAGAAGAGAAGTCGCCTAAGTCACAAAAGTGACTCAGTACCTCACCTTTATCAAAATGAATGAGGCATGGATCCGGGAGGGCTACTGCCCTCCCAAAGACTAAGTCAGTCCCCACACACAGCATCTCTGCCTGCACGCCGGGTGACTGCCTGCCCCAAGACTAAGTCACTCCCCACACAGCAACTCTGCTGTGGGATTAGGGATGCTAGTATACAGAATTACTGATCAGGACCCCATTTCATGACATTGAAGCAATTGATATTTGTGTGTTATCTGGTGCTCAGTCCTATAATACTGAGATAAAGGACTTGAGTTCTGGCGAAGGCAAATAAGCCTGGGTTACTGCTGAACATGGAACTGCTGCATATAGAAATGGACCACAAAAAAAAGTTGGGCTTGAGGTGAAAAAAACATGCATTCAGCCATTACTGAGATATCAGTACTAAAATAATATGCCTACAACAAGGATGCTTTTGTTATGAGTGCAGCAACTTCTCCCCTCAAAGCCTACAACAACTTTAGCTAGCCAATCACAAACTGATCAGCCAGTCGCCAATGAGTGTCTTTCTTTACATCAGTTTTGTCCAATGTAAGGTATTGCTCACCACTGATTGGCCTTTTCTGGGTTTAAAAGCGACTGACTACTTAAAGGAATCTTTAAAGGACAACTGAAGTGAGAAGGATATGGGGTCTGCCATATTTATTTCCTTTTAAGCAATACCAGTTGCCTGGCAGTCCTGCTGATCCCTCTCCCTCTAATACTTTCATCCATAGACCCTAAACAAGCATGCAGCAGATCAGATGTTCCTGATATTATTGCCAGACTTGACTGGATTAGCTACATTCTTGTTTCTGGTGTGATTCACCAGAAACAAGCATGTGTGTGATTCAACACTTCTGCAGCCAAATAGATCAGCAGGACTGCCAGGCAACCGGTATTCTTTAAAAGGAAATATGAATATGGCAGCCTCCATATATTCTTCTCATTTCAGTTGTCCTTTAAGTGAGAGTAATAAGGAGGCTGCCATCTTTTTTACCATGTAACAATGCCAGTAGCCTGGCTATCCTGCTAAGCTTTAGGTTTTAGTTGTTTTTGACTTACGCTACTGCAATAAGCATGCAGCCATTGACTGACATATGTATTTTCTTTTAAGCAATACAAATTGCCCAGATGATCTGCTGAGCATCTGCCTCCTACACTTTTGAACAATAGACCTTTAAAAAGCATCAGATCAGGTGCTCTGACTGACTAGATAAGTCACATGTATGTTTCTGATGTGAAATTTAGACACTAATGCAAGCCAAAGAGTTTAGCAGGTCTGCAAGGCAACAATACTGTTTAAAAGGGAATAGAAATGGCAGCCACCATAGGCGTCATTTCTATTTCTTCAGGTCCTCTTTAAAGTATTGGAGGCAGAGCATAAGCTCAGAAGTCAGGCAACTGGCATTGTTTGAAAAAAAAAAAATAGATGTCAACCTCTGTAATTTCAGGCTCCCTTTAAGCCAGCATTATACAGAGGATGGCTTAAAGGGAAGAGTTGATTTTCTCCTGTACTAATACATCTGTGTACTTTGCTGGCTCTATTTTGTGTTTTGTTTTTGAGGTGAAAAAGGTAAGTTTGCCTCAGAGAGAAAATATTCATGGAAAGAAAGGATGTATTTCAGAACTATAGCTAAACCAAGGTTTACAATATCAGTGATGGGAAACAGAAACCTGTCAGCCTAATGGAAGTTACTTTTATTGCAATAAGTTCTGCTTATTGCAGAGGAATTCTCCGAAGTTACCGTCCCCTCATTCATTCCTGAATGTACACAAAAGAAAATGTGTAATTCTCAAAATAAACCAAATTCTATAATAAGCAGCTACATTGCTTTGTACATACATTGTGTGAGATCACTTAACTTATGCAATCAATAAGCAGGTCAAAGCTTAGTGCAGAATGGCGCAATGCAATGTTTCTGTGTGCTGAATCACTTTCCCCTACAGACATCGAAAAAAGGGGGAGGATCCATCACTCAAAATAATTATATTTATTAACCATTAACAATTGAATCTTTTATTGGGTACCTAAAATAAGAATTTATCAAAATAATTTTAAAAATATGAAGATTTTAGGTGTTACCATTTTTTAAATACACACACACACACACACACACACACACACACGTACACACACACACACACGTACACACACACACACACACGTACACACACACACACACACACACACACACACACACGTACACACACACACACACGTACACACACACACACACGTACACACACACACACGTACACACACACACACGTACACACACACACACACACGTACACACACACACACACACACACACACACACACACACACACACACACACACACACGTACACACACACACACACGTACACACACACACACACACACACACACACACACACACGTGTACACACACACACGTACACACACACACACACACACACACACGTGTACACACACACACACACACACACGTACACACACACACGTACACACAAACACACACACACACACACACGTACACACACACACACACGTACACACACACGTACACACACACACACGTACACACACACACACACACCTTCAATGAGCTGTAATGGAGCGAAGGAGGTAGCTTGAGCGCCAGCGGCAGGTCAGTAAAATGGGGTCTGTTTAGGCCGCAATGTTAATTGAGGCTAAAACATCACCCATCGGGAATTTTTCGGGTCGATGGTGCCCAATGAATATCAGAATTAGGTGGCACAGATAATTTAGTGGCAAAGGCGGTCCTAATATCAGTATGGATTGCGGTGCAGGCGTAGGTTAGTATTAGGCATCGGTAGAGTGGTTTTAGTGTGAGAAGAGGGTTGGTGATATTAAAATATCGGTATCGGTAAATCTGAAATTTTAAAAATTAGCCACTGCTTAAAAGCAGAATATTGATAATTTACCGATATTCTATTCCTGGCACTCAAATGTTTTACATGTACGTATAAAGCCATTCTTTTGGCTTTTATAATTTCTGTATCTCACACGTATACAGATCTGGTGCAGGGTGTACATTGGATATTAGTCTTGCCTTGCACTGCTAGTGTTCCCAGATTTAATGTGTGCCAGAACACTATGGACTATTCTACTCATATTCGTATGGCTTTCCTCTGGCTATGGCATTCTCCTCTCACATCTCAAAAACATACAGATAGGTATGAACTAGGAGTGCAGCTTGGCCCAGGCAAACCAAGCAGCTGCTTGAGGCTTATCCACAGCAGGGGCTTCCCATTGTGCCAGAGCTGCCAAGTCTGACTTGTATAGGTACCACATCACTAACACACAACCCTGAGATCAGCTGCAATGTGAAGAGGAAAGCAGTACTGTGACCACAGAGCACACTCCAGATGTGGAAGTTAGATCATTGCTCATTTCCTGCATTTAAACAGAGCCGCACAGTCACTGTGTGCTGCTCTCCTCTCTTCAGGTCTCCGAAGATCTTCTGCAGGTCTACGAGTGATGGGGACAGGGATTCGGGCAGAAGCTAATAACCCCACTGACACCAATACCCTATATGGAAGAGGGCACCTTTAGCTACCTATAATGATTGGGGGAAGCACCATCGGCTACCTTTACTGGAGGTGGCTATCTATACTGGGGGTAGCTATTTATACTGGGAGGATACCATGGCTGCCTTTACAGGGGCTGGCTACCTGTACTAGAGAGTTGCATCTTTGGCTACCTACCTATACTGGAGTACTGCTTTTTATTTGGGGGGGGGGGGGGGAGAAGGGGCCTTTGCCTGGGGGGAGGGCCACCAATGATGTTCTACTTGAGGCCACAAAAACGTTAGCAGTACCCCTGCTTAAGACAAGGACTATTGTAGGGATTAGACTATGATCTCTTTTGAGGGATACCGGAGTTAGTGACATGACTTTATATGCACCATGTAGAATTGCAGTAGAAGATGTCAGTGCTACATAAACACACAATAATAAAAAGAAGGCGTTCTAATTTTTCCAATTAGTGAATTTGTCATAACAGAATGACCCATACAGCATTATAGCCACATAATGAAGAAATATGGTATTTTTTTTTTATATACAAGATCAAAGTACCCATACACAATAATTTTAATGATTATATTCAATAAAACTATCGAACCTAGTGAACATCTGCATCGCATTGGACAGTAACAAACTAGCAAACTGTAGTGGTACAATCAATATTAGACAAGCTTTCTGCTAACATTGTCTCAAATAACTGCTTATGTAAAGTGCAAAGTAAATAAGTCTCTGGAAATGCCCATACACACGCCTGACTGTTTGCTGAGGTGGACAATGATGACCGCCTCAGCCGATAATCAGGCGTGTCTATGGCAGCCAGCAACCTCCAACCCACAAGCAGTCCACCAGGCGGATCTACTCACCCCCAGCGACGCCGATCCCATTGCTCGCGTGGCTCCCCATCCCGCCACATGACGTCACACTACACAGCTGACTCACGTGTGTGCAGCCCGGCCCAGCAATGTCATCCAAGGGGATCAGGTCCTGGTCTCTGACAGGCGTCATGCGTTGGAAGTGTGTACGCGGCTGAAGATGTTCATTGTTTATCATCAGATTGCTACTCGAGAAACCATAGACCCAGCTATGAGCAGCTACAGACCAGTCTCCAACCGGTCCTATCTGGGGAAAGTTATTGAAAAGGCTGTCTATCTCCAAGTTAATGCCAGGCTCAAGAATAATATACTTGTTTCCGATATGTGATTCAGACACTACTAAGGCCACAAAGATCATCAGGAGAACTAAAGAACTGGCATTGGTTAAAATGAAATAAATACATCAGCCCCCATATACCCTTCACTACAGGATCAAATTAATCAACAAAGCAGCTTGTGTAGAGATATAGCTTAGCCAGTATCAAGCGAAACACCTTATCGTTGTCATATTTACTGATCTGCATCATATCCAAGGTCAATCTTATCTCCTATCAGAATGCTATGTCATTATTATAGTCTGCATAGACTATGGTGCTGTCTCCAAGCTGTCCTCTATGATCACATCACAATGTCATGTTGGAAATTGTCAACATTGCTGATAACTGCATATCTAAGGCCAGAGATAGAATTAGGTTAAATAGTGGTGTGTGCAAAGGTCTTCTATAGTGAACTGGATACCAAAAGGAATTACTGTATTGGAGTGCACATGTAGGTACCAAGCCTTTGTCATTGCCATTATTATAGTGAGCATTCTGATAGTATGTTAGTAATAGGGGGTGCAGGTAGAAAATCACAAGCTTGCCACTGCCATTGTGCTCCACAATCAGTATTTGCTGAAGTGCTTTTAATAAGATGCCAAGGGAGGATAAGTAATGTGTTGAGACAATATAAAATTGTGGAAGCAGTAGGAATAGTATAAATCTATATTCTTTAAATAGGAACTCCAGTGAATATAATGTAATAAAAAAGTGCTTCATATTTATATTCTGACATTTATCACATGGTGACATTTTTACTGCTGGCAAGTGATGTAGCTGCTGCTAGCTGTTTTGGCATTTGGAAACAGCTGTAAACAGCCATTTCCCACTATGCAACAGGGTTCACAGACAGGAAACTGCCAAGAGTATGTACTCAGAATTTCTTTGTGGGAGGGGTTTCACCACAATATCAGTGATACAGCGCCCCCTGATGGTCTGTTTGTGAAAAGGAATAGATTTCTCATGTAAAAGGGGGTATCAGGCTATCAGTTACTGATTGGGATAAAGTTCAATTCTTGGTCGGAGTTTCTCTTTAAACAAGGATAAACATAAACTGTAGCAGGTTTGCAATACACAAAGAGTAAGGGTTTAGACTGTAACTGTAACTGTACATACTCTGTTAACATGCCAGTATGCTGATTTTACCTCCTCTTTACCGCTGAAATAATGTTCTATCGAGAGTCCCATTTTTAGACATTTCAAGCACGCATACCTATTGGTACATTAACATCTAGATGCAGATTCTGAATCTTACATTAGATCTTGGGGCAGTTTTATTCTGCATTTAAATTCCATTTAATTTTCACTTGCTCTGTATGCCAAATTTTCAACTGTATCCTGCTCTAATTTTCTGACTTTAACATCCTTCTATGTTTGCTTTAAATAAGTGAGTGCCTGAATGTTTGAGACCAAATGAGGCACTACTGAAATACAACTGAAATGCATACAGCTATGAACACATGGCCACACAAAAATGTGACTCAAACTTATAGATAGTACTTAGGAATCAGAAATGAAACCGCAAGGTCTTCCATAGCAGCAAACTATGGACAACATTCTGAAGTAGCTGTAGCCACAGCAACCTTTCAAGCTGTTGGCTTTCACATAAATCTGCTGCTGATTAATGTCTGTGTGTTTACGGTTATGCGCACTGTCATATTGTTTTACTTCTATTTAGTGGGTTTAAAACCAAACTAATCCTTCAGATTGAACTAGGCAAAATTTTAAAGCAATTGTGCTAATAAGTACTGTGTTGCCTTTGAAATTGACCTTCTTCAAAAACCAAATAGCTGGGAACCCATCTACACAGGGAACCTGAGATGGCAATACAAAAAAAAATACAAAATACATATACCTAGGGCTTCCTGCAGCACCCTCCTGCCTGATTGCTCCCATGACGTCCTCCTCCGACTCCCCGTTCATCTGGAATTGGCCCTGGAAAGTAATCTGGTCCGTGGCCAACTGTGCATGTGCAGCCTAACCGCGTGTACGCTCCCGCAATGTCCACGTCGCTATGAGATGGGGGAGTGCGCCTGGTTGGACTGCAACATCTGGCCCTGACTGGAGGATTTTTCCGGGGCCAGTTGCGGGCGAAGGAGGAGACGACAGAGGATGATGAAGCAGTGATCAGGCTGGATTTTTTTTTGTAGCCCCATCTCAGGTACACTTTAAGGCCTGTCCTGCCTGTCCAGTTAGCAAACTGAGGTCTTACAATTGTTCACATCTTTTTCAGGTGATTTACAAAGTCCAACCTCACCATGAAGATGCTTGGTTGCTACTGTAATGCAGGTATACAGGGGAATGAACAAGGACTTTCTACACTGGCCTCAATTCACGGAGCCTTATCAAACACTTTATCGAACGTTTGATCATTTACCTCATGGGTGAAATCTAATTTTGAATTCACTAAGGTGTTATAGATTTATCGAATGTTTTATCGATGAAATGTTCAATAAATCTATAACACCTTAGTGAATTCAAAATTACATTTTACCCATGAGGAAAATTATCAAACATTTGATAAAGCTCTGTGAATTGAGGCCTTTGTGTGTCACATGGTCACAACTGTTTGACAGCGCCCACTACCTAAATCCAGACAGGAGAGAAAGCAATTTGCACTCCTTATCTAAGCCCATTTGGCCCATGAAGCATGTGTTCTGGCCAGCACTTTGCTTCTGTATGCTATTTATATTCATCTTTGCAACCAAAGGATATTTTTTATCATGCAGAAGCAATCGAGAAACCGACTTGGAAAAAAAAGCGTCTATCCAAAATCTTTAGTAACTTCCAAAAGTTTTCAATACAAAATAGATAAAAGTTTATGAATGACCATCCATAAGAGCCAAAATATACAAAAATATATAATCAAGGTCATATAAAGCGTGATGGACTACATAAAATTGTAGGCGACAACACCAGCTTGTTTCGAGTCAACGACTCTTCATCAGGCCCACATGAACATAAATAATGTCTGAACAGGAAGTACTTTGGAGGAGTTTAACCTATAAACATTGTTTGACGAAACTGTTGCTACATTGTAACTGGTTGGCTCGAATAAAAAGCGTTTGTGTGCTGCAAACCTTGCAGAACTTTCTGATATATATACCTTGTTCCCGAAGATTCAAGCAAACATGGTCAATTTACACCAATATGAGACCCCTTGCAATTGACAGCCATCCAGGTAGTCAGAAGCACCAGCAGGTCATATTGAAAGCAGGGAAATGAGTGAATAACTTTTATTAAATATATGTACATACACAGTCTTTAATTAAGTGTAAATATCCCTTCTTCAAGTGCTGATATTAAGCTTCCATCTGTAAATATATTTAGTCATTTAAAGTTATTGCCTTCCACAACTATCCTCCTTTTTCTGCTATTGTCTTTTGCGAATGCAGTGCCACACAATACTGCCAGAAGCCATATGGAGAATTTATTCCTATGGTAACAAGCGTATTCTGTTTACACAGTTTGTAGGAAAAAAAAATCTGAACGGAGAAAATACATTTCCCTCGATTGGGAAATCTGCATTCATTCATTGTTTTCAACATCTTACCATTGCCATTTTTATCACAATACATTTATACATTTATCTACTTTTATTTATGAACAAATATTAGCTACAATTAGTGGTTTTCATAAAAAAGTGTTTTAATGTTACAGTGATTATTTCTATTCTGGTTTTTAGCACATTACAGGGTACCCAGTTAAGTTGTGGAGGATCAGAACCACCAGGATTTTTTTTTAC